>NC_134089.1:33336041-33662707 GCF_000715075.1 Nicotiana tabacum | reverse complement strand
CATGATTTGGAGTTGGCAGCCATTGTTCACGCATTGAAGATTTGGAGGCACTATTTGTATGGCGTGGCATGTGACGTGTTCACTGACCACAAGAGTCTTCAGTACTTGTTCAAGGAAAAGGAGTTGAATTTGAGGCAGAGAAGGTGGTTGGAGTTGTTGAAGGATTATGACATCACTATCTTATATCACCCGGGAAAGGCCAATGTGGTGGCCGATGCTTTGAATAGAAAGACAGCCAGTATGGGCAGTCTTGCTTATATTCCAGTCAATGAGAGGTCGCTTGCTTTGGATGTTCATACTTTGGCCAATCGATTTGTGAGGTTGGATATTTCTGAGCCTAGTCGAGTATTAGCTTGCACGGTCGCTCGATCTTCATTATTGGAGCGTATCTATGATCGGCAGTTTGATGATCCCCATTTGTGTGTCCTTAGAGACACAGTGCAGCGTGGAGGTGCCAAGCAGGTTACCTTAGGTGATGATGGAGTTTTGAGATTGTAGGGGCTAGTTTGTGTGCCTAATGTGGATGAGCTTCGAGAGTTGATTTTAGATGAGGCCCATAGTTCCCGATACTCTATTCATTCGGGCGCTGCAAAGATGTATCAGGATTTGCGGCAACATTATTGGTGGTGTAGAATGAAGAAGGATATTGAAGCATATGTGGCACCGTGTTTGAATTGTCAGCATGTTAAGTACAAGCATTAGAGGCCTAGCAGTTTATTTCAGAGGATTGAGCTTCCCGAGTGGAAGTGGGAGTGGACCACTATGGACTTTGTTACTGGACTTCCGCTAACTCGGAAGAAGTTCGACGCAGTTTGGATCATTGTTGATAGGCTGACCAAGTCAGCGCATTTCATTCCTGTGGCAGTCTCCTATTCATCCGAGAGATTAGCTGAGATCTATATCCGGGAGATTGTTCGCCTTCATGGTGTGCCGGTATCTATCATTTTGGACCGAGGTACGCAGTTCACCTTGAATTTTTGGAGAGCAGTTCAGCGAGAGTTAGGCACTCAGGTTGAGTTGAGTACAACATTTCATCCTCATACGGAGGGGTAGTCCGAGCGGACTATTCAGATATTAGAGGAAATGCTCCGAGCTTGTGTTATTGACTTTGGAGGTTTGTGGGATCAGTTTTTGCCTTTAGCAGAGTTTGCCTACAACGACAGTTACTAGTCGAGTATCCAGATGGCTCCTTATGAGACTTTATATGGTAGGCGGTGTCGATCTCCGGTTGGATGGTTTGAGTAAAGAGAGGCTTGGTTGTTGGGTACAGATCTGGTTCAGGAGGCCTTGGACAAGGTCAGGATCATTCAGGATAGACTGCGTACAACTCAGTCCAGGCAAAAGAGCTATGCAGATTGTAAGGTTCGAGATGTGGCTTTTATGGTTGGTGAGCGGGTATTGCTCCAAGTGTCGCCTATGAAGGGCGTTATGAGATTTGGGAAGAAGGGCAAGCTTAGCCCTAGGTTCATTGGTCCATTTGAGATTCTTGATCAAGTGGGAGAGGTGGCTTATAGACTTGCATTGCCGCCGAGCTTATCAATCGTGCATCTAGTTTTTCATGTGTCCATACTTCAGAGGTATCACGACGATCCATCCCACGTGTTATATTTCAGCACTGTCCAGTTGGACAAGGACTTGTCCTATGAGGAGGAGCCGATTGCTATTCTAGACTGGCAGGTTCGTCGGTTGAGATCCAAGAGTTTCCCTTCTATTTGTGTTCAGTGGAGAGGTCAGCCTTCGGAGGCATCAACCTGGGAGTCCGAGTCCGATATGCGGAGCCGTTATCCTCATCTATTCCCCGACTCAGGTACTTCCTTCTTCTGTCCGTTCGAGGATGAACGGTTGTTTTAGAGGTGGAGAATGTGACGACCCAAAGGGTCATCACCTGTTTTCTTATCCATTCTGTGCTTCTGAGGCCTTGAAAACAACATTTAGAGTCGCCTCGATTTGCGTGCGCAGTCTGGGCGCGTAACTGGAAAGCTTAAATGTGAAATTTTGTAAAAATGCTAAGTTTTGATGTTAAAATGAATAAGTTTGACTCCGGTCAACATTTTGGGTAAACAAACCGGACCCGTGATTTGATGGTCCTGGAGGGTCCGTAGGAAAATATGGGACTTGGGCATATGCCCGGAATCGAATTCCGAGGTCCCAAGCCCGAGAAATGAATTTTTGAGTAAAATTATTTTTCTGAAATTTGTTAAGGAATTTTGAAATGAAATTTGATTAGAACGTGATGGTATCGGGCCCGTATTTTGGTTTCGGTGCGCGGTACATGTCTTATATGTGATTTAAGATGTTTCTGTAAAGTTTGGTTAAAATCGGACGTCTTTTGACGTGTTTCGGACTTGAAATCCTAAATTTGAAACTTGATGAAGTTCTTGGGTTTGATTCATTGTTTTGAGGTTAGTTTGGCGATTTGATCGCACGGATAAGTTCGTATGATGTCGTTAAGTTAGTACGTGTGTTTGGTTAGGAGCCCCGAGGGCTCGGGAGTGATTCGGAGGTATTTCAGAATGGTTTTTGGCTTAAGAAATGTTGCAGGTTTTCTGCTGTTAGTGCCCAGGGATTTTACCCTTCGCGTTCGCATGGCCTCACTCGCGAACGCGTAAGGTAAAATCTCAGGTTCCATGTTGTCTTCATCGCGAACGCGAGAATAGGGACGCGAACGCGAAGCTCAGGGGTGAGACCCTTCGCGAATGCGGCCATTACTCGCGAACGCGTAGGGTACAGAGGGAAGGGGTCACCATTTGTTCTACGCGAACGCGTCCGTGATTACGCGAATGCGAGGCTCCTAGAGAAATACTCTCCGCGAACGCGAGCCACTATACGCGAACGCGAAAGCCAAACAGCCTGACCCATCGCGAACGCGAGGGTCCCATCGCAAATGCGTAGGTTTAATTCCCCCAGTTATTTTTAAAACTCCAAAACAGAACCATTTCGGGATTTTCACAAGAATTCACAAACTTCTTCTTCTCCAAGGTTCTAGGGTGACTTTTGAAGCATCTTTTCACCATTAACTTGTGGGTTAATAATTTTTAACTCGTTTCCTTCATTTTTCATCAACATCTATTGAAATCCTTGGCCTAAAACATGAAATTAATGGTAGAAATTAAAGAATTGGGTAGAGTTAGGGCTTTTTAATTTTTCTTGATTGAGACCTCGTTTTGGGGTAGAATTTGAAAACAAATTATATATTCAGGCTCGTGGGTGAATGGGTGATTTGATTTTGGCTCGAACCACGAGTTTTGACCAAGCGGACCCGGGGTCAATTTTTGGGATTTTGGAAAGAATGCTTGGAAAGCTATAATTAGGCAGTGGGTTCGCATTGTTTAGAATTTATTGATGTATTGAAGTCATTGTTGTATAGATACAATTGATTTGGAGCTGAATTCGAGAGGAAAAACGGTAATTGAGGATTGACTTGGCCATGGAAGTTTTAGGTAAGTGTTTGGTCTAACCTTTGCTTGAGGGATTAGGAGTGAGTCTTATCTGCTACGTGCTAATTGTCGAGTACGACATGTAGGCATGGTGACGAGTATCTATACATTGGTGTCTAGCATGACCGTGAGTTTTTATATTGCCAATATTCTGATTTTGTTGTATCTTTCATGCCTAAATGATGATTTCTATATGTTGTAAAGAGCATGTGAAAGAAATTGTGATCTTTGAACTTCGAGGAGCATTGGCTCGAGTGGTAATACGAATTGTGAAAGTATATGAGATAATTGATCCCTTTGGAGCATTGGCTCAAGTGGTAAAGTGAGTTATAAAGTAAGAAGTGAAAGAAAGAGAAAGAGTTATCGATTTGTTCCCTTGCCGGGATGTTTGTTGCTTTGTTGATTATCTCCTTTGCCGGGATGTTGAGGTTTATTGATATTGTTCCCTTGCCGGGATTTATCTATTTAATTGTATTCCCTTGCCGGGACTTCTATTATTATCTGTTTACTCCCTTGCCCATTATTTGTGACTGTTGTTTGGGTGAGGAAGAACGATAAAGCACGAAAGATGATGTCGTGCATTGTTTGCTATTGTGAGGAAAGAGTGTAAAGCACGAAGGGTGATGTTGTGCCCCACGATGTACCATTTCGTACCGATATTCATTGATTATATTGTGAGGAAAAAGAGTAAAATAACGAAGGGTAATACCGTGCACATTATTATGATACGATTGATTTGGTAAGAACGAGAGTAAAAGCACGAAGGGTAATACTGTGCATATTTTTATTATTGATATTGTTTGGGTGAGGACGAGAGTAAAAGCACGAATGGTGATGCCGTGCAAATTGTTGAATTTTGATTCTTGTTGATATTCTGGCTTTGTTGCTTCTTTCTTTTATTGAGGATTTCTATTTGAAACTGTTATCTCCCCACAACATGTTTCCCCTTCCCACATTGGGTGGTTAATTCCTGTATTTCTTTTCCACTGTACATGTATATATATTTGAACCGCACAGGTTATTTGGTAGTCTGGTCCTAGCCTCGTCACTACTTCGCCGAGGTTAGGCTAGGTATTAACCAGCACATGGGGTCGGTTGTGCTGATACTACACTCTGTGCTCTTTTGCATAGATCCAGGTCTTGGACAGCAGTAGTAGTGCGGGAGCTAGCCTTCAGTCCAGTGAGACACCGAGATAGCCTTGCAGGCGTCCGCAGGCCCGACGTCTCCTCTATCTTTTATTTTAGTCTGTTATCTCACGTATTCGAGACAAACAATTTATATTTTTCTTTCAAACAGTTGTATTTAGTACTCTTAGAAGTTCGTGAGTAATGTGACACCAGTTCTTGGATAGAGGCATATGTTAATTTCCGCGATATTGTTCAGTTTCTTTAATTTAAGTCTTCTGCATGTTTACTTAATTCCGCTGTTTTCATGCTATCAGTGATAATTGTTAAAAGAAGTGATTTGTTAATGAAACGAGCAGATAAGGATTGGCTTGCCTAGCTCACATTAGAAGACACTATCACGACTCCCGAGGGTGGGAAATCCGGGTCGTGACAAATACGGAGTTATAAAAATTGTAGAGCTTACGACCATGTTGATAAAAGTCGTATTAAGTTACTAGCCGATGTCATATAGTGGTATAATATTACTGCGTTTCAAAAGGCGATAGTATTTTAAGAATTGTAAATCTGACGGTCAGACCTGATATTTCAGTAATCTAACACTACTACATTTACAACATTCGTAATACATTACAATTGTTTTCATTATCGTTGTAATTTTAGAAAAGGTGTTGATACGTAACTCTACAGGTAATTAAGAATTTAAATCACATTTTACAATATCAGTAATTTACTCCGACTCACTGTCAGAGAGGTAGTAAAATAATACCGAATCTTTAAAGACGGGGTTGTAAAAATTTTAGAGCTCACGACCATGTTGATAAAAGTCGTATTAGTTTATTAGTCGATGTCATATAGTGGTATAATATTACTTCGTTTCAAAAGAAGATAGTATTTTAAGATTTTTAAATCTTACGGTTAGACATTATATTTCAGTAATCGAATACTACTACATTCACAACATCCGTAATACGTTACAATTATTTTCATTGTCGCTGTAATTTTTGAAAAGGTGTTGATACGTTAGTGGTATAATAATAATTCGTTTCAAAAGGCGATAGTATTTTTAGAATTAAAGACGGAGTTGTAAAAATTGTAGAGCTTACGACCATATTGATAAAAGTCGTATTAAGTTACTAGCCGATGTCATATAGTGGTATAATATTACTGCGTTTCAAAAGAGGATAGTATTTTAAGAATTATAAATCTTACTGTCAGACCTGGTATTTCAGTAATCTAACACTACTATATTTACAACATTCGTAATACATTACAATTGTTTTCATTGTCGCTGTAATTTTAGAAAAGGTGTTGATACGTAACTCTACAGGTAATTAAGAAATTAAATCACATTTTACAATATCAGTAATATACTCCGACTCACGGTCGGAGAGGTAGTAAAATAATACCGCATTTTTAAAGGCAGAGTTGTAAAAATTGTAGAGCTTACGACCATGTTGATAAAAGCCGTATTAATTTACTAGCCGATGTCATATAGTGGTATAATATTATTGCGTTTCAAAAGGCGATAGTATTTTAAGAATTGTAAATCTTACGGTTAGACATTATATTTCAGTAATCGAATACCACTATATTCACAACATCTGTATTACGTTACAATTGTTTTCATTATCGCTATAATTTTTTTGAAAAGGTGTTGATATGTTGACGAGCGTGTGGGCGTGCACCGTTGGGGATTGTGATTTGGTCTGACTCGTAGAAACTATTAAGTTGCGTATTAGACTGAAAACTATGTGATAATTCTGTGTTTTAGAAAGAATTTCTATGAATTGGGTTGAATGCCATATTTGGGCCTCATGCCAAGCTGTTTGGACCCTTAAAGGCCTTTTCTTATTATTTCCTCACTATTTGTTTGACTTAATATATGTACTCAGTCATGCTATATTTTACTTATTTCATAACTCAGCCTTTGTTACTTTGTTTTGATGCATAAAATGATATTTTGGGCTGAGCACCCTGTGTTACTGATAGCCCAAGTGGCTTGAGAGGTTCATTACTGAGTGAGCCCGAGGGCATGTAATTGTAAGCATATTGAGAGTATAGCACGTGAGTTGTCCATGTAGCATATGAGTTGTCCGTACAGATTCTGATATCGGTACTATAGCATGTGATTTGTCTGTGCCACACGTGAGTTGTCCATGTAGATTATAACGATTGGGTTGTAAGAGCCCCTTCGGAGTATGCACACCCCCATTGAGCGCGGGTACCCTGAGTAAGTGATATGAGATATACATGAGGGGTTGTGTATGAGTGATGTTATGCTCGAGGGGCTGCTTATGGTTTTTCATCACTTTTACTATCAATTGCATTGAGTCTCTGTTTAAAACAGTTGAAAAATATCTTTAATGATTTTTACCGAAAAACTGAATTTAAAACAAGATGATTTGACTCACATACTGAATTGAAAGCATGTTGTACTTACTGTGATTTCATGATGTGGTTTTATGTGTTCTTACCCGCTTAGTCTTTATTTACCTTTATTACTTACTGAGTTGGCGTACTTA
This sequence comes from Nicotiana tabacum, assembly GCF_000715075.1. Taxonomy (NCBI): domain Eukaryota; kingdom Viridiplantae; phylum Streptophyta; class Magnoliopsida; order Solanales; family Solanaceae; genus Nicotiana; species Nicotiana tabacum. The sequence goes on along the minus strand of NC_134089.1, from coordinate 33,655,620 downwards.
CATTACTCCCTGCACCTTGTGTGCAGATCCAGGGGTTGCTGGACGTACTAGCGAGCATTGATCTTTCATCCGTCGTGGATTATTGGAGTCGGCAAGGTAGATGCACGGCGTTCACAGCCTTTCTCTTCTCCCTCCTATCTTTCTTTAGATATTATGAGTTATTTTCCAGACTGTATCACTCTTTGTTGTATTAGACAGTTCTCATTAGATGCTCATGACAAATGACATCTCGATGTCGGGCTTTTCATTCCGCATTTTGTTTATTCAAATGTATCGTATGAAGTTTTATTATTTAAATAGTTTGAAGAAATACTTATTTTTCAAAATATCGGATTGTTTTGGTAAAATAGTCGGCTTGCCTAGTACAACGTTAGGAGCCATCACAACATGGTAGATTTGGGTCGTGACAGTATGACACAGTCGTTTGCAATAATAAAACCCAACAAGGAGTCGGGATCGAATCCACAGGGAGCGATAATGGGAATTAGTTGTATATATTTGGAGTGAGTATGTGAAGCATCAAGATTGCCCTCCACAAACAGGGTTTTGTTTTTACTTCTAAAACTATGCTAAGGATTGCAATTCTAGATATCAACCTAGAGAAAACTGTTTTTGAATGCTTTTCAAAGATATAAAAAGGCCTTGGGGTGTGACCATGACATAGGTGTTTTCCTAATGAGATAAAGACTTTTATGTTGTTTATTGATTGGGGTGTATTATAGCTCACAACACTACATTTCTCACTCAATACCTCTGGGTCAGAGGGTGGTTTTCCCCAATTTGGCTTTCTCAATGCCAAATAGGTATCTACCAAAACGGTTGATAAGAGCTCAAGCCGGATTGCTACTATCTCTAAGTTGAACCCTTTAATTGGATTCAAATCCTATCAAGACTGAAGCAAAGTGCAGATTTGAATTCTGCGGCTGCAAAATTCTGAAATGCGGCCGCATCTCTCATATACTGCGGTCTGCACATTTCTTGGTGCGGCTGCATAGGGCTCTTCTGCGGACCGCATATTTCTGAGTGCAGCCACGTAGCTGACTTCTGTGATCGCACATTAATTTTGCGGTCCGTACTTCCTTTAATCTTAAAATGATAACTCTCTGAACCTTTTCTCTTGGTTAGCTTCTGCGGCCGCACATTTCATGTGCGGACCGCACTTTGCACTTGGTCTCTAATAGTGGCGATGAAACAGTATTAAATGAGTTAACCTATATGCAGGATTTCTAATGATTAGTGATTGATATTGATTTTATATATATATTTAGCTCCTGTAGGCATGATATCTAATGAAACATAGATCAGAACATGTTGAACAAATTAAATCCTATAGGCAGGTTATATAACACATAGTAGCAGAACGTATTTGAATGAAATAAACACCTATAGGCAGGTTATCTAATGCACACAATAATAGAGCATAACCGAGCAAATAAACACCTATAGGCAAGATATCTAGCATATAATAGTAGAAAGTATTTGAATGAAGCAAACACGTATAGGCAAGTTTTCTACCCATTCTCATGCAAACGTTAAAACTAAACCCAGTTTTCCCAATTCACTATTGCCCTAATCGTTATTACAAATAATTATTACAGACCATAATCAAATGAATCAATTACAAAGTATATAAGCTATAGGAAGCCTCTAGCAGGCCCAAATACATCTGGACAAACCAGACCTTCAACTCGCAGCATCTCCAAAGCCCATGTTCATAGATACAACATGAGTGATGGTGATTGATTCACCCATATTTCAAAGATAAACATACAGACCCCAAATCCCTAGTGTGTCAGAGTTTCCAAAGGCTTCAAGAATCCAGGACAATGCTCATATTAGAGAAGAATGATCAGAATAGTTCAAGGAAAACTATGGGCTAGATCCTGGTGCGTCAGAGTTCACTTGGGTCTCATAGGAACCCTGAGCAGTGCTCACACCAGGAAGGCCAAGGGACAAGGCCTAGATTGCTTTGGCTTTTAGCCAGCAGAGAATTAGAATTTAGAAGAGTGTAGGACAGGATTCGGAAGCATGCTTAGGGATAGAACACAAAAAGCAACTAGTCAATTAGTGGTAGCATATTGAACGAGTAACTAAATAGAAAAAGGGCTTCAATAACTTACTAGTTTAGATGAAACAGAAAGAAATTTAGCAATGCATCAATGATTATCAACAATAACCAAACAATAGAAATTTTTTGGCCTTGGCTTGCAGCCGGCCAGGAATCAAAGCAAAACAGAGTAGTACAAAATATAGTTTTTTTAGTAGTGAAGAATACTCGGGTTCTCTTGTTGTCCAAAGGGGAATAAGGGAGGGGTTTAGTTAGCATGGGACTAGGCACACAAATATGGCAATAATCAATCAAGGAAACATCTAACAGTCAATTAAGGAAAGAAACCTCAGAACACTATTTAAAGTAAGCCAGAAGTAATAAGCGCATAGACCCGTATAACATATAGTCAAGGATTTTAACACAGTAATTAAGGACTCAAACAAATATGGAGAATTATAGACTCCTAAGTTTTAGGGTAAGTGAAATTGGTCAACAATTAATGGAAAAAATCATAAACAGATAGACAGAATCACTTAAGAGAAAAAATGAAATAAAGAATCGAAAACCCTAATTTTTAGGGTAAGTGAAATAGATGAAAATAATCAAAAGCTATAATAAAGATGCATAGCAACATTAAAGATGGAACCATATCTAGTTTGATTTTTTAAGAATCAAAAGCCCTAACCTTTAGGAAAAAATTAGTCAGAAATATCTACGAAAATCATAATAGAGATGCACATAGATAGATTTACGAAAACATTACAGAGAAATATTTTAAAAATTTGAAAAACTATAACAGATCTTGAAAGATCTGAACCCTATTAAAGAGACGAAGAATGAACATAGATGGAAAGAAGTGAAGGTTCGAACCAAATTTAGTTCAAAGCAAGAGAGATCCACTTGCCATGTTAGGCAAGTGATTATGTAATACCACAATCGATTAACCAGTAATAGGAGACGGCCAATAAGGTAAGGAAATTGTCTATGGATTCCATCTCTGAGTTGGAATCGAAGGGTAAAATGGGATTACATCGCTAGGGTTTCAGAGGAGGAAGAGAGCATTTAGGAGTTTAAGGAAGGCGAATAGTAGTGAAATGGGGGGATTAGGGTTAGGAGTAGTTAATTAAAAGGGGAAGGGTGAACGAGGGTCGTTGATCTTTCAAGATCAATGACCGGGATTAAAAAAAAGGTTTGGGTCGGGTACAGAAACGGGTACCAGTTGGTTATTAGGTTAGGGGTATTTGGTTTGGGCTGGGATGCTGGGCTACTATATTTCAAGCAATTGGGCTCGGGGTTGGTCCGAATTTAAATAAAAATGGGCCAGATTTTAAACACCCAATTTTCATAAATAAATAATTTATAAAAATAATAAATGAATACCAAAAATATCCTTTGTGGACTAAAATGATTTAAAATATTTATTTAACGTTCTAAAAATACAAAAGATCATTTCATGCATAAATAATGTAATTATACATTAATATGGCCTCTTATTGCAAAGATGTGAAATTTAGCCTAAAAGATGCAAATGTAATTATAAAAATGCATCAAAAATATTTAAACCTTTTATTAGTATAAATGATGAATTTAGATGGTTAAATCATCATAAAAATAATATGAAGTATAATTATTGGATATTTATATAATAAAAAATGCAAAAATAAATTGATTTGGAGCCTTTTAAAATTATAGAAAAATTATAAAAAATACTTGTGCATGCTTGTAAATCACATGATAATGCATGTGCACTATTTAAAAAGTATATGTATGTATTTTAAAATATATAAGGGAAATATTGGGTATCAATAGCTGCCCTTCTTTACCTGGGAATAATGAAAGAATTATCGGGTAACGAAATGATGACCGATTTTGACCGAATGGGGGGTTATGAAAAATATAGGCCGAACCCTAATCTCTAAGCTATCTACATATCCCTCATTTTATAGGAATCAGGCCATGTGTAGTTCTGGATCCAACGACGAACGAAACTGGTAGAATTGTTATAGGAACGGTCGTGTGTTTCGGTAGGGTTCTTTCGAGTAGGATAGTATCAGATGATTATATGCAGAGTCACGAATGTGAATTTGAGATGTTATGAATTTATCACATGGAAGATATCTGAACGGTCATGGAGTAAAAAGCGAGTAATTGATGGGAGTCGGTTACGTTTGAAATAATAGTTGGGTGTGAATGGTATGAGCGGAAACTGGAGCGAAGGTTGCTCCTGTTTAAAAAATGGTTACCTCCTGAATTACCTGCAAAAACTCAAAACTGGATGCACGCAAATATATATAGGTTATTGTGGCAATTTAAACATGATGCAAATTCCCTTTGGACCACGAAGATTGTCTTCGAACGGGGAGGATGGTGTCCTTAGACCATGACATCCTGGACCATGAATCATGAGATAAAAGATTCACATGCCATGAAATGATGTTCTCGGGCCATGAGAATGGTGCCTCTGAACTATGGCGCCTTTGAATAATGATGTGAAGTATTGAGAGATCTTCAGGCTATGAGGATGACGCATTCAGACTATGACGCCTTTGGATAGAGACATAGTAAAGCATCATATAAGAAAAACAAGACAGAGCTTAGTCTTGTATAGGATCGGGACAGAGCCTAGCCCCGGAAGCGGTAAAATAGTGCTAGGTTTCAGATAGGGTAACGTTTAGTCGTTAGACAGGGAAAGGCAGAGCTTAGCCTTATGCAGATGGGGAGGCAATGCTTAGCCTCATGCAATAAAAGGAGACATGGCTTAGTCTCATGTAGGGAAAGGCAGTGCTTAGCCTTATGCAGATAGGGAGGCAGGGCTTAGCCTCATGCAAAATGGAGACAATGCTTAGTCTCATGCAGGGAAAGGTAATGCTTAGCCTTATGCAATTAGGGAGGCAGGGCTTAGACTCATGCAGATATGGAAGCCAGTGCTTAGCCTTATGCAAGAAAAGGTTGTGCTTAGCCTTATGCGATTAGGGGGCATGGCTTAGCCTCGTGCAAATAGGGAGTCAATTCTTAGCCTCATGCAAGGGAAGGCAGTGCTTAGCCTTATGCAATCTGGGGAGGCAATGCTTAGCCTCATGCAGATATGGAAGGCAGTGCTTAGCCTTATGCAAATGGGAGGTAGGGTTTAACCTCATGCAAGAGAAGGAGACAATTCTTAGTCTTATGCAGGAACAGGAGACAGTGCTTAGTCTCATGCAGGGAAAGGCAGTGCTTAGCCTTATACAATCTGGGGAGGCAACGCTTAGCCTCATGCAAGGTTTGAGACAATTCTTAGTCTCATACAATGGACAAGTAAAAGCAAAATATTTCTTAGCTGGAGATATATTTGCATTTGGCAATTTCGTCGTTATGAAGATAGTGATTATGATGCATTTATGCATTTGCGAATATTCTTTGCTCCTGCATCCAAAGAAAATTTGTGAGTTTTGCGGGGGAAGGTTGGTTCGTATCTTCACCTGCTTGCTTTGCTTTGCTCTGGGGATCCTGTTTGAGTTACTCTGGGTAACATCTAGCTGCCATAGAAATAAAGTTTTCGAAAAATATGCATTCACTTGATAAATAGAGTTATTTGAAAACATAGTAGTATGTAATTTCAAGTAAATTAGATAAACAAATGACTTTGACACTTTTAGAGACATTGCGGCTCCCTTATCCATGATCTGAATGGTGAGGTCTTCTTCCCCCTCCTCCTCAATTATTGTAGTGCAGTCTATGTGTTCATCATCCAGAAATAGATTCCTTAGGCCAGCTAAAGCTTCTTCTTCTTCGGATCCCCATATCACGTCGGTCTGTTGAAATGTCTGGTGTAGATGCGGTATTGGCTGTTCAAGAGGGTAATAGGGACCACGCCATGGTGGCAACCAATCATCGTTCTCTTGCCAAGTATACTAATACCCATGTCCAAAGTTGGTACCGTGACGTTTTGGTTGTATTGGCTTAGTGATACCCTGGAGATTCTTACCAAGACCTTTACCGGGTTCATTCCCCGTCCACAATAGTATTCTTTCGATCTTATTACTCCACTACTTGTATTTCTCTATTGCATTGACATGCTCGATGTGATGGTACATTTCTCCACCCAACTTCCTTTTATTTTCAACAACCGGAACAATTTGATTGGTATAGATGGGATTACTCTCATCTCCATGAATAATCACCTCCTGATGGTTCTATTCGAACTTCACGGCCTGGTGTAGCATAGATGCTACAGCTCCAGAAGCATGTATCCAAGGTCATCCCAACAGAAGATTATATGTAGCAGATATGTCCAACAATTAAAACTCAACATCGAACCAAGTTGGGCCCACCTACAGACAAAGATTGATTTCCCCAATTGTGGCCCTCTAAGACCCATCAAATGCTTTCACGTTCATACTACCTGCCCGTATCTCATGGAAATCTTTACCCAACCTTTTCAAAGTAGTCAACGAACAAATGCTGAGGCTCGAGCCCCCATCTATTAGGACTGTGGCGATGAATTTGTCCTCGAACTGTACTGTGATGTGTAGTGCCCTGTTGTTGCTCAATCCTTTAGGTGGTAATTCATCTTCATAAAAGGTGATCTTGTGGCTCTCCAATACTTGTCCAACCATGTTGGCCATCTCTCCACTGGTGATGTTGTTGGGCACATAAGCTTCATTTAGTACTTTCATTAACACATTCCTATGTATCTCAGAATTCTGTAGCAGTGAGAAAATGGAAATCTGAGCAGGGGTTTTGTTCACATGATCCACTACAGAGTACTTCTTTGCTTGTACTTTCCTCCAAAGATCATCTGGGCCAGTCTCAATGATAGACGGTTTAGAATCGGCTTCTTTGCTTGTTCTTCCCAAGTGTTCGAGTGTGTACACCCTACCGGTCCTGGTCATGCCTTGTGCGACATCTATTTCCTCCATTTTTGCCTTTCCTTTCCTTCTTTCTTCTATAGCATAGTCCCATGATATAGCATTGGAACTAAAGAACGGAGTAGGTACTACCGTCACAGTAAAGGGTGCAGTCATTTTTACCTCAAAAAAAGCTGGTGGGGCTGAGGGCGTTGCTATTTTAACCTCAAACGGGGTAGGCATGGCTACTTCAACTTCAATTGGTGATTGAATTTTTATTATAATGGGTGTGAGGGTGACTGGAGGTTTTGTGGTTTCATCCCCTTCACGAATGAGTCTGATTGATCCTTTCAGATCCCATTCTTCATCAGTTTCTATCATATTTACCCCTTTACCCCTATGATCAGGGAGAGGATTATTGCGGACATTAGGAGCAGCCTCTTTTGCTTGCATGACCCTAGTGTTAATCAGATTCTGGATCATGTCTTTCAAAGTGCGACATTCATCAATATTATATCCCTTCATGCCTGAATGATAGGCACATGTCTTATTAAGATTGACCCACTGGGAGGATTTTTCCATAGCAACAGGGGGAATGAGGGTGACATAACCGGCAGCCTTCAGTCATTTAGAGAGTTGATCAATGGATTCAGCAATAGGAGTGTATTGTCTGGATGGTCTGTGATCGAAATTTGGTCTTGGTTTTTGGTAGTTTTGGCGGGCTAGTGGTGGTGAGTAGTAATATACTAGTTGTGTTTATAAGTATGGTAGGTGGTGGCGGGTTGTTGGTATTTGGGAGGTAAAGGCTGATATGTGGGTGGTGGGGTTTGGTATGTGAGAGGGGATTTTGGCCCTTGGTCTACCATTACAACTCCTACTTCTTTCTTTTTGGATATACCCCTCGACTACAAGGCTTTATTCGTGGCCTGTAATGCTTCGAAATTAATTACCATTCCGCTCTTGATTCCTTCTGTCACATCTCCTTTTTTACCTACACCCTCTGGAAAGGGTGTATAAAGGAGTTTTTCCAATTAAAGGACAATCGAAACGAGATTTATTTATTTAAAGATTCAGAGTCGCCACTTGGGAGATTTATGGTGTCCCAAGTTTCTGGTTGAATCCCGAATCGAGGAAAAGCTTGACTCTGTATTACAGACCGCGAACCAGAAATCCGAGTAAGGAATTCTGTTAACCCGGGAGAAGGTGTTAGTCATTCCCGAGTTCCGTGGTTCTAGCACGGTCGCTTAACTGTTATTATTGGCCTATTTATCTAATTTTAAAACATCATTGAACCTATATGCATTTTATTCCTTTTAAAACTGCTTTTAATCAATTATTTTTAGGAAAGATTCAACGTCATCTAAAACACGTCTTGAGCCACGTCATATAAATGCACCCGCAGTCCGCGACATATTTTATTTAACGTTGTTGAGATTTGGATTTGAGTCACATAAATGCGCACCCGAGTTTAAGAAGGTAGATTATTAAAATTACGCGCCTAAAGCAACTACGCATTTGCAACTTTACAAGGGCCACGGAAAATTTGCTAAATGGCATGCCTTGATTTCTAAGGATAAAAATACTAATTAAATGAGGGCCATGCAATTTAAGGTTTTATTTGTCATGGCACACCTCCATTAACTAATGAACCTATTTAATTACGAAAAATAACTATAAGGATCCTAATTAATCGTTCAGACTTATGTAAAAAGCTAACAGGTATTGATTCAAGTAATTCAACGTTTAAAAATGCACCTACACCGAAGGCCAAATAAATGAAAGGATTGCATTTTTTTGCAACGAAACAAATCCAAGAGGGCAAAAGCAGACCGTTGGCAAACATATTCAAATTTGGGATCAAATGAGCCCAATTTCACAAGGAGCAAAGGCGTCCAAAGTATTACACATGCGCCTGAAGTGTGGTTTTTATCATTTGGGCCAACATTGAGCCCAATGTTCAGAACCAAACGATGGTACTCGACCACTCAGGATGCAAACCCAATCAAGAAACATGCTATTGGTTTAGCATTTTAGTTTTGCATTTGTAAAACTAAATAAATCATAAGTAGACCAAACAAGCATTCTGAAATTCAATTCTAAGTTTTAATCATATTCAACATGCCATCCGAAATAAATCGAAGCCTATTTTTACCTTCTTAAACAACCTGAGCCATTTCTATTTCTACTAACAAAGTTCTGTGTACACTACACTCAAGAGAAACATTCAACCACCCTAATTTCATAAGCATTGCATTATCCAAAACTATCAATACTGATAACAATATAAATGAAACTACATAGTAGGAAACGTCCCATGCAATCCACACTACAAGTTTAGTATGTAGAATCTAAAATACAGGATTCAACCAAACAAATTCTCCCAGTTTCACGATAGTCCTAAGTTAAATACAATAGTAAAAGCTTACTTGTTCAAGCTAAAACTCAATTAATCGATATAATACATCAAATCAAGAGGACAAGATCAAAATAATACTATTGGATCAGAACAAACTAAGACTATGCTTTAAGACTGCTTTTCATTTCATTCTGCAAATAAACTTCACAAACCATTGAGGTTCAAGAGCATGTACCTGATAATGAACAATTGAAACACCAAAAGAAACGAAAGATCAGCAGTAAGTAGAAACAGAAGCCAACCCAGATTTAGCCAATGAAATAGTGAAATTAGCTCAAGGAAAGTCAATGAAACAGCAGAAGAAATCCAAAACCAATTCAGAATCAAAGCTTAAGCCATCATATGCACAATTTAGAGGTTTTAGAGATTCTCAACTATTCAGAAGAATCCAAAACCAAAAACTAAACCTGAATTTAGTAATTTTCAACCAGAAAATGCAAGGATTTAAGAGTATTAAGTCGTTTTCAATTTTTTCTCCTCTCCTTTAACTAAAGAATTCAGCAAATATGTCTTTTATACAAGGGAGTTATGGCAGTAGTAGGTTTTCAGATTTTGCTCTTTTCACCTTTTAATGTTTTTATTTTAGCTTGGAGAACCTTAGCCAATTTTGTTTTTTTGCTAAAAAATCCTCAGTTCAAATATCAGATTTTCATACAAGTCCCAAGGTCAGCTTCTAAGAAGCTTCCCATTTCAGCTACAGAAAGATTTCCCACCCGGCTTCCCCAAACTACCCCCTTAAGCCCCTATTATTACCCCTTAAGGCCAGGCAGAACCCGGGTCGAAATGACCTAATTGAATGGGTCTAACAATCCAAATTAAACCCCCATCAGGGCCTTTGATTCTTTAGAACCCAATTAAAATTTGTAAAGGATTCACCATTCTAAAGACTGACCTAAAATTACCCGAAAGAAAATCACGGAAACCTTAAACCAAAGCCCAAAACCAAAAAGAAAAATGAAAATGAATTAACTAATTTTAAGCAACAACAAAATAACTATGCTGATTATCAAACAAGTCATGCATGGACAACATTGACGACGAGCATACAATGAAGAAATAGAAACACAGACACAGAAAAAGAGATGAAGAAGGACGACTTAAAAAGAAAAATACAAGAAAAGAAACAACAAAAAAAACACGTAAAAATACCTAAAATGGGCTGGCCAAGCCTTGGAGTCTTTCCTCGATCTTTCGATTTTGACCAAAAGGGGTCTTAATCATGTGTTCTCAGATGAAAACACATGACCAAGGTCCATTTCGGCCTCAATCATCACCAACTCTACCAATTTTAGGGTTTGACATTTTAGGTCTAATTTTCGATTTAAGATTCGATGAGTTCGGGGGTGATTCGAGGGTAAAGGGTTAATGATTTAGGATGGGGAGACGAAGAAGGTTCTAGGGTGTTAATTTTGGGTGGATTGGAGGTGGCGCCGCCTGGCTCAAGACGGTGGAAACTGGGCGGCATCTCTAGGGTTCTATAGAGACGATGGGGTTCTGAGAAATGAGATGAGGGGGGGGGGGGGTTCTAGGGGGATGGTCCGTTTCGGACAGTTAAAAGTTTGGGGGTTTGGTTCCCAACCGTTGGATCAACGGGGATCAACGACTGGGATCCGGGGAGGGGAAACGACGTCGTTTGGTTTCTGAACGGGGCGGACCGGGTTAGGGGACGGGTTTTGGGCAGATTTGAATGGGTGTGAGGCAATTGAGCCTGAGAATTTTAATTAAACATGGCCCAACTGACCTCTTTATTCTTTGCCTTTCATTCTTTTCTAATTTCAAATCAATTTTTCCAACAATTCTTTTTTTTTTTCAAAATTAAAATCTAAATTAAACCCTAAAACCTAATTATCCTATCAAACTAAATTAACTAATTCTAAATAATAACTACCACAACTAATTAAAAACCAAATTCAAGGAAAAATTACCAAACATCGAGATTAAAATTAAAAAACGCAAAATAAACCATTTTTTTGTGATTTTTTCCCATTTTTATAAAACAACTAAATTATTAACTAATCCTAAAATGTAAAATTAAATCCTAAATGCAAATGTAACATATTTTTGTTTTTTTCATTAATTAAATAAAGTAAATATGCACAGACGAATGCAAACATTTAACATAAAATGCCTCCAAAATTCACAAAATTGCAAATAATGGAAAAATTGTTTTATTTTGAATTTATTGGAGTAATTCCTATAGGGAAAAAATCACGTGCTCTCAGCTGCCCCTCTTTGCCCGGAAACACGAAGAGTTTTAGTACAAAGATAAAGTGAGCGGATACGAGCGATTTTTGTCCGTTTGAATACTCCGTGGGAAACATTTTGAAGGATTTGACCGCACCCTGATTCCGAGGTTGCCTACATATCCTTGGCTAAAAAAGAATCAAGTCAGTGTAGTTCAAGAATGTTTGGTAGCTGAGACTACCATGAAGCTGTGATTTCACTGTTGTTGTTGTTGCTGCTACTGCTTACTGCATCCCCTTATTACACCATGATAAAAGAAGCTAGACTATACTATTCTCTATGCATTACAAAATCCTATCTACGTCTTCAAAATTGCTCTTGTGGTTCTTCTTTCCTTGTTGATTTGTATTCACCCGGTGGAATCCCTTTGTTGCCGCCTTGAATTGTAATCTGAGATGTTTTTCCTTTTCTCTAGGTGGATGCCTGACTGCTGAACTTGAATGTATTCCCTACTCTTCAGGCGGGTTCCTGATTGCTGACTTGAAATGTATTCCCTTCTCTCCAGGCGGGCTCCTGACTTCTAAACTTGAAATGTACTCCCTGCTCTCCAGGCGGGCTCCTAATTGTTGAACTTGAAAGTATTCCCTGCTCTCCAGGCATGCTCCTGACTGCTAACTTGACATGTATTCTCTGTTCTCCAAGCGGGCTCCTGGATGCTGATTTGAAATGTATTCCTTGGTCTCCAGGCGGTCTCCTGACTTCAACAAAATAGACAAAAACAAATAAAATTCTCTGCCCCGGTTTGGTGGCTGGGCACAGATGTGAGTGCAAAACTAAATCATATTACCAAATATCAATAAGAACTTGAAAGATAAAACTTGAATTTTACTCCCTTGTTCTCCAGGCGAGTTCCTGATTGCTGACTTGAAATGTATTCCCTGCTCTCTAGGCGGGCTCCTGACTGCTGAACTTGAATGTATTCCCTGCTCTCCAAGCGGGCTCTTGACTTCAACGAAATAGACAAAACAAAGAAAATTTTCTGCCCCAGTTTGGTGGCTGTTTGATGACTGCCTTTCTCCACGGAGCGTTTTTTTGAAACAACCGAAATTTCCTGCCCCTGTTTTAATCAAAGAAAATTTTTTTCAGTTTAAAATATGGTGGTTAGTTGATGGAATTCTTTCTGAAGGGGTCTCCGCTGCATTGTTTTATTTTGACTAGCTTCCCCGAACTGGACGTGAACTATTTGACTTTCCGACTGACTTTCAACACCCTATGACCCTGGATGACCCGAGTGTTCTATACCTGAACTGTTGTTTCACACCTCTGACCCCTTTAACTGAACCTCTGCATGTCCCATGAAATTACCAAATCATTTTGCCGATGGAACTCTTGCTGGCACTTTATCCCTCTTTACATCATGCTATCTTTGGTATGCTCTGGCCGCACTGTGCTTTGCAATCTTAAAGCTGGTAGTGAGCTTTGAATTCCTTCTTATTTGCTTAAACAGAACTGACATTGGGAATATCTTAGGGAAATAAGAAAATCATTGGGAATATTTTCAGAGTTAAGGATAAGAAAATCCAAAACTGGAAGACTATGTGAAAAGAAAAAGAAAAAGAAAAGAGACTTATCTGAGTAGAACAACTGGCACCAATGATCATGACATGCAATTTGGATTAATTGGCCCAATCTGTCCAACCAATCAACTTTCAGTTGCCATACTTTATTGCCCCGGAATTTCCATAACCTGATTTTTTCACCCAAATCCTGGCTTTACTCATCCTGCGGCGCCTTAAAAGGTTTTCACCAGCAGACCTCTCTAACTCGTCCATCCGTCAACTCACTTTTGCCTTAAAGTGTCCGTGAGGGTTTTCACCAATAAGACTCTCTCATTTTTATTTCTCTCTGCTCCTGTCGCCTTATGGTGCTCGCGAGGGTTTTCACCAATAAGGCTCTCTCATTTTTTATTTCTTTTTCCTATTTAGACCAGAGTGTTGCCCCTAATATGAATCACCTCTACCTACTCAACTTGGCATTTCTCGAAGACTGATCGGAAGGTCTATCTTTGTACCGTAATGTGGCTTTTGGATGGGATTAGAAAGAAAGGGTATAAAAAGCTCAAAACAATTTGAATGGGTTCAAAATTACCACTTTCGGAATCAGATTTCTGATAACAACCACAACTTCTGCCCCAGTTTCTTGTTTGGGGACTTTTGGATTTTTATTTTGATGGGACCGAACCGTGAGGCTGCCAACGTATCCTTAAAAGGAATCAGGTCGAACGTAGTTCATGTCATAGAAATTACTTTGTTGTTGTGATTTTCTCTTTTCTCTTTCTTTTTTTTTGTTTGCTTTCTTTTTCTCCTTTTGTTGTTTTCTTTTTTTTTCTTCTTTTTTTTTCTTTTTTTATTCTTTTCTTTCTCTTTCCTTTTCTTTCTTTTTTCTATTCTTCCTTTTCTTATCTTTCACGCTATTGTTTCTGATATTCGCTATTGATTTCGTAAGAGGGGTACTAAAGAAAATAAATAAGGCTCAAAGGGGGTGACAAGGGATGAATTGTTTAGATAGCAGAACAAAATGCTTTCGTCATTTCAATATTCAAAACATGCCAAATACAAAAAAGTACAATCAAACAAAGAAAATCATACATAGTATCTCTTGACTGCATCAGAATTGATAGCCATTTCTATACATTTGCCTTCTACATCTGTCAAATACAGTGCACCATTGGACAACACTCTAGTTACAACGAACTGCCCCTGCCAATTTGGGGTGAACTTTCCTTTTGCTTCAACCTGATCAGGCAAGATACGTTTCAATACTAACTGACCCACTTCAAACTTCCGTGGACGCACCTTCTTATTATATGCTCTTGCCATTCTCTATTGATACAGTTGGCCATGACACACTGCTGCCAATCTTTTCTCGTCAATCAAACTCAATTGTTCCAAGCGGTTTTAACCCACTCATCATCATCTATCTCAGCCTCCGCGACAATTCAAAGGAATGGAATTTCCACTTCTGCGGGTATCACTGCTTCGGTGACATACACCAACAAATAAGGAGTCGCCCCTACTGAAGTACGGACAGTAGTGCGCTAACCCAGCAATGCAAACGGCTGCTTTTCGTGCCACTACTTAGAACCCTCCACCATTTTTCGAAGTATCTTCTTTATATTCTTGTTGGCCACCTTGACTGCTCCGTTTGCCTTAGGGCGGTACGGGGTAGAATTGCGATGTGTAATCTTGAACTGCTGACATACCTCTTTCATCAGATGACTATTGAGATTAGCCCCATTGTCTGTAATGATCACCTTCGGTATCCCAAACCGGCAAATGATATTTGAATGCACAAAATCAACCACTGCCTTCTTGGTTACAGACTTGAATGTTTTAGCCTCTACCCACTTCGTAAAATAATCAATGGCCACCAAAATAAACCTGTGTCTGTTGGACGCTGGTGGCTCAATTGGTCCAATGACATCCATTCCCCAAGCAACAAAGGACCATGGTACAGACATCGTGTGTAATTCAGATGGTGGAGAATGAATCAAATCTCCATGCACTTGGCACTGATGACATTTACGCACGAAACTGATAAATTTTTCTCCATAGTGAGCCAATAATAACCTGCTCAGAGAATCTTCTTCGCCAACACGTACCCACTCATGTGCGATCCACAGACTCCAGAATGTACTTCGATCATAATAGCTGTAGCCTGCCTAGCATCTATGCACCTCAGCAGCCCAAGGTCTGGAGTCCTTTTGTACAGAACCCCTCCACTGAAGAAACAACTGCTTGCCAAATGCCTAATTGTTCTCTTTTGATCACCTGTGGCTTGTAATGGATACACCCCCATCCTGATGTATTCCTTGATATCGTGAAACCAAGGTTCCCCATCGAGCTATTCTTCCACTACATTGTAATAAGCATGCTGATCGTGGACCTGAATATGCAAAGGGTCCACATAAGCCTTATCTGGATGATATAACATTGATTCCAGGGTAGCCAAGGCATCAGCGACCTCATTATGAATCCTCAGAATATGCCTGAACTCTATTGATTGGAATCCCTGACAAAGATCATGTAAACATTGTCGATATGGTATGAGTTTTAAATCCCGTGTTTCCCACTCTCCCTGAATCTGGTGCACCAGAAGGTCTGAGTCACCCAAGACCAAGACTTCCTGGACACCCATATCCACAGCCATCCTCAAACCCAAAATGCATGCCTCGTACTCAGCCATATGGTTAGTATAGTAGAACCGAAGCTGAGCCGTAACAGGGTAATGATGCCCGATTTTAGAAACAAGTGTCGTTCATATCCCAATGCCTTTCATGTTAGCAGCCCCGTCAAAGAAAAGTTTCCATCCTGGCTTTTCAATCTGTTCCAGTTCATCGATGTACATTACCTCTTCATCAGGGAAGTAAGTCTTCAAAGACTCATATTCTTCATCTACTGGGTTCTCAGCCAAATGATCAGCCAATGCCTGGGCTTTTATTGCAGTCCTAGTCACATAGACAATGTCAAATTCTGTGAGTAAGATTTGCCACTTTGCGAGCCTCCCTGTGGGCATAGGCTTCTGAAAGATATACTTTAGCGGATCCAAACGAGAGATGAGGTAAGTAGTGTAAGATGACAAATAGTGCTTCAACTTCTGTGCCACCCAAGTGAGGGCGCAACACGTCCTCTCAAGATGAGTGTACTTGACCTCGTAGGATGTGAATTTCTTGCTGAGATAATAAATGGCCTGCTTCTTCCTGTCGATGATGTCATGCTGTCCCAACACACATCCAAATGAATTGTCTAAGACCGTCAAATACAGAATCAAAGGTCTCCCTGGTTCTGGCGGGACCAACACAGATGGGTTTGACAAGTACCCCTTTATCTTATCAAATGCCTCCTGATATTCATTTGTCCACTTGACTGCAGCATCTTTCTTTAGCTTGAAGATAGGCTCACAAGTTGTCGTGAGCTGAGCAATAAACCGGCTGATGTAATTCAATCTCCCGAACAGACTCATCACCTCAGTCTTGTTCTTTGGAGGTGGCAACTCCTGGATAGCTTGATATTTGACGGGTCTAATTCGATACCTCGACGATTGACTATGAATCCCAACAACTTCCGGATGGAACACCGAACGCACATTTTGCAGGATTATGCTTGAGATTGTACCTGCGAAGCCTTTGGAAGAACTTTCTCAGGTCTCTGACATGGTCAGGCTGCTTTCTAGACTTTACAATCACATCATCCACATAAACCTCGATCTCCCTGTGTATCATGTCGTGGAATATGGTTGTCATTGCCCTCATGTAGGTTGCCCCAGCATTTTTCAAACAAAATGACATGACCCGATAGCAGTACGTTCCCCATGGCGTGATGAATGTCGTCTTTGCTGCGCCCTGTTCGTCCATTAAGATCTGATGGTAGCCCGCATAGAAATCCACAAAAGAACCAATCTCATGTTTGGCACAATTATCGATTAATATATGGATGTTCGGCAATGGGAAGTTATCCTTGGGACTTGCCTTGTTAAGGTCTCGATAATCAACACACACCCTGGTCTTTCCATCCTTCTTCGGCACATGCACAACATTGGCTAACCAGGTGGGATACCGGGTGACCTGAATGACCTTTGCATCGAACTGCTTGGTGACTTCTTCCTTGATCTTCACGCTCATATCAGTTTTAAATTTCCTCAGCTTCTGCTTGACAGGGGGGAATGCTGGGTCAGTGGGCAATTTGTGAACCACCAAGTCAGTGCTTAGACTTGGAATATCGTCATAGGACCATGCAAAAACATCTTTATACTCGAACAGTGTTGTAATTATCTCCTCTCTGAGTTGTGGTTCAAGATGGACACTTATTTTAGTTTCCCGGACATTATTTTGGCCCCCTAAATTGATTGCTTATGTATCACTCAGGTTAGGCTTGAGTTTTTCTTCAAAATGGCTTAATTCTTTACTAATCACTTCAAAGGATTCATCCTCATTATATTCCGATTCAACGTCACATTCTATTTCTTGAATTACTGTTTCAGAATTAGATTGGCTTTTAAGAATGGGCCAGAGATTCCGCATGCATGTCATATCATTGAAGCCAGCATAAAAAGAACTGTACAAAGAAGAAAAGAAAAACAAAAATAAAACTATCAGGAAGGAAGAAAAAGGGAAATTGCATTTCATTGAAATTAAAGATAACAAGGTTTATACATCCAAACAGACGGAACATAGAATCTGAATTACAACCCTGGGATAATCCAGATAAACTGAAAGAAAATCAAAGCAAACTACTAAAACTCCTTCATGGTGGGGAGAGGAGTAGCTTCCCAATTGTTAATCTTTGCACCGGGCCCAACAAATTGCATATCCGCCTTGCTAGAACCCTCTCTAACTTCCACCATGTTTACTTCGCCGAATATCCTCTCGAACTTTTCCATCAAATCTCCATCCACATTAACCACCGAACTAGGAACCATCGTCACTGGGCGCCTTCTGGTACCAGGCCTGACAAATGATCTAGAAAGACGCGGGACTGGCTTTGGAAGGGCCCATGCTCTCTATTTCATTTTCCTGGCTCTTCTCTCGTCCGCAATTGTGGGCTTGAACCCTAGACCAAATGTATCCAAGTTTTTAGGAAGAGAAACCAGCTATATGATACCTTGCAGAGATGCACCCAAACCCTTGCCCGGTATAAAACCATTTTTAAACATTTCCATAGCTACCATGACCGATGCAGCAGCTACCTTCGGAGTTGGCATGCACCTCCCTTCTGGAATTTTATCTACCGACACCATGTCAGAAATCTGGTAAACCCATGGCCCCTTGTCGTCTTCAACCTCTATGAGCGGAACAATGGTATCACTGGGAACACACAAATTATCTTCACCGTGCACAAAAATTTCTTGTCTATCCCATTCAAACTTGACTATTTAATGCAGAGTAGACGGGACCGCTTTGGCAGCATGAATCCAGGGGCACCCCAGTAAAAGATTATAAGAAACAGCCACATCGAGCACCTGGAATTCCATAGTAAATTCAACTGGCCCTATTGTGAGCTCAAGCACTATGTCCCCGACTGAATCTTTCCCTCCACTGTCGAATCCCCAAACGCAGATACTATTCTTGTGAATTCTTTCATCCTCCACCTTCAACTTGTTCAGAGTGGAGAGAGGACAAATATTCGCACTAGACCCATTGTCAACCAGTACCCGAGTAACCACAGAATCTTCGCATTTCACCGTCAGATAGAGGGCTCTATTGTGCTCAGTACCCTCCACGGGCAACTCATCTTCAGAAAAAGTGACTCTGTTTACCTCAAATATCTTGTTAGCTATCTTTTCCAAGTGGTTTACTGAGATTTTGTCAGGAACGTGGGCCTCATTCAAGATCTTCATCAAAGCGTGAGGGTGCTCGTCGGGATGGATCAATAATGACAATAATGAAATCTGAGCCGGTGTTTTCCTCAACTGCTCCACAATGGAATAGTCCTGCACTTTTATCTTTCTCAAGAACTCCCCTGCTTCTTCCTCAGTCACAGCTTTCTTCACCAATACTGGGTTATCTTTAGAGTTTCTAGCTTTTCTCAACTCTTCGGGGGCAAAACATCTCCCCGATCGAGTCAAACCATGGGTCTCACACATTTTTTCTTTAACCTCTTTCCCATTGTAAGTTACTGTCAATCGTTCATAATTCCACGGGATCGCCTTGCTGCTGACTATCGGTAATTGAGTTACCGATTTGATAATAATAGGATCTGTGCGGTCACCTTTCACAATTACCACAGGCTTGTTTGTCATTCCTGGCACAACCACTTTCGCCCTTTCATGTTTCACTACAACGTCACTTGAGGACCCCTTCTTGACCACCGCAGATGGTTAACTATTTGCCCCATTCAATTTGATCACAGACTTCTCACTTGTTGACCTTTCAAACGGCTTGGCTTCACTAGCCCGGATCATCATGACAGTTTGCGAAGGCTTCGTAGGCTCCCCTCCTTTATGCACTATCTCAATTATATTTGTCTCATGATGGGCTGTTAATAGGTTCTGGTTAATATTGGGTGCCTCCGGAGCTTGTACCTCAATCCGATTTGTATCAAAGAGCTCTTGAATAACTATTTTAAATTTCCAGCATTTCTCTGTGTCATGACCTAGGGCCCTTGAACAATACTCACAACTCACCGAGCGGTCAAGATTTCTGGGAGGGGAATTCGGCAGTTTAGCCTCTATCGAATTCAACATACCCAACTGTCTCAGTCTGTGGAATAGACTAGCATATAATTTTCCCAATGGAGTGAAAGTCTTCTGCTTCTGCAACCTCTCATTCTTAAAGGCTTGATTGGGTCGAAAACCTGTTTCAGGAGGATTTTTGTAGGTTTTTAGGGGTGGATAGGTATTTTGTGGAGCTAGGTATGGATTTTGTGGAGCTGACACATGCCATTGTGTGTGAGAAGGAGGTTGGTATAGGTTTGTGCATGATGGACGGAAAAATGAGGATCGGGCGGTGAGTAATAGTGTGGTGGTGGACTATATGGAGTGTGGGGGTAAGTTTGGTGATAGGGTCGAGGCGGGTTATAGTAACGTGGAAGGTTCCTGGATCCGACCCGAGCTCCTGACTCAATTGTCGCAGCATCCTCTTTCTTCTTCTTCCCGAGTACACCCCCAGTACTTTTTTGAATGGCCTGGGTGGTCGCTTTGATTGTTGAATAACTCATGATCTTGTTGGACTTCAGTCCCTCTTCAACCATGCCTCCCATTTTTACAACCTCATTGAAGGACTTGCCCACTGCTGACACCAAGTGACCAAAATATGTGGGCTCCAAAGCCTGCAAGAAATAATCAACCATCTCACTTTCTTTCATCGGAGGGTCAACCCTCGCTGCTTGCTCTCTCCAACGGAACCCATATTCTCTGAAACTCTCACCGGGCTTCTTCTTGATCTTCGTCAATGACAGTCGGTCTGGAATAATTTCAAGATTGTACTGAAAATGGAAGGCGAAGGCTTGGGCCAAATCATCCCATGTGTACCACCTACTGTGATCTTGTCTAGTGTACCATTCTAATGCCGATCCACTCAAACTTTGGCTGAAATATACCATCAGCAATTCATCTCTTCCGCCTGCTCCTCTCATCTTGCTACAAAATCCTCTTAAGTGTGCTACTGGGTCACCATGTCCGTCATACAGATCAAACTTGGGCATTTTGAACCCTGCTGGTAACTGAACATCTGGGAATAAACACAAATCTTTATAGGCCACACTTACTTGGCCTCCCAACCCTCTCATATCTCTAAATGACTGTTCTAAGCTTTTGACCTTTCTGATCATCTCCTCATGTTCGGGATTTTTGGGTGGCTTCTCGGTCTCTGTCGGGAGATCAAGATGCGGGGTGTAAGAATATGATTCCGGAACTTTGAAGGTGGGTTCAGGGGGATAATACTGGTTGTCGTGAGTCTGGAACAGAGGCTCACTCGAATATCAGTGTAATGCAGCAGGTGGAGGTACCACAAGAACATGTGTGATTGGTGGAGGAGGGTGCAGGATTTGTCTGGGTGGAGGAGCTTGTGATGTATGGGAAGTGGTGCCGTGACATTGTTGGTAGAGGGGAAAGGCTGGAGATGAGTTCACAATGGGAGGTTCCTGAGGTTGAGCCAATGGTGGGATATAAGCAAGGTTGGCGGGATAAACCGGTGGTGGATGACCCTTTGCCCAAGCCTGGTACATTTCAGCCATTTGTTGCTTTAACTTATACATTTCTTCCTTCATCGCATTAACATCCAATTTTTCCACCTCTTTTGACGGATCAACAATACTTGCCTCCAATTCTTGGTTGGCCATATTCAGCCTGTCTTTTGATCGGGTGTTGTATGAGTGGGTTGCCAGAATGACAATCAACTAACCACCTGCTTGGACTCAATACATCAATAACAACCTTGTTAGCGATTAGGGCTTTAACAGATTGACAACCACACATTTTGGGAATGAATGCACCTAAGCAGTTAACCATTTCTATTATGTATTTGATCGGCTGCTTGCGTTATCCCGGCTTTTCTATTTGCAACTTCCTTCTCTTCTTCTTTTTTTTTTCATTCTAGCCTTTGCTTTTCTTTGTTTTTATCCTCTCATTTCCCTCTTGTTTTTCCATTGTTTCTTTCTCTTATTTTTCCTCTCTTTTCTTTTCTTTTACTCTCTTGTTTTTCCTCTCTTTTTTTTCCTTTGGTTATGGTCGAATCCTATGGATATTGCCTACGTATCATGACCCCGTATGAATCAGACCGAGCGTAATTCTGGGAGATAAGTGTGAAAGTAAATAATAAAACATTTTTGGGATTTTAAATTTTCATAAAAAGCAAATGCTTTGATTACAAAGACTCAAAACTAACAGACTCTAGAGAAACTAACAGATGCTGATGAAAAGACAAAATACATACTCCAAAAATAAACTATCATACTCCAACAAAAGAAAATACAGACTCGAAAATAATTGACTGACTCCAACAGAAAGAAAATACAAACTCAACACAACTGACAGACTCTAACGGAAAAGGAAATACGGACTCAAATGAAAAATCATGAATACATCAATTCTCCTGGTGCCCGCGGGACATCATTCGGTCTCGTCGCGGGCCTATATGCAAGATCTCTTTGAATTCGGTCCAAGTCGTTCATTATCTGTTTAATAAATGTCATCACTGCTGCGAAGAAGGTGGTGGGAGTCATATCCTCACAGACTTGGCACTTCACAACAATGTAATCGGCGATGTTTCTAATTCTCTCAATTATGACACCTTTTTCTTGTAACAAACGCCCGATCTGCTGGGCCCTGGCTTCCAAAGTTTGCTCGGCCACATGATTCTGCTCCTGAAGTTGTTGCAAATCTATTTCTAATTGTGCCAATGTTGTATAACAATGTTCTCTTTCAACCTTGAAATCTTTCGCTTGTTTGATCATTTTGTTTTCCGTGGCGATGACCTTTTTCTTTAATCCCGCGACCTCATCGTCGTACTTTTCTTTCAACTGCTTAACCAGGCGTGCTCATTCATCTGCGTTTTTCGCCAATTGTTTTCGAGCCTTGGCTAGTTCACTTTCTGCTTTGTTCAGATCAAAACTATAATCACTCACTTTCTGCCTCAAGTTAGCTATGAGTTTTTCATCTTTGGCACTTCGGGCGAGGTTTTCTGTCGCTATTTTCATTTTCTTAATTTGGGCTCGAAGGGCCTCATTTTCTTTAGCTAGCTTTTTCTTTTCACCTTCGTCCGCCGCGACTTGCAAGCTATTCTCGAATTGAAGTTCTTTGGCTTGTTTTTCCAACTTTCCTATTGCGGCTCTGTACTCGTTCTCCTTGGCCAACCAAACCCACTGTTCTTGCGACGCCTCAACAAATTCCTGAAGGTAGGGTCTTTTAGCAAGGTACCCTGGTGAAACCTCACCTTTGGATCAATCACGTACACAGGTATTGGCTGTTAAGTATTGACACTCGCTCCAAATTTGGCGGACTGTTGCTTCATGAAACTGGCCATTAGGTCCGATCACGACTACATGGGCACAAAGATCTTCATCTCTCGGAACTATCTGGCATCTCCCCAGCTGCCTCAAAACCCGATATGGGGCATATGGCTGGATACTCCTGAGTCCCATCAAGAGGAAATGAGGCCCGGTGGATGGCATGTATATGACCTCATCCACAGGCAGCCATCCAAATGTCCACTCTATTTGATTTGCAGTGATGGAACGGAGGTGCGTTACCCACTCTGTGACCCCCTCTGGCAAGCTGATCCCGTCAACCCTTGTGTAAAATTTTTCTATGCATGTTTTTTATGTCGACCCATAACTCATAAATTGAGGATTATGGCATAAGTGTTCGATCATCCAAATCTGCAATAACACGTTGCACCACTCAAAAAAGTCTCCTCCGGCTTTGCAGGCTGTGAGAGCGCGGAAGATTTCAGCTACTAGCATGGGTGCGAGGATGCTGTTGGCCTGAGTAAGAAAAGTGCTAACAACCCCAGCTACTCGTATGTCAATATTCCTTTCTTTACTAGGAAACACCAGGAGTCCCCAAAAGGCCACCATAAAAGCAAAACACCTATGTTCTTCCCACTTAAGGCGGTTTCCTTTGCAGCAGATTTTGTTTTACGGCTTGTTGAACCCCCCTATATGACCATATCTGTTATATATAAACTGCAAAGTACAAAAACTAGCTGCCAAGTCTAGGTTGTGGACCCCCTGCTTATTTTCAAAGAGTCTAGGAACCTGTGTATGGCTACGGCCCTTGGAGTAATCAGGTACTGATTTCTCAGGTGAGCTTTGGGATCCCAATATATCCGGCTATTTCTTCTAATGTTGGGGTAAGTTCAAAATCTAAGAAGTGAAATACGTTGTGGGCTGGGTCCCAAAATGTAACCAACGCCTTTATGATGTCTCCCCTAGGATGAATCTTCAACAACCCAGTGAGGCCCCCCAGGTATAGATTGACCGTGTCTTGTCTCGATTTACCCAGATAATCCCACCACATATGCAATTCCAAAGGGATCTTGTTCAGGACTGTTATTGGCAAATTCTGACTGGTGCTCATTCTGCATATTTATTAGGGTGGTTAAGTAAAAATCACGATTCAATTGACTCAAAGACAATACAGACACTTTTTCCTCTCTTTTTTTCATTTAAAAATAAAATCTGGTTTTGCAAACACGACCTTTCAGCACCTCGGAGTTGAAGATTTTAAGGCTGTGTTGGCTAACCGGTGAAAACCTTGAAAAAATGACCACAGGTGGATGTTCTTGCAAAAACAGCCTTCCGACGCCCTTTTTAGCGACATTCGGCTATTTCTGACAAGAATGGCATCACCCTAACTATTTTAAAATAAAAGTAAATTTTTTGTTCTTTTGGGCTATTTTTGCAAAAAGGAAGTTGGACCCGATGGGGGTTGCCTACTTATCCCACACCCTGTGAGAATCAAACTAGCGTAGTTCGGGCAAATTTTTTTTTAAAAAAAATAAACCAACTTCTTTTTTTCTTTTCTAAAAACACAAAGATTTTCCTTTTCTTCTTTTTTTTCTTTTCTTGTTTTTTTCTTTTCTTTAAAGACCACAAAATTCCCCTTTTTTTTTTCTTTTCAAAAATTCAGCAGAGTTTTGGTATGCTTTAGGGCATTGGTTTTTCAAAACAAGCACTTATCCCTATCAACCATCTCGTTAACCTTTATAAATTTTCCTTATAAGCCGGTCAACATGCAAATCCGAAGAAAATGAATGCACAAGTAGCACGTAAGATGCGTCATAATGATCTTTATGTTTCGGGTACACCTGTCCTAGACAGACCCAACCCCTGTGTTGAGTCTCCAAAGTCAAATGCACATGATGCAAACAAACGTGCCCACTAGGGATCCGGCATGAGGCTGAGTTATTCTAGGTTCAAAACCTGGGCATTTGTTCTAGACTTGTGTACCCGAGCGGAGAACTCGAGTCGAGGAGGGGGCTACGTACCAGGAACCAAAAGGCCATCCGGCTTAGTAACTTGTCCGAGCCTCTTTCTTATTTCAAGGTATGACACTAACAAAATAGGGAGTCTTGACCAGCGAGCACATCCTCGAAGATGAGAAGAGAAGGGTTTCGTAACAATTTATGTATAGTTCAGATAATATCAAAGCGGTAAAAGCAACATTTAGCACATTAGGCCCAAATCATGTAACAAAATCAGATAATGGATAAAGCCAACTATAACAATTATTCTAAGGTCGAATTCTTGAACCCTGAACCAGAGATTCTGGGTTTGTTCCCCACCAGAGTCGCCAGAGCTGTCACACCTCCTTTTTTTACCTACACCCCTTGGAAAGGGTGTATAAAGGAGTTTTTCCAATTAAACTGGATTTATTTATTTAAAGATTCAGAGTCGCCACTTAGGAGATTTATGGTATCCCAAGTCACCGATTGAATCTCGAATCGAGGAAAAGCTTGACTCTGTATTACAGTCCGCGAACCAGAAATCCGAGTATGGAATTCTGTTAACCCGGGAGAAGGTGTTAGGCGTTCCCGAGTTCCGTGGTTCTAGCACGGTCGCTCAACTGTTATTATTGGCCTATTTATCTGATTTTAAAACATCTTTGAACCTATATGCATTTTATTCCTTTTAAAACCGCTTTTAATCAATTATTTTTAGGAAAGATTCAACGTCATATAAAACACGTCTTGAACCACGTCACATAAATGCACCCACAGTCCGCGACACATTTTATTTAACGTTGTTGAGATTTGGATTTGGGTCACATAAATGTGCACCCGAGTTTAAGAAGGTATATTATTAAAATAACGCGCCTAAAGCAACTACGCATTTGCAACTTTGCAAGGGCCACGGAAAATTCGCTAAATGACATGCCTTGATTTCTAAGGATAAAAATACTAATTAAACGAGGGCCATGCAATTTAAGGTTTTATTTGGCACGGCACACCTCCATTAACTAATGAACCTAGTTAATTAAGAAAAAGAACTATAAGGATCCTAATTAATCGTTCAGACTTATGTAAAAAGCTAACAGGTATTGATTCAAGTAATTCAACGTTTAAAAATGCACCTACACCGAAGGCCAAATAAATGAAAGGACTGCATTTTTTTTTGCAACGAAACAAATCCAAGAGGGCAAAAGCATACCGTTGGCAAACATATTCAAATTTGGGCTCAAATGAGCCCAATTTCACTAGGATCAAAGGCGTCCAAAGTATTACACATGCGCTTGAAGTGTGGTTTTTAACACTTGGGCCAACATTGAGCCCAATGTTCAGAACCAAACGATGGTACTCGACCACTCAGGATGCAAACCCAATCAAGAAAATACGAAACATGCTATTGGTTTAGCATTTTACTTTTGCATTTTTAAAACTAAATAAATCATAAGTAGACCAAACAAGCATTCTGAAATTCAATTCTAAGTTTTAATCATATTCAACATTCCATCCGAAATAAATCGAAGCCTGTTTTTAACTTCTTATACAACCTGAGCCATTTCTATTTCTACTAACAAAGTTCTGTGTACACTACACTTAAGAGAAACATTCAACCACCCTAATTTCATAAGCATTGCATTATCCAAAACTATCAATACTGATAACAATATAAATGAAACTACATAGTAGGAAACGTCCCATGCAATCCACACTACAAGTTTAGTATGTAGAATCTAAAATACAGGATTCAACCAAACAAATTCTACTAGTTTCACGACAGTCCTAAGTTAAATACAATAGTAAAAGCTTACTTGTTCAAGCTAAAACTCAATTAACCGATATAATACATCAAATCAATAGGACAAAATCAAAATAATACTACTGAATCAGAACAAACTAAGACTATGCTTTAAGACTGCTTTTCATTTTCATTCTGCAAATCAACTTCATAAACCATTAAGGTTCAAGAGCATGTACATGATAATGAACAACTGAAACACCAAAAGAAACGAAAGATCAGCAGTAAGTAGAAACAGAAGCCAGCCCAGATTTAGCCAATGAAACGTGAAATCAGATCAAGGAAAGCCAATGAAACAACGGAAGAAATCCAAAACCAACTCCGAATCAAAGCTTAAGCCATCATATGCACAATTTGGAGGTTTCAGAGATTCTCAACTATTCAGAAGAATCCAGAACCAAAAACTAAGCCTGAATTTAGTAATTTTCAACCTGAAAATGCAAAGATTTAAGAGTATTCTGCCGTTTTCACTTTTTCTCCTCTCCTTTTCCTAAAGAATTCAGCAAATATGTCTTTTATATAGGGGAGTTAGGGCAGCAGTAAAGTTTTCAGATTTTGCTCTTTTCACCTTTTAATGTTTTCATTTTAGCTTAGAGAACCTTTGCCAATTTTGTTTTTTGCTCAAAAATCCTCAGTTCAAATATCAGATTTTCATACAAGTCCCAAGGTCAGCTTCAAAGAAGCTTCCCAGTTCGGTTACCGAAAGATTCCCCACCTGGCTTCCCCAAACTTCCCCCTTAAGCCCCTATTATTACCCATTAAGGCCAGGCAGAACCAGGGTCGAAATGACCCAATTGAATGGGTCTGACAATCCAAATTAAACCCCCATCCGGGCCTTTGATTCTGTAGAACCCAATTAAAATCTGTCAAGGATTCACCATTCTAAAGACTGACCTAAAATTACCCAAAAGAAAATCACGGAAACCATAAACCAAAGCCCAAAACCAAAAAGAAAAATGAAAATGAATTAACTAATTTTAAACAACAACAAAATAACTACGCTGATTATCATACAAGTCATGCATGGACAACATTGACGACGAGCATACAATGAAGAAATAGAAACACAGACACAGAAAAAGAGATGAAGAAGGACGACTTAAAAAAGGAAAATACAAGAAAAGAAACAACAAAAAAAACACGTAAAAATACCTAAAATGGGCTGGTCAAACCTTGGAGTCCTTCCTCGATCTTTCGATTTTGACCGAGAGGGGTCTTAATCATGTAATCTCAGATGAAAACACATGACCAAGGTCCATTTCGGCCTCAATCATCACCAACTCTGCCGATTTTAGGGTTTGACATTTTAGGTCTCATTTTCGATTTAATATTCGACGAGTTCGGGGGTGATTCGAGGGTAAAGGGTTAGTGATTTAGGATGGGGAGACGGAGAGGGTTCTAGGGTGTGGATTTTGGGTGGATTGGGGGTGGCGCCGCCACCCTAAAGCGGTGGGAAAAAGGGGCGTCTGCTAGGGTTTGGGGTTGATCTCTGAAGAGACGAGGGTGAGAGAGACGATGAAAGAGGGGGGCAACCCTTCAGAAACTTATATATTAAGTAAACCCCAGTCGTTGGATCAATGGGGATCAACGGCTGGGATGCGGGGAGGGGAAACGACGTCGTTTGATTTCTGAATGGGGCGGACCAGGTTAGGGGACGGGTTTTGGATGGATTTGAACGGGTGTGAGGCAATTGGGCATAAGAATTTTAATTAAACATGGCCCAACTGACCTCTTTATTCTTTGCCTTTCATTCTTTTCTAATTTCAAATCAATTTTTCCAACAATTCTTTTTCTTCTTTTTTTTTTCAAAAGTAAAATCTAAATTAAACCCTAAAACCTAATTATCCTATCAAACTAAATTAAATAATTCTAAATAATAATTAACACAACTAATTAAAAACCAAATTCAAGGAAAAATTACCCAAAATCGAGATTAAAATTAAAAAACGCAAAATAATCCATTTTTGTGATTTTTTCCCATTTTTATAAAACAACTAAGTTGTTAACTAATCCTAAAATGTAAAATTAAATCCTAAATGCAAATGCAATATATTTTTGTATTTTTCATTAATTAAATAAAGTAAATATGCACAGACGAATGCAAACATTTAACATAAAATGCCTCCAAAATTCACAAAATTGCAAACAATGGAAAAATTATTTTATTTTGAATTTATGGGAGTAATTCCTATAGGGAAAAAATCACGTGCTCACACCTTCTTCAATTATTTTCCCCAATTTAATGATGTCAGAAAACTTGTGATTCTCAATAACCATTAACCTTTCATAGTATTGTGGATCCTGGACCCAAACAAAGAATTTGTTCATCTACTCTTCTTCCAATGCCGGCCTTACTTTCGCTGATTCTGATCTCCATCTAGTGGCATACTCACGAAAAGTCTCTGTTGGCTTCTTCTAGAGATTCTGGATATAAAAGACATTTGGTGCATTTTCTGTATTAAACCTGAACCGATCCATAAAATCTGATGCCATGCTTACCCAGCTAACCTATTTCTTTAGATTTTGACTGATGTACCAAGATAGGGCATTCCTGGTGAGGCTCCTCATGAACAATTTCATGCAAATCCTTTCATCCTTTCCGACTCCTACGAGCTTGTCACAGTATGTCCTTAGATGCACTTTTGGATAACTTGTTCCGTCAAACATCTCGAACTTGGGAGGTTTGTAACCCTCTAGCAGTTCTACGTCCGGCTGAATGCACAGATCCTCATAGTTCAGTCCCTCAATGCTTTTACCCCCTTCGACACCTTGGACTCAACTTGTGAGCTTTTTAAGTTCCTCTACTATATTCTTTATGAGCAAGTCCTTCTCGGCGGATTCAGGTATGTATGAGGTTTGTTGAGGAGTGTGAGGTAAGGTTTTCATATATATGGGGTTGCTTTGATGGGTTCCAGGGATTTGGGTCTAGTGGTGGTCATTGGTCAAATTTTAAGATCGAGAATAGGTTGTGGTGCGTTCTGAGGAGTATGATAGGTAGTGGTTTGTGGATACTGAGTTGGTTGATGATGATGTTGTGGAGGAGTTGGTACTGGTGGAGGATTGGGATTCTGAGGTGGTGTGACATATTGGTGAGGTTCGGGAAGATTTTGTAGATGTTGGTTCGGTGTATTTTGAGGAGGTGATGGGCTTTTGGTGTTCTGTTGGTTGATGTCGAGGACGCTCAGGGTGAGGGGGAGATTTGCCAAGTTTCGGACCTGCTCAAGCTCCCCTTGTAACTCCAATATCTTTTGTTCTAGCTGCAAAACCAAGTCATTTGGTACTGGAGTGCTTCGACCATCTGAAGTCTCAACATTATCTTCATGCGTGGTATTGTCTTTTCTGATATTGCTTGTATCATCCATTCTGGCCTTTCCCATGCTTTTAGGATCGTTTGGAGGAGGAGGACCTCTTGATCTGGTGTGATATGCTGATGATGCCAATATGCATGAACCAACTTTAAGGAATGGAAATAAGCAAATCAAAAGAAGAAAACAAAAGGGTAAACAAGTCAGTAAGGAGTACTAAAATGTGGTTTGCAGTATTTAAAAACATATTGCGGAATTATAAATCGCGTCCTAATTTAGGGACCTTATTGTGCCCGAGTTAAGCCTAAGCGACATATAGACTTGGAGAAAAACTGATGCCAATACTTGTATCATTTCATTAATGTGAAAAATAAAACGAATCTCTAATAAAATGACAAAATAATAAAGAGTCACTAATGGCATACGCCTTATTACAACCAAAGCCTAAAACAAGTCTTGAAAGCAAGTAAAGCCCAATTCATAATCTATTAGGTCCCAGAATAATCTTCTCCATGCTTGGCCTTCTTTGTTCCATCGATCAAGCTCCCCAGGTCGCGCATGTCCATCAGCAAATACGCCCTTGCTAGGAGACCCCCTTTGTTTCCATTTGTGTTTTGACAGCCTGTAACCCTGTTTCTCATTTTCCCTTCCAATTCCATCAATCTCTATTCTAAATACTCTAATCTCTCAGTTGATTTGATGGCGATCTCCCTCCATTTGTTGATTGTTTCTATGTTCGCTTTGTGTTGTTCCAAATATCTGGCCTCATATTCAAAAATCGTTTTGTGTAACCTCTATATTTGACTTGGGCCTCGGTAGCGTCATCTATGACCCTATTTCCCAAATTAATCCCCGACCTGACTTTTCTTGCTATGTCATCGACTACCATTATGGGTAGAAATACACATGACATGTGTGGTATCGATCTGGCTCAATGATATCCTTTTCCATAATAATCTTCAAATGCCACATGTGTTGGTCCTCACATTTGTACGGAATGACATCATTTTGAAAATCTGCTTTGTAATGACCCATTTTGGAGACTATGACTTGTTTTCTACCAGCTTGTCTCATGACCTTGATAGGAACATATGGATATATGAACCTTAACCCAATCAGTACCAAATGTGTAACATCCCTGTATCTAATGATGAATTCACAGGTAGGGAACCACTCAAACATCCAATGGACCCGATCAGATTGCTGAAAAAGTGTGCCCAATCTATAGCACTATCCGGTTGTGCAAACCTATCTGAGATGAAGGTCATTATTTTTGGATGATGGAAAGCTATTTGTTCATTCAATGGTCTTCGTGGGAATTCCTTACGGTACTGGCCACTTTGAAGATGCTCCAACAACCAAATCTGCAGTAGCAAGTTGCAACCCTCAAAATGTTTGAACTCTTCTTGCATCGATCTAGAGCTTGGTACATTTCTGCTACGATCATCGGGATAATAGTGTATGTTTGTCCCTCAATTCCTTCAATTAAAGCTTTGGTTACCATAGCCAACCTAGTGTGAATCCTGTTTCCTTGAATTGGAAACACTATCATACCCGAAAAACAGAAGATCAATACGAAAACCCGATGATGAGTCTAACCCAGAGAAGTGATGGAGAACTCATCTTGAAAAATACGATAGGATTTGCTATGTCCATATCGTTCGTAGAGGAAGTCGAAAGGTATATAGGACTTCTTCAGGCATACTAAATCATCATTCTTTCTCAGACCCATCATCTTCAGAAACCCTCTAGGAGTGCAATTTTTTGGTACCAACAAACCAGGACTGTCCTAGGGAAGTCCAGCAAAGCCCCCCTATTTCCTCTAGAAGGGGAGTCAGCTCAATATCCCCGAAACGGAAAATAATCCCCTTTTAATCCCAGAACATAGTAGGGGCCTCAATCAATATATTACTCGGTTGAACGTCTAACAGAGAAGGTAGATTCCCAAGAACTCTTTTCACGTGGTTTTTGTCACTTGGTGCAAGGTTTTCCCTCCAATCTAGTAGCAAAGGTGGGATATTCTAAACCATACTGAAGGGGACCTCATGCCTCATTTTCTAGAAAATAAACAAGGTTAGACCCTTTCCCCCCCCCCAGGACTCGATTACTTACACATTAACGATCAGCATATCAACATGTTTTTCTCCAAATGATGCATATATAGTGATTACATCCATTGGGACTATAGAAATCCCGACGGACTTTGGACAAGGTTTGTCTTAGTGAGTTATTGCGCGGACAACGTTTTAACTCATACTAGGTTTAAGCATGATGCATGTGTTGATACCCAATTTTTTCCTATATGTTTTCAATAGGCAAAATACCTTCAAAAAATAGAATTTATATGCATATATAAGCATGTCCAGAGTTTTATTATTTTTTCCATAATCTTAAATTTTAAATTGATTTATTTTTCTCCCTTTTTATCCATAAAATCCCCAATAATTATTTTTAAAATTATTATTTTGACAATTCATCTAATTTAATTTCTATATTTATGCCAAAATATAGTTAATGTAATTTTTATATATTTTTATAATTACATTTAGTATTTTTAAAGCTAAATTGCACATACTTGCAATATTAGCCCTTTTAAGATTTAATTATGTTTTATATGCTTAAAATTGGATCCTGTATTTTTAAATTGTTAATTATGTATTATAAATCATTTTAGCACTTTGAATTATTTTTCAGAAACTATTTACTACTATTTTTATAAATCAAATAGTGAAAAATGGCTATTTAAAATATATCCAAATTGGCTTTCAATTGTAGCCCAAATCAGGACCCCAATTCCCAGCCCAATTTCAAATTAAAACCCGACCCACATCCTTTTAACCCATACCCAAAACCCGACACCCCACCTACCTGTCTAATCTCGACCGTTGATCTCCCAGATCAACGGTCCCCATTATTCCTTTCTATTTTAACCCAAAAGACCCCCCTAACCTAACTCATTTGTTACAAACAGCTGCCCTGAACTCCCCTTTCCTCTCCAAGTCTCTCTGAGACCTAGTCCTAACCCTATCCGCCGCCACCCAAAACTAGCCCTAATTCCTTCGATCCTCACTCGATCCATGGATTCCCATGGCTGTTTGAGACATATATTTGTCTCCTACGTCTCTTGGTTGCTCATTTTTGTGATTTCGTGGAAAGATATCGAAGATATCTAGTCCATATCTTGTTCAACTCCTACCCATGGTCTTTTATGCCATTTTCCAGCCATCCATGGTTGTTCGAGTCAGATCCGTGACTTTTCCGGCCAAAAGCGGTAACATTTTAAAGTCCTCTCATCTTCTTTGGGTTCTCTGAAAACCCAACTCTTGAGATTTTCCACTTTTTTTTAGATCTATGTGTATCCATGAGTTTTTGACCGATTTTTTTTCGTCTCTGCTATTTTCTGGAAAATATCTAGCTATAAATCGTCCGATCTTTTTAGATCTGTGATGGATCTATGGGTTTTTTAAGGTTTTCACATGTTTTCCTCAAAAATTTTCTCCGATTTCAAATGATTTCTTCATTTTCTAGACTAGGGTTTCAAAACCTTTTTTTGCAAAAAACGATTTCTTTATGATTTTAGCAATTACTTTGATTTTTAGCATGTTTAAACATCACCCGAGTCTTTCCTTTTTGATCGATTCATTTTTTTTAAGAAACCCTAATACTTTCGGGTTCGATTTGAAGTTTGAGTCTGTTTGCGATGTGTTTGCATGACTATCATGAATATTCCAGACTTCTTGTGTGTTCTATATGCTCTTGTCCTCCCTGCTATAATTTTTTCTTAAGGTTTCTTTGATTTTTTCCAAATACGTGCTATTTATCATTTAATAGGTCCGACTATTTGTTTTATTGTTCACATAATTTTATGTTGATTTTTGCGTAATCTCTTTAAACCTGCATCAGTGATTTTGTGTATTTTCATTGTAATTCTGTACTAATTTTTCGAAATTGCTTCCTTACTTTTGTGATACTTTCCTTAGTTAGTGCTGATTCCCTGCGATTTTCCATCTCATCCGTGATTCTTTGAACTGACTTTCAGAATTGTGATTGTGCTCTACCTTATTTAGATGCTTAATATGCTGTCAGTATACTTTCCTTACTTGAAAATATTCCGTACTTAGTCCTTATTACATGATGCATGCTTTTACTACTCCTATTATGATAAAATCAGTTCTTTTCCCTACTTGATACAACTTGTACCCGTTTGAACTATGACTCCCTAATTGAAGGGAGTCCGGGTCTTTAATTGATTCTGATTTGTATTATTTCTATAATGGTGCTAAGTCAGTACTTATTACCTTATTTTCCTGCCTGTTCTCAAACTATAAATACTTTACCCTATCCTTAACATAGGACACGAACAAATAGTTCAGAACAGACATACATACACTCAAGCTCTCTCTTCTTTCTCTACTATTTGTGCTACTGCTTGTCTAGACGGCTGAAAGCCAAGGCTAGACTGTGGAACTCTACTTGCATTACTTTTCTACACTTTGCTTCCTTAACTGGTATGTTCCTAGTTCAATTCTGAAACTTAACTCTATGTGCTCCATTGTTTGTCAATCCATGTCTCTCTCTGCACTGACTTAATGGCTCATGTTGTTTAATTGCACTTCTTGTTTACTGCTTTATTCAACATGCTTAAGTTCTGTACTCTCTTGTTCAAATATAACCAACATGTCTACTTGAGTTCCTGTTTATGTCCCCAACTAGTATGCCTCCTAATGTACTTGATTAACACTAAGTAATGACTAATTATGTGTAATAGACCCCTGCATGATTACTCCCATACCATGTCCCTATGTCTTATTACTATTCTAATTTCAAGCATGATTCCCTTTTTAACTCTTTGAAGTAGCAGTTTGTAAGCCAATCAGTTGCTACTTGTTCTTTGTGCTTGTTAGTCTAAATGCTTCTCTTCTCATCCATGTTTATGTGTTTTTGATTTGGGCCCTCTATGTCCCCAACCCCTTACTCCCCTGCCTGTGACTGTTGAAATTGTACTATCCTTTGAACTTGCTCTGGGTGTGCTGTCTTGTTCCAAGTTATTGTTGCTCATATTCCCTTCTCCCTTTGTCAAAACTATTCTGTTGTTTTGCAAACTTATTTCAAACATGCTGTTTCAAAACTATTTTCCAACTCAACTCTTTTAAATCTATGACAAACAATCTCACATATATTCTTAGACCACTAGGTTCTGCCCTTTGTGTGAGCCTTGCCTTGGGACCCCGGAGCTCCCTCTGAACTTGGACACATAGAAGCTGGCCTTTCCACACTGCACTTACTCTATCTTGGCTATGAAATCTGGGTGTGAGCACTGCCCGGGATCCCTTGAGGTCCTTAGGGAACTCTGACACACCCAGATGTGAGAAAGACTATTGAACAATCTTGGCACTTGAGGTGATTGATTACATAACTCAGAGAGGAAGTCCTAATCTGGCTTCCTATAGTGTAACTTCTTATTTTCATTGCTACTCATGTAATTCATTTCAATGTTGGTCTGTAATAACTTGTTGTAAACAAGTATTGGGGTTGGCTAGTGAAAAGGGATGGGGTAAATATGCATACTATAGTTGTTAAAGGGTAGAAAACATGTTGTTAAGTTTATATTCCTAATTGCGCAATAGAAATCATGCTTAGGGTTCATACATGTATTTGAAATCATGCTCTTAGGTCCCATGTTTCTTTCTTCAGCATCTCATTCATCACTAATCCATGTTTTATGTCGATCACTTAGAAATCCTGCTCCTAGGATGATAACAACATTGGCATAAAAGTTGTTATTCTTGTACTTTCAGAAGTCGTACTTCAATAATTCTGCAACTCTTGTGTGCATTTAGAAATCATGCCTTAGGGATTCTGTTTTTTAACAATCTACCATCTGCATGTGCATTTTGTTTAAGACGCCTAGTTAGTTACTGATTCATGAAAAGGTAATAAAAAATAATCTCACATCGTGATGTTTTCTAAATAAAATTAGTAATAATCGCTGCATTCGTATCAATTAGAACATCATGCTCTTAGGTAAAACGCATCTCCAAACTGTTTTAATAATTCTGAATAACTGTTGCATATTGCTTTATGGCTAGGCAAGCCTTAGGTAATTGCTTAAATAAAACTAGAACCGTCACTGTGATTAGTATTTAATTATCAACTGTTAAAATCAGTAGGCAAACGTGATTCAGACTTCTTTTCTAAGTCATGTAATAAATCTGGTTCTACTATTATCACTTAGATACCATGCATAGGATTTAAATTCAAATTTTAACTGTGTATGAGTCATGTTGTCTATGTGCCTTACCTGTGGAGGTATATTTGAGCCTTTCATTTGTCTTCCCTGCTTTCCTTAATTGAAGTCCTACTTGTTATTGTACGCCGCCTTAGTATTTTGCCTTTAAACCTGAGGGTTTGCCTAGAACCTCCTTCTTATAGGATAGGAGTCCTAAATTCTTTCGGGACTGATAGGAATGGACAGGTAACAACATGCAATAGGGTTCGAGACCAACCCTTGCTTTAATTACCTTCACGGGGCGGGAAAGGATAGATATGGATATGATGACCGATGCGTTAATACCACGTGTAGCGCCTTTTTGAGGAGTGTCATACCGGGTATTGCATTGATGTGATCCATATTACAAACGAACCTAGGACACCCTCTTTACATTCATAAGCATGCTTAGAGTATAAGTCTTTTCAAAATCTCGCTTTTTCACTAATTGTCTTTCCAACACTTGTGTGTTTAAACTTAAATCCCCTACTATTTGAGCCATACTTTTTTATTTGCTAATTGCACAAATTCACAAAAACTGTCTGTCCGGGAACGACACTAGTGGATCCTGAGGGGTGCCTAACACCTTCCCCTTAGGATAATTTCAAGTCCTTACCCTATCTCTAGTTACCAAACGTAGTTGTAAATGAGCCCCATAGGTGCCCTAACGCACCTTAAAAATCGTTAGGTGGCGACTCTCCAAAATGCAACCCCCTTTCCAAAAGGAAAGAGTTGTACTAACCAAAATGTCATGAACCCGATTTCACGGAAGGAAAAATAGGGCACGACAGCATGGCGACTCTGCTGGGGATATTTAGGCTTTTACCATTTCATACCGTTTTTGTGAATTTGTACCTCTCCCTATGTGCAATTATTTGTTTAATTTCTTTAAGCATTTAATTTATTCTTCAAAAGCAAAGCTGACATATCTTTCTTGTTTCCTTTCTTTATAGCTGCTTTAAATTATGAAACTGCTGTATTTATCGCTTTCTTCACATGTAAATACATGTCAACGTGCTTTTAATTATTGCATAATCATACTCAACATCATACTCCACTTGTGCCAAACAAATACTATAGCAACGCTTGATGAGTGGTTGCGCCCTTCCTATATCATTACCCCCTAAATTCGGAAAGGCTAATTTTCGGTAAAACTAGTCGATCAGTGGTGTAGTCGACAGTTCCGTGCCTTCCCCTTGAGTTGTCTGCTCAAGGGTGCTAGTCTAAAACCCCATAGAACCCTTACTCCGTTTTAAATTATGCATGCATCATGGTCAAACCTAGTTGGGTCAGTTATGTTGTCCATATAATGATCCTTTAAGATAGCCTTATCCAAAGTCCACTGGGTTTCTCTAAACCCAAACGGACATCATCACGTGTTGTGCATTTATTTGGAGAACTAAATGCTTTATCCTAATTGTTTATGTTAAATAGTCGATTCTGGTGGGGGTAGGGTTTAACACTTTTGTTTTACAGAAAATGAGGCACGAGGTCCCCAGTTTTGGTATGATTAGCACGTCCCTGCTCTTTCTTGACGGGTCGAGGAGTCTTCCATCAAATGACCCAATCAATGAGTAGAAAGAGAGGGCCGCCAAAGCTAGCAAAAAGTTGGAATATCTAGAATACAGTCTAATGGAATTGGAAGGAAAAGTGAGGAAGAGAGTCACCAAATGCCAGAACGCTGAGGGAAACGAAGGAGAACGCCTGGCAAAGGCATTTTTCCTGGTGAACCTACGCGAACTGGAGGATTTAATTAACGAGAACATTCAATCTTGGGAAGGTCCTTCTGGGACCAAGTAGATAGGAGTTTACCTTTTTCGCTTTATGAATGTAATAAGGCCAATGGCCATTAGTGACTTTTATTTCTTGTTTATTTAGTGTCATTTTGGGATTCGTCTATTTTTATCAATAAAATGAGGTATTTAGCATTCTAAGTTCTCCAAATCAATTTGTCGCTATGTAAGGCCCGGAATATTTTGCTAAGTGACATAGGACTTCGTGGTGCCACGTAGGCTAATTATAATATTTTATGTGCTATTAACATGGTGGACATCAATTGGACTTGGTAAATAAGTGTATAAGTCTTATGGTAAGTAATTTGGGGCCCAAGAAAAGGCCTAAGGCTAAGTCAAATTGGAAAATTTCATGATAGGCTAAGATTTCAAATGAGTTCGCACAAGTCCCCATTTTGAACGAGCATATCTAAATATGTGTAAGGTTTTATGTGGTGAACAACCTATCATATGAAAGGTCTTTGAGTCTAGTTTTCAACACTTCAAACCGTTCCTCATTCGAACATTTCTACACAAAGTTATGATCACATTACCAAAGGCTGGAAAAATGTGATCCTGTGTCAGATATGCAATCGCAAAAACCATTATGCGGTCCGCATACTCGATTTGCGATCGCAAATCTGGTCGCAAAACGGGACCAGTATAGCCCAGTTTTGGACACTGAGTTTTGCGACACGTTTGCGGCCAGCATACCCGTTATGCGATCCAATATGTGATCGCAAACCCGACTTCGGAGGGTTAATCTTCCTATTTTTATAACCCGACCCTATTTCAATATATAGGCTTTGGGGTTCATTTTGGGGTCATTTATTACTGATTTAGAGAGAGATGAGAGCATATAGAGAGAGAAAGGAGAGGCCTAGCTTTATAATCATCCAAATCTTGCTCAAAGTCTTCAAGAATCAAAGGACCCAATCACATGTTCTTCATCCAAGAGGTAAGTTTCTATACATTAAACTTTAATTTCGAGTTTGGGGTATAAGATGGGTTATTGAGGTATGATTCTTGGGTGTATTAGTATTATGTATACATGCATGTACATATTAGGTTTATGGGAATATTATTGAATATAAATAAGTAAATATTGGGTTGGGGAATGAAAGAAACCTTGTAAAAGAGATTTGAAATCAAGATGCTCAACTAGTATTTGATAAATTGATCAACTGAGCTGAAACCATAAATACCTTCCTAATTTGTGTTCAATTTTGTTATGTCTCAAAGTAGATTGGGATTGCTAGAATTTTCGGAAAGTTGTCGTAACTTAAGGAAAGCTTAAACAAGGTATGTATGGCTAACTTTAACCTTTGTAAAGTCACCTTGTTTGGTGTACGAGTAATTGGTATGTGTTACTTATGTGTACTATTTGCGAATTCTTGTGATTAATATGCCTTGAACGTTGTTGGTTAAGTCTCCCGATATAATGGTGTAAACAATTGGCAATAAACCAAGTGTGTGTGTGTGAATGTGTTTATGTGGTAAGAGCTGTGTAACAAATGATGGAAAGAAATCATAATTTATGCAATTGAAACAACTGTGGTAATATCATACGTGACTTGTCGCGGGCAATTATCATTGTGACTTAAATTGTATACGGACTGTTACATATGATGGAAATGGTATTGATGTTTATGAATTTTTTTTGTGAATTGTTGTTGTTGTCATGTGAAATGTGATTGTCCGGTGGGATCGGGTTGTGCGCCGCAACACGAAGTTATAAGATATGGGTTGTGGTGATAAGGGTGGCCGAGGTAATAAGGGTGTAAAAGTGATCGAAATAACTATTGAAATGAAAATATGTTAAAGTTGTGAAATCATTGATGTGATGAAATAATGTTGAAAAGGGAAAAAGAGAGATTGTGAAACCTGTTTGGCTTTGGTTGTTCCTTTCAGGTGCATTTGATTGTTGATTCTATTACTGTTTATTATCTATGTGTTTCTTGATTTTACTTGGGGTAAAGTTTCGTCATACATACCAGTACAATTCAAATGTACTGACGTCCCTTTTTCCGAGGGCGCTACATTCATGTTATGATTGTAGGTGGTTCTATAGCAGGTACTCCAGTCCACCAACAATAGCACTCCTTCATTTCCCGTTAGCTGAATTAGTGAGCCCCTTTCCTCTCAGGGCCCTGCGTGGCTCATGCCGCTCTTCTTCCGGATTTTTATTCTGGCATTTGTGTAAGGTATAGCCGGAGCCTTGTTACCGGCAAGTATTGTATCACCCTTTTGTATCCTTAGAGGCTCTATAGACAGGAAATGTGGGTTATGTACTTATGTATTTTGGGCAGTATAACTTGTAAACCTCGCTAAGTAACTATGTATATTATGTAAATCTCGTAAGAATGTGTTTAAATTTATAAATGGAAATTTCACTTGGTTAATGGGTAATGGAAACGCGGGGTAACACGTGGAATAGGAAAGGTACCCAGGTCCGCTTGGCTGGGGCTACCCAGTCGAGCGCCGGTCGCGCCCCTCGATTTTGGGGCGTGACACGCTAGGCCTACCTCGGGCACAAAGAGGTTTCCAAATTAGGACACGCTTTACATTCCCACACTATGTGTTTAAATATTGCAATACTTTTTATAATATGCACGGACTTGATTATATTTTGTTTTGTTTTTGTTTTATTATTCCCCTCCCCGAAGGTTAGTTCGTGCACTCTGGCATCATTATCATATTTCACAAGATCCAGGGGCTCTCCACCCACTCCTTCTCTTAGTCTTATTAAAAGCAAGAACAAAGGCAAGATGGAAGATTTGAACAACATCAGGAAGGAGAACACGGTTGAACGGGTAGAGGCCACTAATGGCCAGGGTATTCAGGTTCCTAACGAGAATGTATCACAACTTGAATAGAAACTGTTGAAATTCCAGGAAGAGCTCGATCAGGTTCGGAACCTAGCAAGCCTGTCATTTTCCCTCAGAACCCCAGATATCAACTTCCCCAACACTCAAAACCATACACCTCCTCAAAATATCCCAAAACAACAGAATCATCCCGCTCCTCCTCATCACATTGCTCCACCAAAGAACAAATGTAACACTTGCCATACCCCAAACAACACTCCACTACTCATTCCAGAACCTCAAAACTCCACTAACGACCATTTCCACACCCATACACCAGGCCACCATAATGCTCATATCTACGTCGAGACCATGCCACACTCCACCCAACCTATCTCATGCACACCTGAGTCTGATGAAAAGGATCTGCTTATTAGGAGCTTGGGCGAGGAACTTAAGAAACTGACCAGCCGGATTCAGGGCGTTGAGGGAAACAAAGGAATCAAGGGGTTGAACTATGAGGATCTTTGCATACAACCTGATGTCGAACTTCCTGAGGGATACAAACCTCCTAAGTTCGAAATGTTTGATGGTATGGGTGATCCAAGTGTCCATCTGAGGAGATATTGCGACAAGCTGGTTGGTTTAGGGAAGGATGAAAGGATCCGCATGAAGCTGTTTGTGAGGAGTTTGAAAGGAGATGCATAATCTTGGTACATCAGTCAAGATCCCAAGAAGTGGTCAAGCTGGGTAGGCATGACATCTGAATTTATAGATAGATTCAGGTTTGATATAGAGAACACACTAGACGTGTTCTATATCCAGAATTTGAAGAAGAAGCCCACAGAGACGTTTTGCGATTATGCTACTCGCTGGAGGTCCAAAGATGCTAAGGTCAGACCCGCCCTAGAAGAGGAGCAAATGAATAAGTTCTTTGTCCGAGCTCAGGACCTGTAGTACTATGAACGGCTGATGATGATTGAGAACCACAAGTTCTCCAACATTATGAAAC
The DNA here is from genome assembly GCF_000715075.1 of Nicotiana tabacum. Lineage (NCBI taxonomy): Eukaryota > Viridiplantae > Streptophyta > Magnoliopsida > Solanales > Solanaceae > Nicotiana > Nicotiana tabacum. Next base: position 33,613,744 of record NC_134089.1, on the reverse strand, counting down.
TAGGTGAAAGAATTGAAGAAGGTATCAAAAGTTGTATGGTTACAAAATTCAAAGCCTTGCAAGCTACGAATAAGGCTTTATAGTGCGGTGGTGTGTCCAAGAAAAGGGACGTAGGGGCCGTGATGGTTGCACAAAGGACCAAATCTCCCCTCAAATACCAAACTTATCCAACACCTCCACTCACATACCAGCCAACCCCAAATTACCAAGCACCCTCACCCTCATACCAAGCTCCACCACCAACTTATCAGTCATCTCTACCTCCTACATATCAACGTACTTCACCCAAATACTCCCAACCTACTCATGTTTACCAAACTTATAATGCTCAACTATCCATTATCAATCACCCCCTACACGCCAAAATTTCCCTAGACCGCGACCTAATTTTGATCGCAGACCTCCAAAACAATATACATCCATCGCTGAACCCATCGACTAGCTGTATGAGAGGCTCAAAGATGCTGGTTATGTCACCCTCATCCCTGCGGCAACCCCTAAGAATCCTTCTTAGTGGGTTAACCCAAACAAGTCCTATGCATGCCACTCCGTCATGAAAGGGCACACCATCGATGAATGCCGCTTCTTGAAAGACAAGATAGAGTCTTTGATTGATAACAAGATTATTTTGGCAAAGGAACCCACTCCAAACATCCGCAACAACCCTCTGCAAGACCATAAGGGTGGAGGTATCCACATGATCGAAATAGAAGATGACTGGGATCCCGAGGGATCAATCGGGTTGATTGTAGAAGGTGATGACCCAAAGAAACCAACAATTACTCTCAATACAATCATAGTTCAGATTTAACCATCTGAGGACGCGAAGGTGAATATTTCTATACCTCTTGAGATTGAAGCAGCGCCACCCGCAAAGACACCGGTACCAATTGAGGTTGAATTCGTGTCTCCGGCAAATGCACCCGTACCATTTGAGGTTGCAGTCTTGCCACACAAGGCACATATTCCTTTTGAAGTAAGGATAGTCGCGCCGATCCCAGTGGCGATGCCTACCATGACACCATTCTATACAAATGTTGTACCCTGGGACTATACAGCCAAGGCGAGAAGGAAGGGCAAGGTCAGGATTGAAGAAACTGTCGCAGCACAAGGTATGACAAGAACTGGTAGAGTCTACACCCCTGAACATCTAGCTGAATCAAGCAAGCAGGCCTCCAATCGGCCGCCCCTTATTGAGACAGGTCTGGACGACCTTTGGTGGAAAATATAGGCCAAGGAATATTCGGTCATCGACCAGTTAAACAAGACTCCAGCACAAATATCCATTCTCTCTTTGCTGCAAAATTCTGAGGCGCACAAGAACGCTTTGTTAAAGGTGCTGAATGAAGCGTACGTACCAAGTAACATCACTAGCAGGGAAGTGGCTAATATGGTAGGACAAGTTCTAGAAAGCCAAAAAATCACCTTTCATGCAGATGAGCTGCCACCTGAAGGGCTAGGGCACAACAAAGCACTGCACATCACCATGCAATATGAAGATTATTTCATCACCAGAATCCTGATCGATGGAGGTTCCAATCTTAACATTTGTCCGCTGGTAACACTCAAGAAGTTGGGTAAAGGGTTGCATGAGATAAATGATGGAGCAATAAATGTGAAAGCCTTCGATGGTTCTCATAGGTCCACCATTGGTGAGATTATTCTATGCTTACTGATGGGACCGACCTGGTTCGAGGTCGACTTCCAGGTTATAGATGTACCAGCGTCTTACAACTTGTTGCTGGGACAACCATGAATTCATGCCGCTGGGGTCGTAGCATCAATGCTACATCAGGCAGTAAAGTTTGAATGGAATCACCAGGAAGTGATCATTCACGGCGACGGTAGCAACCTTATATACAGTCGCCAAACCATTCCGGCAATCGAGGGAAGAAGGAAGCTGGGTGGAGAAACTTACCACCACATTGAGCGGGTCAATGCTATCGGCAAAAAAAAATGGTGGGATGACAAAATCAAGAGTATACTGAGTTAGAGTGGGTACAAACCTGGCAAAAGGCTTGGCAAGAACCTCCAAGGAATCTCTAAACCCATAAAACTCAAGAAACATAGCACTAATTTCGGTCTAGGATATGATTACACCTGGGAAGAATTCAATAACTGGTCGCCACCATGGCGCAGTCCTTACTATCCACTAGAGCATCCAATACCGCATCTGGAGCAGACCTTCCAACATGCCGACATTATTTACGGGTCGGATGAAGAAGAAACACTTGCAGCAGTGAATAATTTGTTTCTAGAGGACATTAATATGGACTGTTGTGTTATTCTCGAGGAGAAAGGGAGGAAGGCCCTATCACACCTCCTTTTTCATTACACCCCCGGAAAAGGGTATAAATAAAGGGAGTTTTTCCAATTTAAGTGACAATCGAAATGAGATTTATTTTGAAAGATTCAGAGTCACCACTTAGGAGATTTATGGTGTCCCAAGTCACCAGTGCAAATCCCGAGTCGAGGAAAAGGTTGACTCTGTTTAACAGTCCGCGAACTAGAAATCCGAGTAAGGAATTCTGTTAACCCGAGAGAAGGTGTTAGGCATTCCCGAGTTCCGTGATTCTAGCATGGTCGCATCAACTGTTATATTCGGCTTAATTATCTGATTTTAAACACATTTTAACCTATGGTTCAATTTCAATTTTAACCTCTTTTATTTATTTTTAAGAATATTGCAACGCTATTAAAACACGTCTCGAACCACGTCACATAAATGCACCCGTGGAATTTAGCTAAACGACATACCTCGATTTCTATAAACAAGATTAATTAAAATGAGAGCCATGACTATTTATGTTGAATGTTGAACACCTCAACTAATTAATGAGCATAACTAGTTGATTAAAAGATGTAAGAGGATTTCTACTTATTTTATGCTAACGTTTAAGCTAAAATTTTATAATCAACGAACTAGTAGTAGATGATCCATGTTGATTGAGAAAAGGCCCAGGTTGGTCAGAAGCCCAACGGCCAACTGCCAATTACTATATGACCAGCGAAGAAGCAGCTGGACTCGACGTGAACCCAGATGGAAAATCCCATCGCTGAAAAGAAATTCGGCATAACTGGGCCAAAGAAGGCAGCCCATTTTCACGATTCAGCGCCAATGTTTGAGGCAAATTACATCATTCAAGAAAATCTGGGTTTGAACCAATTCTGATAATCCTTGACTCAAATGCAAAGTATATTTTAATGCTAACATATATTCTGAAGTGAATATGCAATTCCTAGTTTGTTTCAACAAAAACTCAACAGGCGATCTCCCTATTTCGCCAAAACATCACATTCCATGCCCAAATCACAACAGACCCATTACCAATCATTACTGAAATTGAAACACTTAATGAATCTTCCCTGAGCATCATTATCATTCAAACAGCTAGCCTAGCTATCAAACACAACCAATTCTTATTTCAGTTTTTATCAAAATACCTGAAAGGACCTCGAAACACATGTATGTGTTTGACAATATAGCTTCAACAAGAAATTTTCACTCTATACCCAGTCGAAAGCCCTTTTAAAAATGCAAGAGGCTCATACACAAGCAGAAGCAGAGCTGAGTGACACTTTGACATCATAGGACTAACACATATTACACTAATTAGCCTAAGAATCACGATCCTCAACTAACACATAATACACTAGGTCTAAATAAATATTCTTGAATCAACTACATTTAGACAGGGTCCAAATCCATCACTAAAAACAAATGTAATATCAGGGAATGAAGTATGCAAAACAAGCTAGACTAGGCAAACATGAAATAAATAAAAAAATGGCAGAGTCAAGCAGTAAGCAACAACAGGGACTAGTGTTTGTAATTTAACTTCAGCTTGGTTTACAGATCTTCACACAAAAACTCAATCAGGCCTCATTTCCAGTCACAGTGCAAAAGAATACCTGAAGCAATTAGAACAAAAGAAAAGGTGAGAAGATCAGCAGTAGAAGTGGATGCACTTCAGCATTTCAACAACAACAAATCCAGCTTCTTTAAACCATTTCGAGCCCAGAATGGATCAGAGATTACTTCAAACTTGAAAACTCCAAGAATTGCAGAAAAACTTCAATGTAACAGTAATCTTGTGATTTTTCTTTGTATTTTCTGATTATTCAAACTTCTTTCAGTATTTTTCAGCAGCTTCTAATTTTCTCTATTTTTCAGTTCTTAATCCCTGCCTTCTAAGAAAAGTAAGAATGCCTTTATAGTCCAGCAAATAGGTCAGACCCAAAAGTTTTCCTTTGCACTTCTAGTCCCTCCCTAATTTTCATTTTTGCCAATTAATACTCCATTTTCTGACTTGTTACCCAAGCTAAAATATAAAATTCATAAAAGACCCCTACCAGAAGCTTCTAAGTCACTTACCCAAAAGATTCTTTAGCTAGATTACCTACACTACCCTTTAAAAACTCTGAAACTACCTCAGCACCACCCGTGTCAACTGGTCAAGCTAATTGGGTCAAACTGACCCAGTTCGATGGGTCTACTGAAAACCTAGTTCAACTCCTATATTGGGATTTTTAATCTTGTGAACCCAATCAATACTAGGAAAAACCCAAAAAACCAAACATTTAAATTAAGAAACCTAAAGACTCGGAACAAAGTTAAGCCCAAAACAATGCAAATTCAAACTATTCGAACTTGAACACGAGACTCAACTTACAATCACACACATCCTAAATCTAACATGCAGATACGGTAGATAAAGAAGAATGATAAATAAAGGAAACAGAACAAAAATCAAAGAAAAAATAAGAGAAAGAGTAGAAGAAAGTGAGGACGAGGAGACAAGATACAAAAGGGTAAAGAAAAAATACATAGGGATCTCGGACAAACAAGAAATAGCATTTATGCCTCAAAATCTCCAATTTTTGGCCCAGTCCGAGATTAATCATATGTTCTTTGCCAAAAACACGCGATTAAAGTCGGACTGAGCCTTAAAATCTTCAACGAACCCTTGATTTGAGACTTGGGGATTTTACGGTTCATTTTCTGATCTAATATTTGAGAGGATTGGGCGACATTCGAGGTAAACGGAGTTGGGATTTGGAACGAGGGTGTCAAGATAGTTCTGTGGTGTGTTTTTAGTGAGGATTGGAGCCGGCGCCGCCGGGCTAAGGCGGTGGGAGTTAGGGCGGCGTCGCTAGGGTTTGTTAGGGATAATGGGGTTCTAAGGGGTAAGGAAGATGTGTGAGGGGTAGGGGGACTGTTTGGACACTTATATATCTAGACAAAGTTAGTTCTGGACCATCAGATCAACTAACCTGGACGGTCGATATTAAGCTTAAACTAAACGGGGTCGTTTTGGTGAGGGAGGGGTCTGGACCGGGTTGGGGCGCGGGTTTGGGCCGGGTTTCGGGAGTTTAGACGAGTACAGGGGGGGGGGGGAATTTAGTCTGGGCCTGGGGACATGGCCCGATTTGGCTTAATAAGATTAAAAAAATCCTTTTTCATTATTTCAAAACAATTTAATTCAACAACTTTTTTTTTCTTTTTTTTTTGAAATTTAATTAGAATCAAAAATTAATTCCTATAACTAAAAGAAACTAATTAAACCTAAAATGATACTTAACACAATTAATTAAAAACAAATTAACAAGAGGAAAACTACTCAAAATTAAAGCTAAAATTAAAAGTGCAAATTAAACTAATTTTTTTGTGATTTTTCAATTCTTATAAATTAACTAATTTACTACTTAATCCAAAAATGCAAAGTTAAATCCTAAATGCAAATGCGACATATTTTTGTATTTTCCATCAATTAAACAAAAATAAAAATGCATAGACAAATGCAAACAATTAACAAAAAATGCCACAAAATCCACAAAATTGCAAATAATAAACAGAAATTATTTTGTTTGAATTTATGGGAGTAATTCATGTAGGGCAAAAATCACGTGCTCACAGCTGCCCCTCTTTGCCCAGAAACACGAAGAATTTTCGTGCAAAGATAAAGTGAGCGGATACGAGCGATTTTTGCCTATCTAAATACTCCGTGGGAAGCATTTTGAAAGATTTGACCGCACCCTGCTTCCGAGGTTGACTACATATCCTTGGCTAAAAAGGAATCGGGTCAGTGTAGTTCGGGAAGTTTTGGTAGCTGGGACTACCATGAAGCTGTGATTTCACTGTTGTTGCTGCTGCTACTACTGCTTACTGAACCTCCTTATTACACCATGTCAAAAATAAAACAAGAAGCTAGACTAGACTATAGATCTATGAATTACAAAAGTCCTATGTATATCTTCAAATTTGATCTTGCAGTTCTTGTTGCCTTGTTGTCCTCTATTCTCTCAGTGGAATCTCTTTGTTGTCGTCTTGAATTGTAATATGAGATGTGTTCCCTTTTCTCCAGGTGGACGCCTGACTGCTGAACTTGAATGTATTCCCTACTCTCCAGGTGGGCTCCTGATCGCTGAACTTGAATGTATTCCCATGCTATCCAGGCGGGCTCCTGACTTCAAAACGTGAATGTATTCCCATGCTATCCACGCAGACTCCTGACTTCAGCAAAATAGACAAAAACAAAGAAAATTTTCTGCCCCAGTTTGGGTATGTGGGCCCACGTGTAAGTGTAAAACGAACCACATTGCCGAATATCTAAAAGAATTTTGAAAATCAAAACTTGAATTGTACTCCCTTGTCTTCCAGGCGGGCTCCTGACTGCTAAACTTGAAAGTATTCCCTGCTTTCCAGGCGGGCTCCTGACTTCAACTTGAAAGTACTCCCTACTCTCCAGGAGGGCTCCTGACTTCAAAATACAAAACAACGAATTTGAAAGCTAAAACTTAAATTGTACTCCCTTGTTCTCCAGGCGGGCTCCTGACTGCTACGCTTGAAAGTATTTCCTGCTCTCCAGGCGGGCTCCTGACTTCAACTTGAAATGTATTCCCTTAATATCAATAAGAATTTGAAAGCTAAAACTTGAATCGCACTCCCTTGTTCTCCAGGCGGGCTCCTGATTGCTGACTTGAAATGTATTCCCTACTTTCCAGGTGGGCTCCTGACTTCAACTTGAAATATATTCCCTGCTCTCCAAGCGGGCTCCTGAATATATTCCCTGCTCTCCAGGCAGGCTCCTAATTGCTGACTTGAAATATATTCCCTGCTCTCCAGGCAGGCACCTAACTGCTGCAAAACAGATAAAACAAAGAAAATTTCCTGCCCCAGTTTGGTAGCTGGGCACGTGGGTGGGTGTTAAACTGAATCATTCTGCCAATTGTTACTAAGAATTTGAAAGCTAAGTCCTATTATCCAGGGAGGTCCTGACAACTGACAATTATAGACCTAAGCTGTATCTTCTAAAGGTATTATTCCCGCTAAGTCCTTTTGTCTAAGAGGGTTTTAAACCACATCCTATTATCCAGGAAGGTCCTGAAAATCAAAATCAAGTCTTGTCCTAAAATGATACTTTTATGACTGAATTATACTACCTTAAGACAGAATTTTATGCTACGTCCTGTGATCCAATGGAAATCTTTAAAACTAGGTCCCATTATTCACGAGGGTCCTGAAAACTCCTAATTGAATCCTATTCTAAATATACAGACCAACTTATATTCCTCTGGGGATACATTTGTGCTAAATTATGCTACTCATGATTGTTTTGAAATTTAAACTAGGTCCCATTTTTCAGGAGGGTCATGAAACTTACTGTCAAACCTGTTTTGGTCCTTGCTCTTTCCCCTACGGAGAGTTTCTCCGAAACGAACGAACTTTCCTTCCTCAGTTTCAATCAAAGAAAATTTTGTCAGTTTAAAATGGTGGTTAGCTGATGGCATTCTTGCTGAAGATCTTTCCAATGCATTGTTGTACTTTGACTGGGTTCCCCAAACTGGCCCTGAACCGCTTTGACTTTCTGACTGACTTTCAAACCCCATGACCTTTGACGAACCGAGTGTTCTATACCCATGCTGTTGTTTTACCTCTGACCCCTTTATCTGAACCTTTGCATCTCATATGACATTACCAAACCATTCCACCGATGAAATTTCCGGTGATTCTTTGTACCCCCCTTTTTTACCATGTTATCCTCAGTATGCTATGACCATGCCGTGATTTGCAATTTTGGAAGTTGGTAGTGAGATTTGAAATTCTTTTTCACTTACTTGGAACAAGATTGACATTGAAACATCTTAGACAAATAAACCCAAAAGAAAATGAAATGCAATGACTTTGCGGGTTAAGGATAAGAAGAATCCAAAACCAGATGACTGCTACAAAAGGAAAAGGAAAAAGAAACTTATCTGAGTGGAACAACTGGTGCCAATGATCATGACATGCATTTCGGATTAATCGGCCCAATCTGTCCAACCAATCAACTTTCAGTTGCCGTACTTTGTTGCTTCAGAATTTCCATGACCTGATTACTTTATCCAAACCTTGACCTTGTTCATCCTACGGTGCCTTGAAAGGTTTTCACCAGCAGACCTCTTTCATTTGTTCATCTCTCAACTCACTTTCACCTTACGGTGCCCATGAGTGTTTTCACCAATAAGACTCTCTCATTTTTGCTTTCTCTCAGCTCCCGTCACCTCATGGTGCCCGCGAGGGTTTTCACCAATAAGACTCTCTCATTTTTATTTCTCTCAACTCTCGTCGCCTTACGGTGCCTATGAAGGTTTTCACCAATAAGACTCTCTTATTTTTTATTTTTCCTGCTTGCCCCAGAGTGTTGCCCCTGAAATGAATTGGCATTTCTCAAAGACTGATCAGAAGGTCTTTCTTTGGACCGTAATGTGGGCTTCTGGACAGGGTTAGAAAGAAAGGGTATAAAAGGCTCAAAAAAATTCAAATGGGTTAGAATTACAACTTTCGAAATCAGGATTCTCATAACAACCACAACTTCTGCCCCACTTTCTTGCTTGGGGACTTTTGGATTTTTGTTTTGATGGGACCGAACCGTGAGGCTGCCTACGTATCCTTAAAAGGAATCAGGTCGAACATAGTTCATGTCATAGAAATTACTTTGTTGTTGTGATTTTTATTTTCTCTCTTTCTTTTCTTTCTCTTTTGCCTTCTCTTCTGTTGTTTTTCTTCTTCTCTTTTTCTCTTCTTTCTATTTTTTTTTCTTTTTGCTTTTCTCTTTTCTTTTCTTTTCTTTCTCTTTCTTCTCTCTTTTCATTTTTCTTCTCCTTTTCTTTTTCTTTTTCATTCTTTCTTTTTCTTTTCACTTACTTATCCTCCGCACTTGCGTTTTTGAATTGTGCCATTGATTCCAAAAGAGGGGTATGAAAGAAAATAAATAAGGCTCAAAAGGGGTGACAAGGGATAAAGTGTTTAGATAGCAGAACCAAAACGCCTTTGTCATTTCAATCTTCAAAATATGCCAAATATAAACAAGTACAATCAAACAAAGAAATCATACATAGTATCTCTTGACTGCATCGAAATTGATAGCCATTTCTACACATTTGCCTTCTATACCCATAAAATACAATGCGCCATTGGACAACACTCTAGATACAACAAATGGCCCCTGCAGTTTGGGGCAAACTTTCCTTTTGCTTCAGCCTGATGAGGCAAGATACGTCTCAACACTAATTGACCCACTTCGAACTTCCGTGGACATACCTTCTTGTTATATGCTCTCGCCATTCTCTGTTGGTACAATTGGCTGTGACACACTGCTGCCAATCTCTTTTCATCAATCAGACTTAATTGCTCCAAGCAAGTTTTGACCCATTCAACGTCATTAATTTCTGCCTCAACGAAATCCAAAGGGATGGGATTTCAATTTCTGCGGGTATTACTGCCTCCGTGCCATACACCAACAAATAAGGAGTGGCCCCTACTGAAGTGCGAACAGTAGTGCGATAACCCAACAATGTAAACGACAGCTTTTCATGCCACTGCCTAGAACCTTCTACCATTTTTTGAAGTATCTTCTTTATATTCTTGTTGGCCGCCTCGACTGCTCCGTTTGCCTTAGGGTGGTACGGGGTGGAATTGCGATGTATAATCTTAAACTGCTGACATGTCTCCATCATCAGATGACTGTTGAGATTAGCGCCATTGTCCGTGATGATTACCTTCGGAATCCCAAACCGACAGATGATATTTGAATGCACAAAATCAACCACTGCTTTCTTGGTCACAGATTTAAAAGTTTTTGCTTCAACCCACTTGGTGAAATAATCAACGGCTACCAGAATAAATCTTTATCCGTTTGATGCTGCTGGCTCGATTGGCCCAATGACATACATGCCCCAAGTAACAAAAGGCCATGGTGCAGACATTGTATGTAATTCGGATGGTGGAGAATGAATCAAATCTCCATGCACTTGACACTAATGACATTTGCGCACAAAACTGATGCAATCTCGCTCCATGGTGATCCAATAATAACCTGCTCGGAGAATCCTTTTTACTAGAACGTACCCACTCATATGCGGTACACAAACCCCGGAGTGTACCTCAGTCATGATAGTTGTGGCTTGTCTAGCATCTATGCATATTAGCAATCCCAGATCTGGAGTTCTTTTGTACAATACCTTCCACTGAAGAAAATTCCACTTGCCAATCGTCGAATTGTTCTTTTCTGATCACCCGTGGCTTGCACCGGATATACCCCCATCCTGATGTATTCTTTGATATCATGGAACCATGGCTCCCCATCAAGTTCTTCTTCCACCATATTACATTAAGCATGCTGATCACGGACCTGAATCTGCAGGGGGTCCACATAAGCCATATCTGGATGATGTAACATTGACGCCAGAGTATCCAAAGCATCGGCAACTTCATTATGGATCCTTAGGATATGCCTGAATTCTATCGAATGAAACTATTGACAAAGTTCATGCAAACATTGTCTGTACGGTATGAGTTTCAAATCCCGTGTTTCCCATTCTCCCTGAATCTGGTGCACCAGAAGGTCCGAGTCACCCAAAACCAAGACTTACTGGACACCCATATCCACAGCTAACCTCAGACCCAGAATGCATGCCCCATACTCAACCATGTTGTTGGTACAGTAAAAACGAAGCTGAGCCATAACAGGGTAGTGTTGCCCTGTTTGAGAAATAAGTGCCGCTCATATCCCCACGCCCTTCATGTTTGCAGCCCCATCAAAGAAAAGTTTCCATCCCGGATTCTCAACTTGCTCCAACTCATCTGCATCACCTCTTCATCGAGGAAATAAGTTGTCAAAGGTTCATAATCTTCATCAACCGGATTCTCGGCCAAATGGTCTGCCAAGGCCAGTACTTTCATTGCAGTTCGAGTCACGTAGACAATGTCAAACTCTGTGAGAAGGATCTGCAACTTCGCAAGCCTCCTTGTGGGCATAGGCTTCTGAAAGATATACTTCAATGGATCCAAGCGAGATATGAGGTAGGTAGTATAAGATGACCAATAGTGTTTCAGCTTCTGTGCCACCCAAGTTAGGGCACAACATGTCCTTTCAAGGTGAGTATACTTAACCTCATAGGATATGAATTTCTTACTGAGGTAATAGACGGCCTGCTCCTTCCTGCCAGTGATATCATGCTGACCCAATACACAGCCGAATGAATTGTCCAAAACCGTCAAATATAGGATCAAAGGTCGTCCTGGTTCTGGCGGGACCAACATGGGTGGATTCCACAAATACCCCTTTATCTTATCAAATGCCTCCTGACATTCGTCTGTCCACTTGACTGCAGCATCCTTTTTTAACAGTTTGAAGATTGGCTCACAAGTTGTCGTGAGCTGAGCGATGCACCTGCTGATATAATTCAATCTTCCAAACAAACTCATCACCTCGGTCTTGTTCCTCGGAGGTGGCAATTCCTGGATGGCCTTGATTTTTGATGGGTCCAGTTTAATACCTCGGCAGCTGACTACGAACCCCAACAACTTTCCAGACGGCACCCCGAAAGCGCACTTTGCAGGGTTGAGTTTAAGATTGTACCTGCGAAGCCTCTAGAAGAACTTCCTCAGATCCCTGACATGGTCAGACTGCTTTCTAGACTTCACGATCACATTATCCACGTACACCTCGATTTCCCGGTGTATCATATCATGGAATATTGTTGTCATTACCCTCATGTAGGTTGCCCCAGCATTTTTCAAGACAAATGGCATGACCCGATAGCAGTACATTCCCCACGGCGTGATGAATGTCGTCTTTTCTGCATCTTCCTCGTCCATTAAGATCTGATGATAACCCGTGTAACAATCCACAAAAGAACCAATCTCATGTTTGGCACAATTATCAATCAAGATATGGATGTTCGGCAATGGGAAGTTATCCTTGGGACTTGCCTTGTTGAGATCCCGACAGTCAACACACACCCTGGTCTTGCCATCCTTCTTTGGAACCGACACGATGTTGGCTAACCAGGTGGGATACCGCGTGACCCGAATGACTTTCGCATCGAGCTGCTTGGTGACCTCTTCTTTGATCTTTACACTCATATCTGTTTTGAACTTCCTCAACTTCTGTTTGATAGGCGGAAATACCAGGTCAGTAGGCAACTTGTGAACCACTAAATCAGTGCTTAGACTTGGCATGTCGTCATAGGACCATGCAAAAATATCTTTGAATTCGAACAGTGCTTTGATTATCTTCTCCCTGAGTTGTGGTTCCAGATTGACACTTACTTTAGTTTCACGGACATTATCTTGGTCCCCTAGATTAACTGCTTCTGTATCGTTCAAATTAGGTTTGGGCTTTTCCTCAAAATGACTTAATACCTTACTAATTTATTCATAGGCCTCATTATCATCAAATTCCAACTCGTCATCACACTCAATTTCTTTTATTATTATCTCAGAGTTAGATTGACTTTTAAAACTGGGCCGAAAATTCATCATGCATTTCATGTCATCGATATCAGCATAAAAAGAACAGTAAAAAAGAAGAAAAATAAAATTAGAAAAAATGAAGGAAAAGGAACAATTGCATTTCATTGAATTTAAAGATAATAGGGTTTTAACACATCCAACTGGACGGAACATAATATCTGAATTACAGACCCTGGAATAATCCAAACAACTAAAAGAAAATCAAAACCCACTACCAAGACTCCCTCCAGATAGGAAGAGAAGTAGCTTCCCAGTTGTTGACTTTTGCACGTGGTCCCACGAAATGCACATCTGCCTTGCTTGACCCTTCCCCAGCCTCAACCATGTTAACTTCGGCTAATAACCTTTCGAACCCCTTCTCCAAGTCTCCATCAGCACCAATCAATGATCCAGGAACTTTTGACAACAGTTGCTTTCTGATACCTCGCCTGACGAATGATCTGGACAGACGCGGGATTGGCTTTGGCAAGGCCCATGCCTTCTTCTTCATTTTGTGGGCTCGTCTCACATCTGCAACTGTAGGCTTGAACCCCAGACCAAAAGTATCCAGAGTCTTTGGAAGAGAAACTGGCTGCACAATACCTTGCAGAGATGCACCCAAACCCTTACCCGGTACAAAACCATTTTTCAACATTTCAACGGCTACCATGACTGATGTCGCAGCCATCTTTAGAGTTGGAATGCACTTTCCTTCCAGAATTTTCTCTACCGATACTGTGTCGAAAACCTAATAAACCCATGGCCTCTTGTCGTCTTCAAACTCTATGAGCGGAACAATGGCATCATTGGGCACACACAAATTATCCTCGCCGTGTACAACGATTTCCTGTCGATCCCACTCAAACTTGACAATTTGATGCAGAGTAGACGGGACCGCTTTGGCAGCATGAATCCAGGGTCATCCCAATAGCAGAATGTAAGAAACAACCACATCGAGCACTTGGAATTCCATAGTAAATATAACTGGCCCTATGGTGAGCTCACGTACTATATCCCCTACTGAATCTTTCACTCCACTATCGAATCCCCGAATGCAAATACTATTCTTGTGAATTCTTTCATCTTCCACTTTCAGCTTGTTCAACGTAGAGTGAGGACAAATGTTCGCACTAGACCCATTGTCAACCAGTACCTGAGTAACCATGGAATCTTTACATTTTACCGTCAGACAGAGGGCTCTATTGTGCTCAGTACCCTCCACGGGCAACTCATCATTAGAAAACGTGACTCTGTTTACCTCAAATATCTTGTTAGCTATCTTTTCTAAGTGGTTTACTGAGATTTTGTCAGGAACGTGAGCCTCGTTCAAGATCTTCATCAAAGCCCAATGGTGCTCGTCGGAATAGATCAATAATGACAATAATGAAATCTGAGCCAGTGTTTTCCTTAACTTCTCCACAATGGAATAGTCCTGCACTTTTATCTTTCTCAAGAACTCCTCTACTTCTTCCTCAGTCACAACTTTCTTCACCAACACAGGGTTATCTTTTGAAGTCTTAGCTTTCCTCAATTCTTCGGGGGCAAAGTATCTCCCCGATCGAGTCAAACCATGGGTCTCACACACTTCTTCTCTAACCTCTTTCCCCTTGTAAGTTACTGTCACTCGTTCATAATTCCATGGGACCGCCTTGTTGCTGACTGTCAGTATTTGAGTTACTGGTTTGATGATAACAGGATATGTGCGGGCGCCCTTCACAATTACCACGGGCTTGTTTGTCATTCCTGGCACAACCACTTTCGCTCTTTCATGTTCCCCTGCAACGTCACTTGAGGACCCATTCTTGACCACTGCAGATGGTTCACTATTTTCCTTGTTCAACTTGATCATAGACTTCTCACTTGTTGACTTTTCAAATGGCTTGGCTTCACTAGCTCGAATCATCATAACAGTTTGCGAAGGCTTCTTAGGCTCCCCTCCCTTATGCACTATCTCAATCATATATGTCTCATGATGGTCTGGCAAGGGATTCTGATTGATATTAGGTGCTTCCGGAGCTTGTAACTCAATTCGATTAGTATCAATAAGCTCTTTAATAGCTATTTGCAATTTCCAGCATTTCTCTGTGTCATAGCCCGGGTCCCCTAAACAATACTCACAACTCACCAAGCGATCAAGATTTCTGGGAGGAGGATTCGGCAATTTAGACTCGATCGGATTCAACATACACAACTGTCTCAGTTTGCGGAATAGACTAGCATATGATTCTCCCAATGGAGTGAAAGTCTTCTGCTTCTGTAACCTCTCATTCTTAAAGGCTTGATTGGGTCGAAAACCTGTTCCAGGAGGATTTCTGTAGGCTTTTGGGGGTGGATAGGTATTTTGTGGAGCTTGGTATGTATTTTGTGGAGCTGGCACACGCCATTGTGTATGAGCAGGAGGTTGGGTATAGGTTTGTGCGTGATGGACGGAAAAGTGGGGATCTAGCAGTGGGTAATAGTGTTGTGCTGGGCTATATGGAGTGTGGGGGTAAGTTTGGGGATAGGGTCGCGGCTGGTTGTAGTAACGGGGAATTTCCTGGGTCCATCCCAAGCTCCCGACTCAATTGTCGCAAATCCTCTTTCTTCTTCTTCCCGGGCACACCCCCAATACTGTTTTGAATGGCCTGAGTGGTCGCTTTGATCGCTGAATAACTCATGATCTTGTTGGACTTGAATCCTTCCTCAACCATGCCTCCCATTTTCACAACCTCATTAAAGGACTTGCCCACTGCTGACACCAAGTGACCAAAATAAGTGGGCTCCAAAGCCTGCAAGAAATAATCAACCATCTCACTTTCTTTCATCGGAGGGTCAACCCTCGCTTCTTGCTCTCTCCAACGGAATCCATATTCTCGAAAACTCTCACCGGGCTTCTTCTCAATCTTTGTTAATGACAGATGGTCTGGAATAATTTTAAGATTGTACTGAAAATGGCAGGCGAAGGCTTGGTACAAATCGTCCCATGTGTACCACCTACTGTGATCTTGTCTGGTGTACCATTCTAATGCCGATCCACTCAAACTTTGGCTGAAATATGCCATCAGCAATTCATCTCTTCCGCCTACTCCTCTCATCTTGCTACAAAATCCTCTCAAGTGTGCTATTGGGTCACCATGCCCATCGTACCGATCAAACTTGGGCATCTTGAACCCGGCTGGTAACTGAACATCTAGGAATAGACATAAATCTTTATAGGCCACACTTACTTGACCCTCTAACCCCCTCATGTCTCGGAATGATTGTTCTAAGCTTTTGACCTTTCTGATCATCTCCTCATGCCCAGGATTTTGGGGTGGCTTCTCGGTTTCTGTCGTGAGATCAAGATGAGGGGTGTAAGAATAGGGTTCTGGAACTTTGAAGGTAGGTTCAGGGGGATAATACTGGTTGTCGTGAGTCTGGAACAGAGGTTCACTAGAAGATCAGTGTAAGGTAGCAGGTGGAGGTGCCACAAAAATGGGAGTGACTGGTGGAGGCGGGTGTGGGACCTGTTTGGGTGGAGGGGATTGTGATGTATGGGAAGTGGTGTCATGGTATTGTTGGTAGAGGGGAAAAGCTGGAGATGAGTTCACAGTAGGAGGTTCCTGAGGTTGAGCCAATGGTGGGATATAAATGGGGTTAGCAGGATAGACTGGCGGTGGATGCCCCTTCGCCTAGGCTTGGTACATTTCAGCCATATGTTGCTTTAGCTTATACATTTCTTCCCTCATTGCATTAACGTCCAATTCTTCCACTTCTTTCGATGGGGCGACAATACTTGTTTCCGGTTCCTGGTTGGCCATATTCAACCTGTCTTTCGATCGGGTGTTGTATGAGTGAGTTGCCAGAATGCCAACCAACTAACCACCTGCCTGAACTCAATACATCAGCAACAACATTGTTAGCGGTTGGGTTTTTAACAAATTGGTAATCGCACATTTGGGGAATGAATGCACCTAAGCAGTTAACCGTTTCTATCATGCATTTGTTCGGCTGTTTGCATCATCCCGGCTTTTCCATTTGCAAATTTCTTTCTTTTTCTCTTTCTTTGCTTTTATTTGTTCTTTCTTTTTCTTTTTTTATCCTTTCATTGCCATCGTTTCTTTCCTCTTATTTCTCTTATTTTTCCTTTCTTACTGTTCCTCTCTCTTATTTTTCCCCTCTTTTCTTTTTTTCTTTTTCTTTTTATGGTCGAATCCTATGGAGATTGCCTACGTATTATGACCACGCATGAATCAGACCGAACGTAGTTCTGAGAGGTAAGTGTGAAATAAAACATTTTCAATTTTCATAAAAAGAAACAAATGTGTCCATTACGAAACTCAAAACTAACAAATTCTAAAAGATTAACAGATTTTGATGCAAAGATGAAATACAGACTCCAAAAATAGACTATCATGCTTCAACAAAAGAAAATACAAACTCGAAAACAATTTGACGGACTCTAGCAGAAAGAAAATACAAACTTAACATGAGTGACAGACACTAACAAAAGGATATACAGACTCAACGGAAAAATCATGAATACATCAATGATCCTGGTGCCCGCGGGACTTCGTTCGGTCTCACCGCGGGCCTATATGCAAGCTCTCTTTGAAGTCAGTCCTAGTCGTTCATTATCTGTTTGAAAAATGTCATCACTGCTGCGAAGAAGGTAGTGCGAGTCATATCCTCATAGATCTGGCACTTCATAACGATATAGTCAGCGATATTTCTAATCCTCTCTCTTATGATGCCCTTTTCTTGTAACAAACGCCCAATCTGTTGGGCCCTAGCTTCCAAAGTTTGCTCAGCCGCATGATTTTGCTCCTGAAGTTGTTGCAAATCTATTTTTAATTGCGCCAATGTTGTATAACAATGTTCCCTTTCAACTTTGAAGTCTTTTGCCTGTTTGATCATTTTGTTTTCCGTGGCGATGACCCTTTTCTTTAACCCTGCGACCTCGTCGTCGTACTTTTCTTTCAACTGCTTAACCAGGCGTGCTCGTTCATATGCGTTTTTAGCCAATATCTTTCGAGCCTTGGCTAGTTCACTTTCTGCTTTGTTCAAATCGAAACTATAGTCATTCACTTTCTACTTTAGGTTAGCTATGAGTTTTTCATCTCTGTCGCTTCGGGCTGGATTTTCTGCCGCTACTTTCATTTTTTGAATTTGAGCTCGAAGGGCCTCATTTTCTTTGGCTAACTTTTTCTTTTCTCCTTCATCCGTTGCAACTTGCAAGCTACTCTCGAATTGAAGTTCTCTAACTTGCTTTTCCAATTTTCCTATTATGGCTCTGTACTCGTTTTCCTTGGCCAACCAAACCCACTGTTCTTGCAACACCTCAACAAATTCCTGAAGGTGGGGTCTTTTGGCCGGCCTTCCAAACTCAATTTCTCTTCTGTACCAACCAAGATACCCTGGTGAAACCTCACCTTTGGATCGATCACGTACACAGGTATTGGCTGTTAAGTGTTGACATTCGCTCCAGATTTGACGGACTGCTGCTTTATGAAACTGACCGTTAAGTCTGATCTCAACTACTTGAGCACTAAGATCTTCATCTCTCGGAACTATCTGGCATCTCCCCAGCTGCCTCAAAACCCAATATGGAGCATAAGGCTGGATACTCTTGAGTACCATCAAGAAGAAGTGAGGCCCGGTGGCTGGCATGTATATGACCTCATCCACAGGCAGCCATCCAAATGTCCACTCTATTTGGTTTGCAGTGATGGAATGGAGGCGTGTTACCCACTTAGTGACCCCCTCTGGCAAGCTGATCCCGTCAACCCTCGTGTCAAATTCTTCTATGCATGTCTTTTCTGTCGACCCATAACTCATGAATTGAAGACGACGGCATAAGTGTTCGATCATCCATATTTGCAACAACACGTTGCATCCCTCGAAAAAGTCTCCTCCGGCTTTGTAGGCCGTGAGAGCGCGGAAGATTTCAGCTACTATCATGGGCTTGAGGGTGCTGTTGGCCTGAGTAAGAAAAGTGCTAACAACCCCAAATACTCGTATATCAATATTCCCGTCTTATCTAGGAAACACCATGAGTCCCAAAAAAGCCACCATAAAAGCAAAACACCTATGTTCTTCCCACTTAAGACGGTTTCCTTTGTTGCAGATTTTGTTTTCCGGCTTGTTGAACCCCCATATATGACCATATCTGTTGTATATAAACTGCAAAGTACAAAAACCGGCTTCCAAGTCTGGGTTGTGTACCCCCCTTCTTATTTTCAAAGAGTCTAGGAATCTGTGCACGGCTACGACCCTTGGAGCAATCAGGTACTGGTGTCTTAGGAGAACTTTGGGCCCCCCAATATATCCGGCTATTTCTTCCGATGTTGGGGTGAGTTCAAAATCTGATTAGTGAAATACGTTGTGAGCCGGGTCCCAAAATGTAACCAATGCCTTTATGATGTCCCCCCTAGGATTAATCTTCAGCAACCCAGTGAGGCCCCCCAGATATAGATTGACCGTGTCTTGTCCCGATTTACCTAGGTCATCCCACCACATGTGCAATTCCAAAGGGATCTTGTTCAGGACTGTTATTGGCAAATTCTGACTCGTGCTCATTCTGCACATTTATTAGGGTGGTTAAGAAAAAATCACGATTCAATTGACTCAAAGATAACATGGACACTTTTTCTCTTCTCTTTTTTTCATTTAAAAATAAAATCCGATTTTGCCAATACGGCCTTTCAGCACCTCGGGGTCGAGGATTTTAAGGCTGTGTTGGCTAACCGGTAAAAATCTTGAAAAAATGAGCACAGGTGGCTGTTTCTTGCAAAAACAGCCTTCCGGCGCCCTTTTTAAGGACATTCGGCTATTTCTGACAAGAATGACATCACCCTAACTATTTTCAAATAAAAGTAAAATTTTGTTCTTTTGGCTATTTTTGTAAAAGGAAGTTGGACCCGATGGGGGTTGCCTACGTATCTCACACCCTGTGAGAATCAAACTGGCGTAGTTCGAGCCGATAAAACAAACTATTTTTGAAAACAAGATTGTTTTTTTTTAATTTCATTGGCAAATAAAACAAACTATTTTTGAAAACAAGATTCTTTTTTTTTAATTTCATTGGCAAATAAAACAAACTATTTTTGAAAACAAAAACTTTTTTTTTTCATTTTTCATTTCATTGGCAAATAAAACAAAACTTTTTTTTTCTTCTCTTTTTTTTCATTTTCTCAAAAATTCGGCAGAGTTTCGGCACTATTTGGACATTGTTTTTTTTTTCAAAACAGGCGATTATATCTCTTTACCCTCATACTGCCATTTCTCTTTCCTCAACTTTTTAAATATCCAAAAGCCAGTCAGTATGCAAGTCCGAAGCAAATAAATGCACAAGTAGCAAGTAAGATGCATCAGGATGGTCTTTTTCATTTTTGGTACACCTGTCCTACCAACCCCTGTGTTGAGCCTCCAAAGTCAAATGCACGTGATGCAAACAAATGTTCCTACTAGGGATCCGGCATGAGGCTGAGTTATTCTAGGTTCAAAACCTGGGTATATGTTCTAGACTATGTACCCGAGCGGACAACTCGAGCCGAGGAGGGGGCTACGTACCGGGAACCAAAAGGCCATCCAGCTTAGTAACTTGTCTGAGCCTCTTTCTTATTTCAAGGTTTGACACTAACAGAATAGGGAGTCTCGACCAGCGAGCACATCCCCGAAGATGAGAAGAGAAGGGTTTCGTAGCAGTTTATATACAGTCCAGATAATATCAAAGCGGTAAAAACAACATTTTGCACATTTAGGCCTGACATGTAGAAATCAGATAAAGCAAGCCATATATAACAATTATTCTAAGCTCGAATTTTTGAACCCTGAACCAGAGATTCTAGGTTCGATCCCCAGCAGAGTCGCCAGAGCTGTCACACCTCCTTTTTCATTACACCCCCGGAAAAGGGTATAAATAAAGGGAGTTTTTCCAATTTAAGTGACAATCGAAAATGGGATTTATTTTGTAAGATTCAGAGTCGCAACTTGGGAGATTTATGGTGTCCCAAGTCACCAGTGCAAATCCTGAGTCGAGGAAAAGGTTGACTCTATTTAACAGTCCGCGAACCAGAAATCCGAGTAAGGAATTCTGTTAACCCGGGAGAAGGTGTTAGGCATTCCCGAGTTCCGTGGTTCTAGCACGGCCGCATCAACTGTTATATTTGGCTTAATTATCTTATATTAAACACATTTTAGCCTATGGTTCAATTTCAATTTTAACCGTTTTTATTCATTTTTAAAAATATTGCAACGCTATTAAAACACGTCTCGAACCACGTCACATAAATGCACCCGTGGCCTTTGACATATTTTAACATCGTTGAGATTAGGATTTGGGCCACATAAATGCGCACCCGAGTTAAGGAATGTAATATTTTTAACTAACGCGCCTAAAAGCTTTTTCGCATTTGCAGCTTTGCGAGGGCCGTGGAATTTCGCTAAACAACATACCTCGATTTCTATAAACAAGATTAATTAAAACGAGGGCCATGACTATTTATGTTGAATGTGGAACACCTCAACTAATTAATGAGCATAACTAGTTGATTAAAAGACGTAAGAGGATTTCTACTTATTTTATGCTAACGTTTAAGCTAAAATTCTATAAACAACGAACTAGTAGTAGATGATCCATGTTGATTGCGAAAAGGCCCAGGCTGGTCAGAAGCCCAACAGCCAACTGCCAATTACTATATGACCAGTGAAGAAGCAGCTGGAATCGACGTGAACCAATATGGAAAATCCCATCGCTGAAAAGAAATTCGGCATAACTAGCCAAAGAAGGCAGCCCAGTTTCAAGATTCAGCGCCAATGTTTGAGGCAAATTACATCATTCAAGAAAATCTAGATTTGAACCAATTCTGATAATCCTTGACTCAAATGCAAAGCATATTTTAATGCTAACATATATTCTGAAGTGAATATGCAATTCCTAGTTTGTTTCAACAAAAACTCAACAGGCGATCTCCCTATTTCGCCAAAACATCACATTCCATGCCCAAATCACAACAGACCCATTACCAATCATTACTGAAATTGAAACACTTAATGAATCTTCCCTGAGCATCATTATCATTCAAACAGCTAGCCTAGCTATCAAACACAACCAATTCTTATTTCAGTTTTTATCAAAATACCTGAAAGGACCTCGAAACACATGTATGTGTTTGACAATATAGCTTCAACAAGAAATTTTCACTCTATACCCAGTCGAAAGCCCTTTTAAAAATGCAAGAGGCTCATACACAAGCAGAAGCAGAGCTGAGTGACACTTTGACATCATAGGACTAACACATATTACACTAATTAGCCTAAGAATCACGATCCTCAACTAACACATAATACACTAGGTCTAAATAAATATTCTTGAATCAACTACATTTAGACAGGGTCCAAATCCATCACTAAAAACAAATGTAATATCAGGGAATGAATTATGCAAAACAAGCTAGACTAGGCAAACATGAAATAAATAAATAAAATGGCAGAGTCAAGCAATAAGCAACAACAGGGACTAGTGTTTGTCATTTAACTTCAGCTTGGTTTACAGATCTTCACACAAAGACTCAATCAAGCCTCATTTCCAGTCACAGTTCAAAAGAATACCTGAAGCAATTAGAACAAAAGAAAAGGTGAGAAGATCAGCAGTAGAAGTGGATGCACTTCAGCATTACAACAACAGCAAATCCAGCTTCTTTAAATCATTTCGAGCCCATAATGGATCAGATATTACTTCAAACTTGAAAACTCCAAGAATTGCAGAAAAACTTCAATGTAACAGTAATC
Source organism: Nicotiana tabacum (assembly GCF_000715075.1). Lineage (NCBI taxonomy): Eukaryota > Viridiplantae > Streptophyta > Magnoliopsida > Solanales > Solanaceae > Nicotiana > Nicotiana tabacum. The sequence continues at coordinate 33,591,216 of NC_134089.1, read as the reverse complement.
TTGTGATTTTTCTTTGTATTTTTTGATTATTCAAACTTCTTTCAGTATTTTTCAGCATCTTCTAATTTTGCCTAATTTTCAGATCTTAATCCCTGCCTTCTAAGGCAAGTAAGAATGCCTTTATTGTCCAGCAAATAGGGCAGACCCAAAAGTTTTCCTTTGCACTTCTAGTCCCTCCCTGATTTTCATTTTTGCCAGTTAATCCTCCATTTTCTGACTTGTTACCCAAGCTAAAATCTGAAATTCCATAAAAGACCCCTACCAGAAGCTTCTAAGTCACTTACCCAAAAGATTCTTTAGCTAGATTACCTACATTACCCTTTAAAAACTCTGAAACTACCTCAGCACCACCCGGGTCAACTGGTCAAGCTAATTGTGTCAAGCTAATTGGGTCAAACTGACCCAGTTCGATGGGTCTACTGAAACCTAGTTCAACTCCTCTATTAGGCTTTTTAATCTTGTGAACCCAATCAATACTAGGAAAACCCAAAAAAACCAAACATTTAAATTAAGAAACCTAAAAACTCGGAACAAAGTTAAGCCCAAAATAATGCAAATTCAAACTATCCGAACTTGAACACGAGACTCAACTTACAATCACAAACATCCTAAATCTAACATGCAGATATGGAAGATAAAGAAGAATGATAAATAAAGGAAACAGAACAAAAATCAAAGAAAAAATAAGAGAAAGAGTAGAAGAAAGTGAGGATGAGGAGACAAAATACCAAAGGGTAGATAAAAAATACCTAGGGATCTCGGACAAACAAGAAATAACGTTTACGCCTCGAAATCTCCAATTTCCAACCCAGTCCGAGATTAATCATATGTTCTTTGTCAAAAACACGCGATTAAAGTCAGACTGAGCCTTAAAATCTTTAACGAACCCTTGATTTGAGACCTGGGGATTTTACGGTTCATTTTCTGATCTAATATTCGAGAGGATTGGGCGACATTCGAGGGAAATGGAGTTGGGATTTGGAACGAGGGGGTCAGGGTGGTTCTGCGGTGTGTTTTTGGTGAGGATTGGAGCTGGCGCCGCCGGGCTAAGGCAGTGGGAGTTAGGGCGGCGTCGCTAGGGTTTGTTAGGGATAATGGGGTTCTGAGGGATAAGGAAGACGAGTGAGTGGTAGGGGGCGCTGTTTGGACACTTATATATCCAGACGAGGTTAGTTCTAGACCGTCAGATCAACTAACCTCGATGGTCGAGATTAAGCTTAAACTAAACGGGGTCGTTTTGGTGAGGGAGGGGTCTGGACCGGGTTGGGGCGCGGGTTGGGTCGGGTTTCAGGGTTTTGGACGAGTACGGGAGGGGGGGGGGAATTTAGTCTGGGCTTGGGGACATGGCCCGATTTGGCCTAATAAGATAAAAAAAATTCCTTTTTCATTATTTCAAAACAATTTAATTAAAAACTTTTTTTTCTTTTTTTTCCAAAATTTAATTAGAATCAAAAATTAATTCCTATAACTAAAAGAAACTAATTAAACCTAAAATGATACTTAACAAAATTAATTAAAAACAAATTAACAAGAGAAAAACTGCTCAAAATTAAAGCTAAAATTAAAAGTGCAAATTAAATTAACTAATTTACTACTTAATCCAAAAATGCAAAGTTAAATACTAAATGCAAATGCGACATATTTTTGTATTTTCCGTCAATTAAACAAAAATAAAAATGCATAGACAAATGCAAACAATTAACAAAAAAATGCCACAAAATCCACGAAGATTACAAATAATGAAAAGAAATTATTTTGTTTGAATTTATGGGAGTAATTCATGTAGGGAAAAAATCACATGCTCACAATAGCAGATTGCGACGTTGTGATTATTGGGAGCATTGTCACACACGGGACATCACTGGCGCCCATGATCGTAGCTGAAATCTTCTGCGCTCTCACGGCCTGCAAAATCGGAGGAGACTTTTTCGAAGGATGCAACGTGTTGTTGCAGATGTGGATGATCGAACACTTATTCCGTCGTCTTCAATTCATGAGTTATGGGTCAACAGAAAAGACATGCATAGAAGAATTTGGCACGAGGGTTGACGGGATCAGCTTGCCAGAGGGGGTCATAAAGTGGGTAACGCGCCTCCATTCCATCACTACAAACTAAATAGAGTGGACATTTGGATGGCTTCCTGTGGATGAGGTCATATACATGCCAGCCTCCGGGCCTCACTTTCTCTTGATGGGACTCAGGAGTATCCAGCCATATGCTCTATATCGGGTTTTGAGGCAGCTGGGGAGATGCCAGATAGTTCCGAGAGATGAAGATCTTAGTGCTCAAGTAGTTGAGATCGGACCTAACGGTCAGTTTTATGAAGCAACAGTCCGTCAAATCTTTAGCGAATGTCAATACTTAACAGCCAATACCTGTGTACGTGATCGATACAAAGGTGAGGTTTCACCAGGGTATCTTGCTTGGTACAAAAGAGAAATTGAGTTTGGAAGGCCGGCCAAAAGACCCCACCTTTAGGAATTTGTTGAGGCGTCGCAAGAACAATGGGTTTGGTTGGCCAAGGAAAACGAGTACAGAGCCACAACAGGAAAATTGGAAAAGCAAGTCATAGAACTTCAATTCGAGAGTAGCTTGCAAGTTGCGGCAGATGAAGGAGAAAACAAAAAGCTAGCCAAAGAAAATGAGGCCCTTCGAGCTCAAATTCAGAAAATGAAAGTAGCGGCAGAAAATCCAGCCCTAAGCGACAGAGATGAAAAACTCATAGCTAACCTAAGGCAGAAAGTGAATGACCATAGTTTCGATTTGAACAAAGCAGAAAGTGAACTAGCCAAGGCTCAAAAGATATTTGCTAAAAACGCAGATGAACGAGCACACCTAGTTAAGCAGTTGAAAGAAAACTACGATGACGAGGTCGCAGGGTTAAAGAAAAGGGTCATCGCCACAGAAAACAAAATGATCAAATAGGCAAAAGACTTCAAAGTTGAAAGGGAACATTGTTATACAGCATTGGCGCAATTAAAAATAGATTTGCAACAACTTCAGGAGCAAAATCATGTGGCTGAGCAAACTTTGGAAGCCAGGGCCTAGCAGATTGGGCGTTTGTTACAAGAAAAGGGCGTCATAAGAGAGAGGATTAGAAACATCGCTGACTACATCATTATGAAGTGCCAGATCTGTGAGGATATGACACGCACTACCTTCTTCGCAGCAGTGATGATATTTGTCAAACAGATAATGAACGACTTGGACCGACTTCAAAGTGAGCTTGCATATAGGCCCGCGGCGAGACCAAATGATGTCTCATGGGCACCAGGAGCATTGATGTATTCATGATTTTTCCGTTGAGTCTGTATTTCCTTTTGTTAGCGTCTGTCAGTCATGTTGAATTTGTATTTTCTTTCTGCTAGAGTCCGTCAAATTGTTTTAGAGTCTATATTTTCTTTTGTTGAAAAATGATAGTCTATTTTCGGAGTCTGTATTTCATCTTTGCATCAAAATCTGTTAGTCTTTTGGAATTTGTTAGTTTTGAGTTTTGTAATGGAAGCATTTGTTTCTTTTTATGAAAACTGAAAATGTTTTATTTCACACTTACCTCCCAAAACTATGCTCGGTCTGATTCATATGGGGTCATGATACGTAGGCAATCTCCATAGGATTCGACCATAACCAGAAGAGAGAAAAAGAAAAAGAAAAAAAGAAAGAGGGGAAAAACAAGAGAGACGAAGAGAAAGAAAGGAAAACAAGAGAAATAAGAGGAAAGAAACGATGGTGATGGGAGGATAAAGAAAGAAAAAGAAAGAACAAAGAAAAGCAAAGAAAGAGAAAAAGAAAGAAAGTTGCAAATGGAAAAGTCGGGATGACGCAAGCAGCCGAACAAATGCATGATAGAAACAGTTAACTCCTTAGGTGCATTCATTCTCCAAATGTGCGATTCCCAATTTGTTAAAAAACTAACCGCTAACAATGTTGTTGTTGATGCATTGAGTTCAGGCAGGTGGTTAGTTGGTTGGCATTCTGGCAACTCACTCATACAACACCCGATCGAAAGACAGGCTGAATATGGCCAACCATGAACCAGAAACAAGTATTGTCGACCCATAGAAAGAAGTGGAAGAATTGGACGTTAATGCAATGAGGGAAGAAATGTATAAGCTAAAGCAAAAGATGGCTGAAATGTACCAAGCCTGGGCGAAGGGGCATCCACCGCCAGTCTATCCCGCTAACCCCGCTTATATCCAACCATTGGCTCAACCTCAGGAACCTCCTACTGTGAACTCATCTCCATCTTTTCCCCTCTACAAACAATGCCATGGCACCACTTCCCATACATCACAAGCCCCTCCACCCAAACAGGTCCCATACCCGCCTCCGCCAGTCACTCCTATTTTTGTGGCATCTCCACCTGCTACCTTACACTGATCTTCCAGTGAACCTCTATTCCAGACTCACGACACCCAATATTATCCCCCTGAACCTACCTTCAAAGTTCCAGAACCCAATTCTTAAACCCCTCATCTTGATCTCACGGCAGAAACCGAGAAGCCACCCTAAAATCCTGAGCATGAGGAGATGATCAGAAATGTCAAAAGCTTAGAACAATCATTCCGAGACATGAGGGCGTTAGGGGGTTAATTAAGTGTGGCCTATAAAGATTTATGTCTGTTCCCAGATGTTCAGTTACCAGCCGGGTTCAAGATGCCCAAGTTTGATCTGTACGACGGGCATAGTGACCCAGTAGCACACTTGAGAGGATTTTGTAGCAAGGTGAGAGGAGCAGGCAGAAGAGATGAATTGCTGATGGCATATTTTAGCCAAAGTTTGAGTGGATCAGCATTAGAAAGGTACACCAAACAAGATCACAGTAGGTTGTACACATGGGACGATTTGGCCCAAGCCTTCGCCTGCCATTTTCAGTAAAATCTTGAATTTATTCTAGACCGTCTCTCATTAACAAAGATTGAGAAGAAGCCTGGTGAGAGTTTCCGAGAATATGGATTCCGTTGGAGAGAGCAAGCAGCGAGGGTTGACCCTCCGATGAAAGAAAGTGAGATGGTTGATTATTTCTTGCAGGATTTGGAGCCCACCTATTTTGGTCACTTGGTGTCAGCAGTGGGCAAGTCCTTTAATGAGGTTGTGAAAATAGGAGGCGTGGTTGAGGAAGGACTCAAGTCCAGCAAGATCATGAGTTATTCAGCAATCAAAGTGACCACTCAGGCCATTCAAAACAGTACTAGGGGTGTGCTCGGGAAGAAGAAGAAAGAGGATGTTGCGACAATTGTGTCGGGAGCTTAGGCCGGACCCAGGAACCTTCCCCGTTACTACAACCAGTCGCGACCCTATCCCCAAACTTACCCCCACACTCCATATATCCCACTACAACACTATTACCCACCGTCAGATCCCCACTTTTCCGTCCATCACGCACAAACCTATACCCAACCTCCTGCTTACGCACAATGGCGTGCGCCAGCTCCACAAAATACCTATCCACCCCCAAAAGCCTACAGAAATCCTCCTGGAACAGGTTTTCGACCCAATCAAGCCTTTAAGAATGAGAGGTTGCAGAAGCAGAAGACTTTCACTCTATTGGGAGAATCATATGCTAGTCTATTCCGCAGATTGAGACAGTTGGGTATGTTGAATTCGATTGAGGCTAAATTGCCGAATCCTCCTCCCAGAAAGCTTGACCGCTCGGTGAGTTGTGAGTATTGTTCAGGGGCCCCGGGCCATGACACAGAGAAATGCTGGAAATTGAAAACAGCTATTCAAGAGCTCATTGATACTAATCGGATTTAGGTACAATCTCCGGAAGCACCCAATATCAATAAGAATCCCTTGCCAGCCCATCATGAGACAGATATGATTGAGATAGTGCATAAGAGAGGGGAGCCTAAGAAGCCTTCGCAAACTGTTATGATGCTTCGAGCTAGTGAAGCCAAGCCGTTTGAAAAGTCAACAAGTGAGAAGTCTGTGATCAAGTTGAATAGGGAAAATAGTGAACCATCTGCGGTGGTCAAGAAGGGGTCCTCAAGTGACGTTGCAGGGGAACATGAAAGAGCAAAAGTGGTTGTGCCAGGAATGACAAACAAGCCCGGGGTAATTGTGAAGAGCGCCCACACAGATCCTGTTATCATCAAACCAGTAACTCAATTACCGACAGTCAGCAGCAAGGCGGTCCCGTGGAATTATGAAGGAGTGACACTAACTTACAAGGGGAAAGAGGGGTCCCATGGAATTATGAAGAAAGCTGTGGCCGAGGAAGAAGCAGAGGAGTTCTTGGGAAAGATGAAAGTGCAGGACTATTCCATTGTGGAGCAGTTGAGGAAACCACCGGCTCAGATTTCATTATTGTCATTATTGATCCATTCCGACGAGCACCGTCAGGCTTTGATGAAGATCTTGAACGAGGCTCAAGTTCCTGACAAAATCTCAGTAAACCACTTAGAAAAGATAGCTAACAAGATATTTGAGGTAAACAGAGTCACGTTTTCTGATGATGAGTTGCCTGTGGAGGGTACTGAGCACAATAGAGCCCTCTATCTGGCGGAAAATGCGAAGATTCCGTGGTTACTCGGGTACTGGTTGACAATGGGTCTAGTACGAACATTTGTCTTTTCTCCACGTTGAACAAGCTGAAAGTGGAAGATGAAAGATTTCACAAGAATAGTATTTGCGTTCGGGGATGCGATGGTGGAGGGAAAGATTCAGTAGGGGACATAGTGCTTGAGCTCACCATAGGGCCAGTTAAATTTACTATGGAATTCCAGGTGCTCGATGTGGCTGTTTCTTACAATCTGCTGTTGGGACGACCCTGGATTCATGCTGCCAAAGCGGTCCCGTCTACTCTGCATTAAATTGTCAAGTTTGAATGGGATCGACAGGAAATCGTTGTACACAACGAGGATAATTTTTGTGTGCCCAATGATGCCATTATTCCGCTCATAGAGTTTGAAGACGATAAGGGGCCATGGGTTTATCAGGTTTTCGACACAGTATCGGTAGAGAAAATTTTTGAAGGAAAGTGCGTTCCAACTCCAAAGATGGCTTCGGCATCAGTCATGGTAGCCGTTGAAATGTTGAAAAATGGTTTTGTACCGGGCAAGGGTTTGGGTGCATCTCTGCAAGGTATTGTGCAGCCAATTTCTCTTCCAAAGACTCTGGATACTTTTGGTCTGGGGTTCAAGCCTACAGTTACAGATGTGAGACGAGCCCGCAAAATGAAGAAGAAGGCATGGGCCTTGCCAAAGCCAATCCCGCGTCTGTCCAGATCATTCGTCAGGCCAGGTATCAGAAAGCAACTGTTGTCAAAAGTTCCTGGATCATTGGTTGGTGCTGATGGAGACTTGGAGAAGGGGTTCGAAAGGTTATTCGCCGAGGTTAACATGGTTGAGGCTGGGGAAGGGTCAAGCAAGGCAGATGTGCAGTTTGTGGGACCACGTGCAAAAGTCAACAACTGGGAAGCTACTCCTCTTCCTATCCGGAGGGAGTCTTGGTAGTGGGTTTTGATTTTCTTTTAGTTGTTTGGATTATTCCAGGGTCTGTAATTCAGATATTATGTTCTGTCTAGTTGGATGTGCTAAAACCTTATTATCTTTAAATTCAATAAAATGCAATTGTTCCTTTCCTTCATTTTTTCTAATTTTATTTTTGTTCTTTTGTACAGTTCTTTTTATGCTGATATCGATGACATGACATGCATGAGGAATTTTCGGCCCAGTTTTAAAAGTCAATATAACTCTAAGATAATAATACAAGAAATTGAGTGTGATGACGAGTTGGAATTTGATGATGATGAGGTCTATGAAGAAATTAGTAAGGAATTAAGTCATTTTGAGGAAAAGGCCAAACCTAGTTTGAACGATACAGAAGCAGTTAATCTAGGGGACTAAGATAATGTCCGTGAAACTAAACTATGTGTCCATCTGGAACCACAACTCGGGGAGGAGATAATCAAAGCATTGTTCGAATTCAAAGATATTTTTGCATGGTCCTATGACGACATGCCAGGTCTAAGCACTAATTTAGTGGTTCACAAGTTGCCCACTTACCCGACATTTCCTCCTGTCAAACAGAAGCTAAGGAAGCTTAAAACAGATATGAGTGTAAAGATCAAAGAAGAGGTCACCAAGCAGTTCGATGCAAAAGTCATTCGGGTCACGAGGTATCCCACCTAGTTATCCAGGGTGTGTGTTGACTATCGAGATCTCAACAAGGCAAGTCCGAAGGATAACTTCCCATTGCCGAACATCCATATCTTGATTGATAATTGTGCCAAACATGAAATTGGTTCTTTTGTGGATTGTTACGCGTGTTATCATCAGATCTTAATGGACGAGGAAGATGCAGAAAAGACGGCATTCATCACGCCGTGGGGAACGTACTGCTATCGGGTCATGCCATTTGGCTTGAAAAATGCTGGGGCAACCTACATGAGGGTAATGACAACAATATTCCATAATATGATACATCGGGAAATCGAGGTGTACGTGGATGGTGTGATCGTGAAGTCTAGAAAGCAGCCTGACCATGTCAGGGATCTGAGGATGTCCTTCCAGAGGCTTCGCAGGTACAATCTTAAACTCAACCTTGCAAAGTGTGCTTTCGGGGTGCCGTCTGGAAAGTTGTTGGGGTTCGTAGTCAGCCGTCGGGGTATTGAACTGGACCCATCGAAAATCAAGGCCATCTAGGAATTGCCAGCTCCGAGGAACAAGACCGAGGTGATGAGTTTGTTAGGGAGATTGAATTATATCAACAGGTTCATCACTCAGCTCACGACAACTTGTGAGCCAATCTTCAAACTATTAAAAAAGTATGCTGCATTCAAGTGGACAGACGAATGTTAGGAGGTGTTTGATAAGATAAAGAGGTATTTGTCGAATCCACCCGTGTTGGTCCCGCCAGAACCAGGACGACCTTTGATCCTATATTTGACGGTTTTGGACAATTCATTCGGTTGTGTATTGGGTCAACATGATATCACTGGCAGGAAGGAGCAGGCCATCAATTACCTCAGCAAGAAATTCACATCCTACAAGGTTAAGTATACTCACCTTGAAAGGACATGTTGTGCCCTAACTTGGGTGGCACAGAAGCTGAAACACTATTGGTCATCTTATACTACCTACCTCATATCTTGCTTGGATCCATTGAAGTATATCTTTCAGAAGCCTATGCCCACCGGGAGGCTTGCAAAGTGGCACATCCTGCTCACAGAGTTTGACATTGTCTACGTGACTCGAACTGCAATGAAAGCACAGGCCTTGGCAGACCATTTGGCCGAGAATTCGGTTGATGAAGATTATGAACCTTTGAAAACTTATTTCCCCGATGAAGAGGTGATGCACATTGATGAGTTGGAGCAAGTTGAGAAGTCGGGGTGGAAACTTTTCTTTGATGGGGATGCAAACATGAAGGGCGTGGGGATAGGAGCGGTACTTATTTCTGAAACAGGGCAACACTACCCTGTTACGGCTCAGCTTCATTTTTACTGTACCAACAACATGGCTAAGTACGAGGCATGCATTCTGGGTTTGTGGTTAGCTGTGGATATGGGTGTGCAGGAAGTCTTGGTCTTGGGTGACTCAGACCTTCTAGTGCACCAGATTCAGAGAGAATGGGAAACATGGGATTTGAAACTCATACCGTACAGACAATGTTTGCATGATCTTTGTCAACGGTTTCAGTCGATAGAATTCAGGCATATCCCAAGGATCCATAATGAAGTTGCCGATGCTTTGGCTACTCTAGCGTCAATGTTACATCATCGAGATAAGGCTTATGTGGACCCCCTACAGATTCAGGTTCATGATCAGCATGCTTATTGTAATATGATGGAAGAAGAACTTGATGGGGAGCCATGGTTCCATGATATCAAAGAATACATCAGGATGGGGGTATATCCGATGCAAGCCACGGGTGATCAGAAAAGAACAATTCGATGATTGGCAAGTGGATTTTTCTTCAGTGGAGGGTATTGTACAAAAAAACTCCAGATCTGGGATTGCTAAGATGCATAGATGCTAGACAGGCCACAACTATCATGACTGAGGTACACTCCGGGGTTTGTAGACCGCATATGAGTGGGTAGGTTCTGGCAAAGAAAAATTCTCCGAGCAGGTTATTATTGGCTCAGTATAGAGCGAGATTGCATCAGTTTTGTGCGCAAATGTCATCAGTGTCAAGTGCATGGAGATTTGATTCATTCTCCACCATCTGAATTACATACAATGTCTTTACCATGGCCTTTTGTTGCTTGGGGCATGGATGTCATTGGGCCAATCGAGCCGGCAACATCAAACGGACACAGATTTATTCTTGTAGCCATTGATTATTTCACCAAGTGGGTTGAAGCAAAAACTTTTAAATCTATGACCAAGAAAGCAGTGGTCGATTTTGTGCATTCAAATATCATCTGTCGGTTTGGGATTCTGAAGGTAATCATCACGGACAATGGCGCTAATCTCAACAGTCATCTGATAACGGAGACATGTCAGCAGTTTAAGATTATACATCGCAATTCCACCCCGTACCGCCCTAAGGCAAACGGAGCAGTTGAGGCGGCCAACAAGAATATAAAGAAGATACTTCAAAAAATGGTGGAAGGTTCTAGGCAGTGGCATGAAAAGTTGTCGTTTGCATTGTTGGGTTATCGCACTACTGTTCGCACTTTAGTAGAGGCCATTCCTTATTTGTTGGTGTATGGCACGGAGGCAGTAATACCCACAGAAATTGAAATCCCATCCCTTCGGATTGTCGCTGAGGCAGAAATTGATGACGTTGAATGGGTCAAAACTCTCTTGGAGCAATTAAGTTTGATTGATGAAAAGAGATTGGCAGCAGTGTGTCACGGCCAATTATACCAACAGAGAATGGCGAGAGAATATAACAAGAAGGTACATCCACGGAAGTCTGAAGTGGGTCAATTTGTGTTGAGACATATCTTGCCTCATTAGGCTGAAGAAAAAGGAAAGTTTGCCCCAAACTGGCAGGGGCCATTTGTTTTATCTAGAGTGTTGTCCAATGACGCATTGTATTTGACGGATATAGAAGGCAAATGTGTAGAAATGGCTATCAATTCTGATGCAGTCAAGAGATACTATGTATGATTTCTTTGTTTGATTGTACTTGTTTGTATTTGGCATATTTTAAAGATTGAAATGACGAAGGCGTTTTGGTTCTGCTATCTAAACACTTTATCCCTTGTCACACCTTTTGAGCCTTATTTATTTTTCTTCATACCCCTCTTTCGGAATCAACGACACAATTCAGAAATGCAAGTGCGGAGGATAAGTAAGTGAAAAGAAAAAGAAAGAATGAAAAAGAAAAAGAAAAGGAGAAGAAAAATGAAAAGAGAGAAGAAAGAGAAAGAAAAGAAAATAAAAGAGAAAAGCAAAAAGAGAAAAAAATATAAAGAAGTGAAAAAGAGAAGAAGAAAAACAACAGAAGAGAAAAAAGGCAAAAGAGAAAGAAAAGAAAGAGAGAAAATAAAAATCACAACAACAAAGTAATTTCTATGACATAAACTACGTTCGACCTGATTCCTTTTAAGGATACGTAGGCAGCCTCACGGTTCGGTCCCATCAAAACAAAAATCCAAAAGTCCCCAAGCAAGAAACTGGGGCAGAAGTTGTGGTTGTTGTGAGAAGCCTTATTCCAAAAGTTGTAATTCTAACCCATTTGAATTGTTTTGAGCCTTTTATACCCTTTCTTTCTAACCCTGTCCAGAAGCCCACATTACGGTCCAAAGAAAGACCTTTTGATCAGTCTTTGAGAAATGCCAAGTCGAGTAGTTAAAGGTAATTCATGTCAGGGGAAACACTCTGGTTCAAGCAGGAAAAATAAAAAATGAGAGAGTCTTATTGGTGAAAACCTTCATAGGCACCGTAAGGCAACGGGAGTTGAGAGAAATAAAAACGAGAGAGTCTTATTGGTGAAAACCCTCACGGGCACCATGAGGCGACGGGAGCTGAGAGAAAGCAAAAACGAGAGAGTTTTATTGGTGAAAACCCTCACGAGCACCGTAAGGCGAAAGTGAGTTGAGAGATGAACAAATGAAAGAGGTCTACTGGTGAAAACCTTTCAAGGCACCATAGGATGAACAAGGTCAAGGTTTGGGTAAAGTAATCAGGTCATGGAAATTCTGAAGCAACAAAGTACGGCAACTGAAAGTTGATTGGTTGGACAGATTGGGCCGATTAATCCGAAATTCATGTCATGATCATTGGCACCAGTTGTTCCAGTCAGATAAGTTTCTTTTTCCTTTTCCTTTTGTAGCAGTCATCTGGTTTTGGATTCTTCTTATCCTTAACCCGCAAAGTCATTGCATTTCATTTTCTTTTGGGTTTATTTGTCTAAGATGTTTAAATGTCAATCTTGTTCCAAGTAAGTGAAAAAGAATTTCAAATCTCACTGCCAACTTCCAAAATTGCAAAGCACGACATGGTCATAGCATACTGAGGATAACATGGTAAAAAAGGGGGGTACAAAGAATCACCGGAAATTTCATCGGTGGAATGGTTTGGTAATGTCATATGAGATGCAAAGGTTCAGATAAAGGGGTCAGAGGTAAAACAACAGCATGGGTATAGAACACTCGGTTCGTCAAAGGTCATGGGGTTTGAAAGTCAGTTAGAAAGTCAAAGCGGTTCAGGGCCAGTTTGGGGAACCCAGTCAAAGTACAACAATGCATTGGAAAGATCTTCAGCAAGAATGCCATCAGCTAACCACCATTTTAAACTGACAAAATTTTCTTTGATTGAAACTGGGGAAGGAAAGTTCGTTCGTTTCGGAGAAACTCTCCGTAGGGGAAAGAGCAAGGACCAAAACAGGTTTGACAGTAAGTTTCAGGACCCTCCTGAAAAATGGGACCTAGTTTAAATTTCAAAACAATCATGAGTAGCATAATTTAGCACAAATGTATCCCTAGAGGAATATAAGTTGGTCTGTATATTTAAAATAGGATTCAATTAGGAGTTTTCAGGACTCTCCTGAATAATGGGACCTAGTTTTAAAGATTTCCATTGGATCACAGGACGTAGCATAAAATTCTGTCATAAGGTAGTATAATTTAGTCATAAAAGTATCATTTTAGGACAAGACTTGATTTTGATTTTCAGGACCTTCCTGGATAATAGGATGTGGTTTAAAACCCTCTTAGACAATAGGACTTAGTGGGAATAATACCTTTAGAAGATACAGCTTAGGTCTATAATTGTCAGTTGTTAGGACCTCCTTGGATAATAGGACTTAGCTTTCAAATTCTTAGTAACAATTGGCAGAATGATTCAGTTTAACACCCACCCACGTGCCCAGCTACCAAACTTGGGCAGGAAATTTTCTTTGTTTTATCTATTTTGCAGCAGTCAGGTGCCTGCCTGGAGAGCAGGGAATACATTTCAAGTCAGTAATCAGGAGCCCGCCTAGAGAGCAGGGAATATATTTCAAGTTGAAGTCAGGAGCCCGCCTGGAGAGCAGAGAATATATTTCAAGTTGAAGTCAGGAGCCCGCCTGGAGAGCAGGGAATACATTTCAAGTCAGCAATCAGGAGCCCGCCTGGAGAGCAGGGAATATATTTCAAGTTGAAGTCAGGAGCCCGCCTGGAGAGTAGGGAATACATTTCAAGTTGAAGTCAGGAGCCCACCGGGAAAGCAGGGAATACTTTCAAGTGTAACAGTCAGGAGCCTGCCTGGAGAATAAGGGAGTACAATTTAAGTTTTAGCTTTCAAATTCTTTGTTTTGTCTATTTTGAAGTCTGGAGCCCGCCTGGAGAGTAGGTAGTACTTTCAAGTTGAAGTCAGGAGCCCGCCTGGAAAGCAGGCAATACTTTCAAGTTTAGCAGTCAGGAGCCCGCCTGGAGAACAAGGGAGTACAATTCAAGTTTTGATTTTTAAAATGCTTATTGATATTCGGCAATGTGGTTTGTTTTACACTTACACGTGGGAAATACATTCACGTTTTGAAGTCAGGAGCCCGCCTGGATAGCATGGGAATACATTCAAGTTCAGCGATCAGGAGCCCACCTGGAGAGCAGGGAATACATTCAAGTTCAGCAGTCAGGCGTCCACCTGGAGAAAAGGGAACACATCTTAGATTACAATTCAAGACGACAACAAAGAGATTCCACTGAGAGAATAGAGGACAACAAGGCAACAAGAACTGCAAGATCAAGTTTGAAGATATGGATAGGACTTTTGTAATCCATAGATCCATAGTCTAGTCTAGCTTCTTGGTTTATTTTTGACATGGTGTAATAAGGGGGTTCAGTAAGCAGTAGCAGCAGCAGCAATAGGAAAATCACAGCTTCATGATAGTCCCAGCTATCAAAACTTCCCGAACTATACTGACCTGATTCCTTTTTAGCCAAGGATATGTAAACAAAATCGGAAGCAGGGTGCGGTCAAATCTTTCAAAATGCTTCCCACGGAGTATTCAAACGGGCAAAAATCGCTCGTATCCGCTCACTTTATCTTTGCACGAAAACTCTTCGTGTTTCCGGGCAAAGAGGGGTAGCTGTGAGCACGTGACTTTTGCCCTACATGAATTATCCCATAAATTCAAACAAAATAATTTTTTTTCATTATTTGCAATTTTCGTGGATTTTGTGGCATTTTTTGTTAATTGTTTGCATTTGTCTATGCATTTTTATTTTTGTTTAATTGATGAAAAATACAAAAATATGTTGTATTTGTATTTAGGATTTAACTTTGCATTTTTGTATTAAGTAGTAAATTAGTTAATTTATAAGAATTGAAAAATCACAAAAAATTAGTTTAATTTGCACTTTTAATTTTAGCTTTAATTTTGAGCAGTTTTCCTCTTGTTAATTTGTTTTTAATTAATTGTGTTAAGTATTATTTTAGGTTTAATTAGTTTCTTTTAGTTATAGGAATTAATTTTTTATTCTAATTAAATTTCGAAAAAAATGTTTTTGAATTAAATTGTTTTGAAATAATGAAAAAAGAAAAAAATTCATCTTATTAGGCCAAATCGGGCCATGTCCCCAGGCCCAGACTAAATTCCCCCCCCCCCTCCTCCCGTACTCGTCCAAACCCCCGAAACCCGGCCCAAACCCGTGCCCCAACCCGGTCCAGACCCCTCCCTCACCAAAACAACCCCGTTTAGTTTAAGCTTAATCTCGACCGTCGAGGTTAGTTGATCTGACAGTCCAGAACTAACCTCGTCTGGATATATAAGTATCCAAATAGCCCCCTACCCCTCACTCATCTTCCTTACCCCTCAGAAACCCATTATCCCTAACAAACCCTAGTGACGCCGCCCTAACTCCCACCGCCTTACCCCTCTTCCCCCTTCTCCAATCCTCACCAAAAACACACCACAGAACCACCCTGACCCCATCGTTCCAATTCCCAACTCCATTTCCCTCTAATGTCGCCCAATCCTCTCGAATATTAGATCAGAAAATGAACCGTAAAATCCCCAAGTCTCAAATCAAGGGTTCGTTGAAGATTTTAAGGCTCAGTCCGACTTTAATCGCGTGTTTTTGACAAAGAACATATGATTAATCTCGGATTGGGCTGAAAATTGGAGATTTCGAGGCGTAAACGCTATTTCTTGTTTGTCCGATATCCCTAGGTATTTTTTCTTTACCCTTTGGTATTTTGTCTCCTCATCCTCACTTTCTTCTACTCTTTCTCTTATTTTTTCTTTGATTTTTGTTCTGTTTCCTTTATTTATCATTCTTCTTTATCTTCCGTATCTGCATGTTAGATTTAGGATGTGTGTGATTGTAAGTTGAGTCTCGTGTTCAAGTTCGGATAGTTTGAATTTGCATTGTTTTGGGCTTAACTTTGTTCCGAGTCTTTAGGTTTCTTAATTTAAATGTTTGGTTTTTTTTTGGGTTTTTCCTAGCATTGATTGGGTTCAAAAGATTAAAAAGTCCAATAGAGGAGTTGAACTAGGTTTCAGTAGACCCATCAAACTGGGTTAGTTTGACCTGATTAGCTTGACCAGTTGACCTGGGTGGTGCTGAGGTAGTTTCAGAGTTTTTAAAGGGTAGTGTAGGTAATCTAGCTAAAGAATCTTTTGGGTAACTGACTTAGAAGATTCTGGTAGGGGTCTTTTATGGAATTTCAGATTTTAGCTTGGGTAACAAGTCAGAAAATGGAGGATTAACTGGCAAAAATAAAAATCAGGGAGGGACTAGAAGTGCAAAGGAAAACTTTTGGGTCTGCCCTATTTGATGGCCTATAAAGGCATTCTTACTTTCCTTAGAAGGCATGGATTAAGAACAGAAAAATAGAGAAAATTAGAAACTACTGAAAAATACTGAAAGAAGTTTGAATAATCAGAAAAATACAAAGAAAAATCACAAGATTACTGTTACATTGAAGTTTTTCTGCAATTCTTGGAGTTTTTAAGTTTGAACTAATCTCTGATCCATTCTGGGCTCGAAATGGTTTAAAGAAGCTGGATTTGTTGTTGTTGAAATGCTGAAGTGCATCCACTTCTACTGCTGATCTTCTCACCTTTTCTTTTGTTCTAATTGCTTTAGGTATTCTTTTGAACTGTGACTGGAAATGAGGCCTGATTGAGTCTTTGTGTGAAGATCTGTAAACCAAGCTGAAGTTAAATGACAAACACTAGTCCCTGTTGTTTCTTACTGCTTGACTTTGCCATTTTTTTATTTATTTCATGTTTGCCTAGTCTATCTTGTTTTGCATACTTCATTCCCTGATATTACTTTTGTTTTAAGTGATGGATTTGGACCCTGCCTAAATGTAGTTGATTCAAGAGTATTTATTTAGACCTAGTGTATTGTGTGTTAGTTCTGTGTATGAGCCTCTTGCATTTTTAAAAGGGCTTTCGACTGGGTATAGAGTGAAATTTTCTTGTTGAAGCTATATTGTCAAACACATACATGTGTTTCGAGGTCCTTTCAGGTATTTTGATGAAAAGTGAAATAAGAATTGGTTGTGTTTGATAGCTAGGCTAGCTGTGTGAATGATAATGATTCTCCAGGGAAGATTTATTAAGTGTTTCAATTTCAGTAATGATTGGTAATGGGTCTGTTGTTATTTGGGCATGGAATGTGATATTTTGGCGAAATAAGGAGATCGCCTGTTGAGTTTTTGTTGAAATAAACTAGGAATTGCATATTCACTTCAGAATATATGTTAGCATTAAAATATGTTTTGCATTTGAGTTAAGGATTATCAGAATTGGTTCAAACTCAGATTTTCTTGAATGATGTAATTTGCCTCAAACATTGGCGCTGAATCGTGAAACTAGGCTGCCTTCTTTGGCCCAGTTATGCCGAATTTCTTTTCAGCGATGGGATTTTCCATCTGGGTTCACGTCGAGTCCAGCTACTTCTTCGCTGGTCATATAAAAATTGGCAGTTGGCCGTTGGGCTTCTGACCAGCCTGGGCCTTTTCGCAATCAACATGGATCATCTACTACTAGTTCGTTGATTATAAAATTTTAGCTTAAATGTTAGCATAAAATAAGTAGAAAACCTCTTACGTCTTTTAATCAACTAGTTATGCTCATTAATTAGTTGAGGTGTTCCACATTCAACATAAATAGTCACAGCCCTCGTTTTAATTAATCTTGTTTATAGAAATCGTTGTATGTCGTTTAGCTAAATTCCACGGCCCTCGCAAAGCTGCAAATGCGAAAAAGATTTTAGGCGCGTTAGTTAAAAATATTACTTTCCTAAACTCGGGTGTGCATTTATGTGGCCCAAATCCTAATCTCAACGATGTTAAAATATGTCAAAGGCCACGGGTGCATTTATGTGACGTGGTTCGAGACGTATTTTAATAGCGTTGCAATATTCTTAGAAATGAATAAAAGCGGTTAAAATTGAAATTGAACCATAGGTTAAAATGTGTTTAAAATCAGATAATTAAGCCGAATAAATCATTCCTGCATAAGGCTACCATTTTGCCTTCCGAGACTAAACGTTGTCTCCATCTGCATTCGCATTGCATAAGGCTACTATTCTGCCTTCCAATTTGCACAAGGCTACCATTCTGCCTTCCGAGGTTAAGCTTTACCTCCATCTGCATTCTTGCATAAGGCTACTATTCTGCCTTTCGAGACTAAACGCTGTCTCCATCTGCATTCTTGCATAAGGCTGATATTCTGCCTTCCGAGGTTAAGCTCTACCTCTATCTACATACGCATCTTTGCATAAGGCTATCATTCTGCCTTCCGAGACTAAGATCTGCCTCCCATTTTCTTCGAAACTAAGCACTATCCCAAGCACTATTTATCTCGTTTCTCTCACGGGCTGAGCTCTACCTTTCAATTCGCAAGACTAAGCTCTGTCTTGTCTGCACCATACTACTGCATCCTGCATGGGCTGAAATATCGCCAACTCATCCAAAGGCATCATCGTTCGGAGGCACCATCTTCATAGCCCAAAAACACCATGTCATGGCCCGAGGATCTCTTTCAATCTTTTGCATATCATTATTCAAAGGCATCATGGTTTGGAGGCACCATCCTCATAGCCCGAGAACATCATTTCATGGCCTACGAATCCTTTATCATACGCTTCATGGGCCAGGACATCATGGTCTGAGGACAACATTCCTAACCGTTTAAAGACAACATTCATGGTCTGATGGGAATTTGCATCATGTTTAAATTTACGCACAATATATGCTTGTATTGCTTATTTGTAGGTAAGACGGCGAGCAACGACTACCCCAGCAGGAGCGATCCCCACTCCAGTTCCTTCAGCCATATCAAGCTTAACCATTCCCGTAAATCGTTCACTCATCCAACCCTAGATATTGCATCCATTCTTGAAATCGCTTCATCGGTATAATACGCCGATGGATCCTGAACTACATACGACCTGATTCCTGTTAAACCAGGGATATGTAGATAGCTCGGAAGTCAAGGTGTAGCTTAAAATCTTCAAAACGGTTTCGCTCGGTCAAAATTAGCCATCATTTCTTTACCCGGAAACTCTTTCATCCTTCTCGGGTAAAGAGGGGCAGTTGTTGATACCCAATTTTTTCCTATATGTTTTAAATATGAAAAATACCTTCACAAATAGCATTTATATGCACATATAAGCATGTCTAAATTTTTATTATTTTTTCCATAATCTTAAGGTTTTAAATTGATTAATTTTTCTCCTTTTTATCCATAAAATCCCCAATAATTATTTTCAAAATTATTATTTTGATAATTCATCTATTGCATTTCTATATTTACGCCAAAATATGACTAAATTAATTTTTATATATTTTTATAATTAAATTTGGTATTTTTAAAGCTAAATTGCACATAATTGCAATATTAGCCCTTTTAAGATTTAATTATGTTTTATATACATAAAATTGGATCCTATAATTTTAAATTATTAATTATGTATTATAAATCATTTTAGCACTTTAAATTATTTTTTTGAAAATTATTACTATTTTTTATAAATTAAATAGGGAAAAATGGCTATTTAGAATATAGCCAAATTGGCTTTCAATTGTAGCCCAAATCAGGACACCAATTCCTATCCCAATTTCGAATTAAAACCCGACCCACACCCTTTTAACCCATACCCAAAACCGGGAACCCCACCTACCCATCTAATCTCGACCGTTGATCTCCCAAATCAACGGTCCCCATTATTCCCTTCCATTTTTAACCCAAACGACCCCCCTAACCTAACTTATTTGTTACAAACAGCAGCCTTGAAATCCCTTTTCCTCTCCAAGTCTCTCTAAGACCTAGTCCTAACCTTAGCCGCCACCACCCAAAATTAGCCCTAATCCCTTCGATCGTCACTCGATCCATGGATTCCCATGGCTGTTTGAGACGTATACTTATCTCCTACGTCTCCTGGTTGCTCATTTTTGTGATTTCGTGGAAATATCTCGAAGAGATCTAGTCCAGATCTTGTTCAACTCCTATCCATGGTCTTTTATGCT
Organism: Nicotiana tabacum; assembly: GCF_000715075.1. NCBI lineage: Eukaryota > Viridiplantae > Streptophyta > Magnoliopsida > Solanales > Solanaceae > Nicotiana > Nicotiana tabacum. The sequence continues at coordinate 33,571,350 of NC_134089.1, read as the reverse complement.
ATTTTCCGGCTATCCATGGTTGTTCGAGTCAGATCCATGACTTTTCCGGCCAAAACCGGTAACTTTTAAAGTCCTCTCATCTTCTTTGGGTTTTCTGAAACCCCAGCTCTTGACATTTTCCACTTTTCTTTAGATCTGTCTTAGATATAGGTGTATCCATGAGTTTTTAACCGATTGTTTTCTTTGTCTCTACTATTTTCTAGAAAAAAACCTAGCTATAATCCTCAGATTTTTTAGATCTATGATGGATCTATGGGGTTTTTAAGGTTTTCACCTGTTTTCCTCAAAAAATTTTTCCGATTTCAAACGATTTCTTCATTTTCCAGACTAGGGTTTTAAAACCCTTTGTGCAAAAAAATGATTTGTTTCTGATTTTAGCAATTACTTTGATTTTTAGCATGTTTAAACATCACCTGAGTTTTTCCTTTTTGCTCGATTCATTTTTTTGTTAAGAAACCCTAATACTTCCGGGTTCAATTTGAAGTTTGAGTCTATTTGCGATTTGTTTTTGCATGACTATCATGAACATTCTAGGCTTCATGTGTGTTCTATATGCTCTTGTACTCCCTGCTCTAATTTGTTCTTAAGGTTTTTGATTTTTTCCAAACATGTGTTGTTTACCATTTAATAGGTCCGACTATTTGTTTTATTTTTCACATAATTTATGTTGATTTTTGCGTAATCTCCTTAAACCTTCATCTGTGATTTTATGTATTTTCCATGTAATTCTGTACTGATTTTTCGAAATTGCTTCCTTACTTTTGTGATACTTTCCTTAGTTAGTGCTGATTCCTTATGATTTTCCATCACATCTGTGATTCTTTGAACTGACTTTTAGAATTGAAATTGTGCTCTACCTTATTTAGGTGCCCAATATGTTGTCAGTATATTTTCCTTACTTGAAAATATTCTGTACTTAGTCCTTATTACATGCTGCATGCTTTTACTACTCCTATTATGATAAAATCAATTCTTTTCCCTACTTGATACAACTTGTACCCGTTTGAACTATGACTCCCCAATTGAAGGAGTCTGGGTCTTTAATTGATTCTGATTTGTATTATTTCTATAATGGTGCTAAGTCAGTACTTATTACCTTATTTTTCTGCCTGTTATCAAACTATAAATACTTTACACTCTCCTTAGCATAGGACACGAACAAATAGTTCAGAACACACACACATACACTCAAGCTCTCTCTTCTTTCTCTACTATTTGTGCTACTGCTTGTCTAGCCGACTGAAAGACAAGGCTAGACTGTGGAACTCTACTTGCATTACTTTTCTGCACTTTGCTTCCTTAACTGGTATGTTCCTAGTTCAACTCTGAAACTTAACTCTATGTGCTCTACTGTTTGTCAATCCCTGTCTCTCTATGCACAGACTTAATGGCTCATGTTGTTTAATTGCACTTTTTGTTTACTACTTCATTCAGCATGCTTAAGTTCTACCCTCTCTTGTTCAAATGAAATCAGCATGTCTACTTGAGTTCCTATTTATGTCCCTCAACTAGTATGCCTCCTAATGTACTTGATTAACACTAAGTCATGACTAATTATGTGTAATAGACCCCTGCAAGACTACTCCCATACCCTGTCCCTATGTCTTATTACTATTCTAATTTCAAGAATGATTCCCCTGTTAACTCTTTGAAGTAGTAGTTTGTAGACAATCAGTTGCTACTTGTTCTTTGTGCTTGTTGGTCTAAATGCTTCTCTTCTTATCCATGTTTATGTGTTTCTGATTTGGGCCCTCTATGTCTCCAACCTCTTACTCCCCTGCTTGTGACTGTTGAAATTGTACTATCCTTTAAACGTGCTCTGGGTGTGCTGTCTTGTTCCAAGTTATTGTTGCTCCGATTCCCTTCTCCTTTTTTCAAAACTATTCTGTTGTTTTGCAAACTTATTTCAAACATGTTGTTTCAAAACTATTTTCCAACTCAACTCTTTTAAATCTATGACAAGCACTCTCACATATATTCTTAGACCACTAGGTTTTGCCCCTTTTGTGTGAGTCTTGCCTTGGGACCCTTGAGACCCCTCTGAACTTGGACACATAAAAGATGGCCTTTCCACACTGCACTTACTCTGTCTTGGCTATGAAATCTGGGTATGAACACTGTCCGGGATCCCTTGAGGTCCTTAGGGAACTCTGACACACCCATATGTGAGAAAGATCTATGAAACAACCTTGGCACTTGAGGTGATTGATTGCATAACTCAGAGAGGAAGTCCTAATCAGGCTTCCTATAGTGTAACTTCTTATTTTCATTGCTACTTATGTAATTCATTTCAAGGTTGGTCTGTAATAACTTGTTGTAAACAAGTATTGGGGTTGGCTAGTAAAAAGGGATGGGGTAAATATGCATGTTATAGTTATTAAAGGGTAGAAAACATCTTGTTAGGTTTATATTCCTAATTGCAAAATAGAAATCATGCTTAGGGTTCATACATACATTAGAATTCATGCTCTTATGTCCCATGTTTCTTGCTTCAGCATATCATTCGTCACTAATCCATGTTTTATGTCTATCACTTAGAAATCCCTCTCCTAGGATGATAACAACATTGACATAAAAGCTGTTACTCTTGTACTTTCAGAAGTCGTACTTCAATAATTTTGCAACTCTTGCGTGCATTTAGAAATCATTCCTTAGGGATTCTATTTCTTAACAATCCTACCATCTGCATGTGCATTTTGTTTAAGACGCCTAGTTAGTTACTGATTCATGAAAAGGTAATAAAAAATAATATCACATCGTGATGTTTTCTTAATAAAATTGATAATAATCTCTGCATTCGTATCAATTAGAATAGCATGCTCTTAGGTAAAAACCATCTCCAAACTATTTTAATAATTCTGAATAACTGCTGCATATTGCTTTACGCCTAGGCAAGCCTTAGGCAATTGCTTAAATAAAACCAGAACCGTCTCTGTGATTAGTGTTTAATTATCAACTGTTAAAATCAGTAGGCAAGCCTGATTTGGACTTCTTCTCTGAGTCATGTAATAAATTTGGTTATGCTGTTATCACTTAGATACCATGCATAGGATTTAAATTTAGACTTTAACTGTGTATGAGTCATGTAGTCTATGTGCCTTATCTGTGGAGGTATATTTGAGCCTTTCGTTTGTCTTCCTTGCTCCCCTTAATTGAAGTCCTACTTGTTATTGTATGTTGCCTTAGTATTTTTCCTTTAAACTTGAGGGTCTTCCTAGAACCTCCTTCTTATAGGATAAGAGTCCTAAATTTCTCCGGGACTGATAGGAAGGGACGGATAACAGCATGCAATAGGGGTCGAGACCAACCCTCGCTTTAATTACCTTCACGGGGCGGGAAAGGGTAGATGTGGATGTGATGACCGGTATGTTAATACCACGTGTATCCCCTCTTTGAGGAGTGTCATATCGGATATTGCATTGATGTGATCCATATTACAAATAAACCTAGGACACCCCATTTACATTCATAAATATGCTTAGATTGTAACGCTTTTCAAAATCTCGCTTTTTCACTAATTGTCTTTCCAACACTTGTGTGTTTAAACTTAAATCCCCTAATATTTGAGTCATACTTGTTTATTTGCTAATTGCACAAATTTTCAAAAACTGTCTGGCCGGGAACCACACTAGTGGATCCTGAGGGGTGTCTAACACCTTCCCCTTAAGATAATTTTAAGCCCTTACCCTATCTCTGGTTATCAAACGTAGTTGTAAATTAACCCCATAGGTGCCCTAACGCATCTTAAAAATCGTTAGGTGGTGACTCTCCAAAATGCAACCCCCTTTCCAAAAAGAATGAGTTGTCCCAACCAAAATTTCATGAATCCGATTCCGCGGAAGGAAAAAGGGGGCGCGACAGCATACATAATGGGTTTAAGAGTGGGGTTTCTAGAAGAGTCTAGACTGGTACTCTCAAGCGGACAACTTGAGAGGATAAGGCACAGAACCGTTGATTGAACCACCGATCGACTAGTTTTATCGCAAATAAGCCTTTCCAAATTTAAAGGGTGATTTTAGGAAGAATGCGGACACTCATCAAGTACTGCTATGGTATTAATAGGCACGAGTGGAATATGATGTGGAGCATGTTATATGCAAAGACAAAATAACACGTTGTCAAGAATTTTCACGTTGAAAGCAATAAATACATTATTGAATGGAACGTAAATACATAAAGTAAAAGGAAAATAGGGAAGAAGTTAGTTCATGTAATGAAAGAATTGTAATAAAGCAAGTAAAGGGGTAAGGGTTGGGGAGAGACATGATAATATTAAACGTTTGGAGCAAGTAAACATGATTAGAAATTAAGGGGGAACGCACATTGTGATCAAATTAGGCAAGAATTGCATATGAGTTCATATAAAAGGGAAATAGGGAAGGGGATGTGCATGTAGAAATAAAAAGAGAAAGTGGGACCAGGAGGTTCAGTTAATAACAAGATAATAAATATACACTTATCAGGGAAAACTAATTCACAAAGATCAAGTTCGTAATGGTTAAAGCCTAAAATTCCCCAGCAAAGTTTCCATATTGTCGCGCCCTTTTTTCTCGCGAAATCGAGTTTTCATGCATTAACAGCTCTTTTTCCTCGAAGAGAAGGTGTTAGGCACTCTTCGAGGTCCACAACTATGGGTCCTGACCGAACTCAATTATGTGAATTAGTCTAATACAGAAGCAATGGATTATTTAATAGTGATGGGGGGTCCTAAGTTTTTTATCCTAAAGGATCACCCCGTGCAACATAAATAATACTCCGTAACTCTCTCGATATGGGGTGTTACTCATATTATTCAGCGGGCACAGACTATCATCTCCTGCTACCCAATTACTATCTTTAAGTTGTTTACCTGAAGCGCACTAGTCAATTCTAAGTCGTGTCCTATGCGTGCACTACCCGTCCCATGCCTACGGTGTAGGAGGCATTTGGATCTCTAATTTTAGGGTGGCTCTATACTTTAACTTAGGTTTCTCAAAAATATCAAAAGCTATGCGACATGCAAAACACATTGGACTTTCACTTATAAGCAAGTAAGGGTTCATGTTAGCCTCCGCAATTAGACATCAAATGCACGCAAGTCAGATTGACAAGGATAGTGACAGATTTTAGACGAGTTATGGTTGCAAACATCCTATAGGCAAGATCTCTATGTAAATCTGAGTTTTAACGAGCGTGCAGTTTATAATCTCTGAAAACTATAGAGTTGCGTATTGATTACAGGTATGAGCGATTAACCTATGGCGTGTGGTCTAGACAGCTTATTCAGCAATTGGCAGTGACAATAACAGAGAACACTCAGAATTAATCCATAGTCCCTATAGGCATGCTTTCTAGTGACATTCAGTAAGACACTATGTAGAGTCCAGTTTTAGTGTTTAGCACAAATGAGAATTATCCCTATAGGCATGAGTTCTACCTTTGGTGATTGAGCATGTTTATTACTTTCTAAAGACATGCATATTAACTAGGCGATCGTGAAAAAAATGGATTAAGCCTATATACATGATTTCTAAGCGAACGGATCTGAATTTGATTATTACATTTCCTATAGACATGGTATCTAGGTGTAGTAGTGTGAATCATGAAGGATATTCAGAATTACTTATTTTGATCCTATAGGAATGCTTTCTAACAGTGGCGATGAAACAGTATTGAGTGAGTTACCCTATATGCAGGATTTCTAATAGTTAGTGATTGAAACTGATTTTATACATATTTAGCTCCTATAGGCATGATATCTAATGAAACATGAATCAGAACATATTGAACAAATTAAATCCTATAGGCAGGTTATCTACCACGCATAGTAACAAAGCATAACCAAGCAAATAAACACCTATAGGCAGGATATCTAGTATATAATAGCAGAAGTATTTGAATGAAGCAAATACCTATAGGAAAGTTTTCTACCTATTGTCATGCAAACGTTAAAACTAAACCCAATCGTTATTACAAATAACTATTACAGATCATAATCGAATGAATGAATTACAAAGTATATAAGCTATAGGAAGTGTGCATCAGGAACAAATACATCTGGACAAACCAAACCTTCAACTCGCAGCATCTCCAAAGCCCATGTTCATAGGTACAACATGACCGATGGTGAGTGATTCACCCATATTTCAAAGATAAGCATACAGAACCCAAATCCCTAGCGTGTCAGAGTTTCCAAGGGCTTCAGGAACCCAGGGTAGTGCTCACACTAGAGAAGAATGATCAAAATAGTTCAAGGAAAACTATGGACCAGATCCAGGTGCGTCAGAGTTCACGAGGGTCTCATAGGAACCCTGAGCAGTGCTCACACTAGGAAGGCCAAGGGACAAGGCCTAGATTGCTTTGGCTTTCAGCCAGTAGAGAATTAGAATTTAGAAGAGTGTAGGACGGGATTGGGAAGCATGCTTAGGGACAGAATCACACATAAAGCAGAGGCAACCACATTGAACCTAAACAGGCTTGAAACTAAGAAGTATAAAAAATCATAAACTAATAATGACCAACTCATGAGTATGCTTTCATAAAAGGTAGTACATAATTCAGACTAGGACAAATCATAGAAAAAGGTTCATTGATTAGTCAAGAAGCAAATTAGTTATCAGCTAGAACAAATAAAGAAATTATAGCATGGAGAATACAGAAGTAGATAGCAGATTTTACAACAAACTAAGGTGTGCATGATGAACTAGTCTTTTTTTAGGAAAGGTGTCAAAGTATGCTTAGTACTAAAAGACAGCCTTAATTACACATAATCAAGCAGATTTCATCAATTAGTCTACTGAATTAAACATGTCTAGAACACAGAAAGCAACTAGTCAATTAGCGGTAGCATATTGAACGAGTAACTAAATAGAAAAAGGGCTTCAATAACTTACTAGTTTAGATGAAACAGAAAGAAATTTAACAATGCAGCAATGATTATCAACAACAACTAAACAATAGAAAATTTCTGGCCTTGGCTTCCAGCCGGCCAGGAATCAAAGCAGAACAGAGTAGTATAGAATATAGTTTTTTTTAGTAGTGAAGATTACTCGGGTTCTCTTGTTGTCCAAAGGGAAAAAGGGAGGGGTTTAAATAACATGGGACTAGGCACCCAAATATGGCAATAATCAATCAAGGAAATATTTAACAGTCAATTAAGGAAAGAAAGCTTAGAACATTATTTAAGGTAAGCTAGAAGTAACAAGCGCATAGACGCGTATAACATATAGTCAAGGATTTTAACACAGTAATTAAGGACTCAAATAAATTTGGAGAATTATAGACTCCTAAGTTTAAGGGTAAGTGAAACTGGTCAACAACTAACGGCAAAAATCATAAATAGATAGACATAATCACTGAAGAGAAAAATGAAATAAAGAATCGAATTTTAAGGTAAGTGAAATTGATGAAAATAATCAAAAGCTATAATAAAGATGCATTGAAACATTAAAGACTGAATCAGATAGGGTTCAATTTTTTAATAATCAAAAGCCCTAACTTTTAGGAAAAAATTAGTCAGAAATATCTACGAAAATCATAATAGAAATGCACATAAATAGATTTACGAAAACATTACAGAGAAATATTTAAAAAAAAATAAAAAAACTATAATAGATCTTGAAAGATCTGAACCCTAGCTTTAGGATAAATGAAGAATCGAGAAAATCTCAGAGATTCAAACCATAAAGAGACGAAGAATGAACATAGATGGAAAGAAGTGAAGGTTCGAACCAGATTTGATTCAAAGCAAGAGACATCCACTTGCATAGGCAAGTGATTATGTAATACCATAATTGTTTAACCAGTAATAGGAGACGGCCAATAAGGTAAGGAAATCGTCTATGAATTCCATCTTTGAGTTGGAATCGAAGGGAAAAATGGGATTACGGTGCAAGGGTTTCAAAGAAGGAAAAGAGAGTTTAGGAGTTTAAGGACGGTAGATGGTAGTGAAATTGGGGGATTAGGATTATGAGTAGTTAATTAAAAAGGGAAGGGTGAACGGGGGCCGTTGATCTTGAAAGATCAACGGCCAGGATTAAAAAAATGGTTTTAGTCGGGTATAGAAACGGGTACCGGTTGGTTACTGGTTTAGGGGTCATTTGGTTTGGGCTGGAATGCTAGGCTGGTGTATTTCAAGTAATTGGGATCAGAGTTGGTCCGAATTTAAATAAAAATGGACCAGATTTTAAACACCCAATTTTAAAAAATAAATAATTTATAAAAATAATAAATAAATATAAAAAATATCATTTGTGCACTAAAATAATTTAAAATAGTTATTTAGCATTCTAAAAATATAAAAAATCATTTTCTGCATAAATAATGTAATTATATATTAATATGGACTATTATTGCAAAGATGTGCAATTTAGCCTAAAAGATACAAATGTAATTATAAAAACACACCAAAAATATTTAAACACTATGTTGGCATAAATGATGAATTTATATGTTAAATCATCATAAAAATAATATGAAGAATAATTATTGGATATTTATATAATAAACAAATGCCGAAATAAATTGATTGGAGCCTTTTAAAATTATAGAAAATTATAAAAAATACTTGTGCCTGCTTGTAAAATCCCATGATAATACATGTGTACTAATTTGAAAGTATATATGTGTATTTTAAAATATATGAGGGAAAAATTGGGTATCAACACTACATCATTCACTAATCTCTTAATTCTATCCATGGTGATGTGTCCTAATCTCCGATGCCACAAAATAGAGGAATCTTCATTTATAACATATCGTTTAGTACCAACTTAAACATGCATAACATTATGAGTGACATCATTTTGTAAATTAAGAGAGAAAAGACCATCAGACAATGTACCATTACCGACAACTTTAGATTTATAAAATAGATTGATATAACTTTCTGAAAAGTTGAAGAAATAACCAAAGGGTACAAATCTTGAAACTGAAATTAAGTTCCTAGAAAAACTAGGAACGTAAAAAGGGCTTTTCTAATTTTAAAATGAAACCACTACTAATAACTAAAACACATGTTCTAATGGCCCCACATGCGACTACATCTGGTTTCCAGAATAGATATTTCGCTCAACTCTCACTAGCTTCCGCAGTTTCTTAATCCCTGCAAGGAATTTGTAATGTGATTTGTAGAACCATAATCAATCCACCATGTGTTATGATTAACATCAGCCATATTAGCTTTATGAGTTACAAGACAGATTAAATTACCATTCTACTCAAGCCATTTTTGAAACTAGACTCAATCGTTCTTCATGTGGCCTTTCTTTCTACAGAAGAAACACAAGGATTTTTTCTTGATGTCAGTTTCAGGGGGTACCTTTCCTTTTCCCTTCTTCTTGGCTTGATGTGTCATCTTTCCTTGAGTAGCCATGAATGCACTTTCTCCTATTTCCATCAGCAATCGACCCTCCTCTTGAATACGCATGGCCAAAAGTTTATTAATAGATCATTTAACCTTATGTGTATTATAAGATATCTTAAAGGGAGCATATTGTTATGGAAGAGAGTTCAATATAGTGTACAAGGAAAGTTTCAGACATTTCAACCTCAAGAGTTTTTAATTGAGCCACTAAGTCTGACATTTTCATGATTTGCTCATGCACACCTCTCATACTAGTGAACTTTGTCACACCTCCTTTTTACCACATCCCCGAGAAGGGAGTATATAGGAGTTTTTCCAATTAAAGAAAAATCAAAACGAGATTTATTATTAAAAGATTCAGAGTCGCCACTTGGGAGATTTATGGTGTCCCAAGTCACCGGTTGAATCCCGAATCGAGGAAAAGCTTGACTCTGTTTAACAGTCCGCGAACCAGAAATCTGTGTAAGGAATTATGTTAACCCGAGAGAAGGTGTTAGACATTCCCGAGTTCCGTGGTTCTAGCACGGTCGCTTAACTATAATATTCGGCTTAATTATCGGATTTTAGAAACATTTTTTAACCTATGATGCCATTTTAAACTTTTAACCGCTTTTAATCAATTTTAAAAGAAGATTGAACGTCGTTTAAAATACGTCTTTGGATCGCGCCACATAAAATGTACCCGCAATCCGAAACACATTTGTTCAACGCTATCACGATTTGGATTTGGGTCACATAAAATGCACACCCGAGTTTAGGAAAGTAATATTATTAAAATAACGCGCCTAAAGCAACTACGCGTTTTTAACTTTGCGAGGGCCATGGAAAATTCGCTAAATGGCACACCTCGTTTTCTAAAGAGCAAATATATTAATTAAATGAGGGCCATGCATTTAAAATTTTATTTGGCACGGCGCACCTCAACCCCAATTTAAAAGGATATTCAAACTAGATGTTTGAGAGCCATAAGCTATTTTCGTTATCTAATATTGGCTCACCTCCAGTAACTAAAACAATGAAATAAGGCTTAAAGAAATTATAACTATTCCTAAGTTGATGCTAAAATTCAGATTATTAATCACAATGCCAGCATTAGGCGAAACTTAATCCGTCCCCATTTTTCTCAAAGCTTGGGCATGGCTTGAGACCCAATGCCCAATTGCAAAGAAATTTCAACACCTAACAGAAAGCTAGGCATATGCGGTCCTGGGGAGAACCACATTGGTGCCAGATTGACGCAACAGTAATTAATTCATACAACTTCTAATTTTGAAACAAATATTAAAACTCATGGCACATATGAGAATTGCATTCAAAGGTCAAGACATGCTTTAAAAATTTCGATTATGTTACTAAAATATGTGTACAAGTTGCCCACCATTTAATAAGACTACACGGCCTTAAGCTTTCTGAGAAAAAAAATGAGTGCAAGTATTAAAACCAAACTCACAAGTTTTCAAATCTAATTTTAAACTCAAGTTCTGCTTACAACCCTTTAAAAATTTGAGAACTTATGTGTGAATATGGACAACAATAAGCTAATGTGTCCCTGAAATCAGTAAACCAAGTCCCAGGTTTGTGCATAAATGAATTTGAATATGTGATGTATAAAAGCCAGACCCAATCCAGACTTAAGAGCCCAAATACTGCCCAGGCCCAAAATCAGGGAGTCAGACTCGAGTTCGAGTCCATACCAGCAGCAAACCTGCTGCACTTTAACATGATAAATCTCCCCAATCCCACTTCACATGCATGCTCAATTTTAACTATACCAACTTTGCAATTAACAACATACTCTTGTAATTTGAACTCACAAACACATCATGGATCTAAAATCAATTGACACTTCTATCAATAACAAAACCTAGAGAATTGAACAAATGGAAATCAGTAACTCTAACAGTAGCCCCATTACAATTCCAACATAAGACTCCAAGTCCTTAAGCATAACTTCACGTTAAGCATGTTGAGATAAGAAATTGACACTACAAGATGAGAAAGAAACTAAAGAGGAAGAACATCTGATAAAAGGAAAACATAATCTTCATCTCTCTTCAACAAAACACTTCATAAACTATTCTTTACATGCTTAAATTATGGATATGTACCTGGAGATGGATGGAAACAGGGGTTAAGGATTAGCACCAATAACAAAGATCAACAGCAGGAAACAACTAGTGAATCAGTTTTAAACCAAAATGATGCTCAGTCAGTCCACAAAACAGTTTCAATCGAGTAGTAACTCAGCTGGTTTCAGTCAAAACTTAAAACAGCTAAATTCAAATCATCTCAACACCAGATGAATCAGAAATGGCTTCAGCAAATTAAAAACTACTCCCTCCGTTTCATATTGTTTGAGGTACTTTCCTTTTTAGTCTATTCCAAAATAAATGACACATTTCTAAATTTAGAAATAATTCAACTTTAAACTCTTCATTTTACCCTTAGTGAGAAGCTTTTATAGCCACACAAATGGTATGGCCCCACAAATCTTTTACCCCTTAATCTTTTAAGACTACAAGTTTTAAAAGTCTTCCTCTTTTTTCTTAAACTCCGTGCCGAGTCAAACTACCTCAAACAATATGAAACGGAGGGAGTAAAAAAAGTTTTTCTAAAATTCTTGGCCGTGTTTTAATTTTCTGGATCTTTTCTCCTAGGTCTCTTTCTCTTCTCTGCCTTGAGTGGCAAGGAAATGTGCCTTTATAGGCAAGGAAGTAGGGCAGCAACAGACCTCAGTCTTTGCATTTTTCCCCTTTTCCAATTTTCGTTTTAGCTAAAAGATACCCCTAATTTGACTATCAAAATTTCAAAACAGCCCACAACCCAGCTTCCTAGAAGCTTCTCAATGTGTTACAATAATATTCCATACCATAAAATCCCTAAACTACCCTCTACACCCCTATTAATTACCTCAGAAACCACCACCAAAAATAGGTCAAAGTTGACCTTGGTTGAGTTAATTCAAAGCCCAATCCAACCCAACGAGCCTGAAACCTAAAGCTACAAACCCCATGCCCAAATCAAAACCAAATTATCTGAGGAGTAAAAAAAAGAACAGAATCAATTCGAATCCAAATCCAATTGATGAACTAAAATTAACAAATCGGAACTAATCTAATTAACAGACTAATTGTACTAATTAAAGAAAAAGGTTTTTTCCAAAATAACATGCATCACAAAACTACCCTTCAGAAACTAAACAAAATGGAAAGGAGTTAAGAAGAAGAGACTGAAGTAGAAGAAGAAATACAAGCGGAGGAAAACTGGAGAACAAATAACAAAAGAAAAATGGAAATACTTAAACGTGACTCGGACCGTAAAAGGTGGTGATGGATATTTGAACCCTTGGATTCTTGGCTCAATCTGAGACTAACCGTGTGTTTTTCATCAAAACACACGGATACCATCAGAATGAACCTAAAACTTTGAGGAAACCCCGAATTGGAAAATTTGGAATTTTTAGGGTCAAGCTCTAATTCAAGATTCGAGAAGCTCGGGCAACATTCGAGGGAAATTGACCCGGGATTTGGGAAGAGGGGATCAGGGTGGTTCTGTGGTGTGATTTTGAGGCGGTTTGGGCCGGCACTGCCATGCTCGAAGTGGTGGAGAAGGGTGGCGGCAGGTTAGGGTTCATGTGGAGTCTCTGAAGATACGAGGGAGTGAGAGATACGGGTTGGGGGGTAGGCGGATTCGGACAAATATATATCAACAAGACCCCTAGTTCCCAGCCGTTGGATCTAAAGGAAATCAACGACTGGGATTCACGCTCATCAAAACGGGGTCGTTTAGTTTAGTGGGGACGGACTGGGTGATGGAGCGGGTTCTGTGCTTGGACGGGGCGGGTTTAGCACTGGGCTGAGTGAATTAAAACGAAATGGCCCAACATCAAATTCAGTTCCCTTCTCTTTTTTTTCAATTCATTTTTCTTTAAAATTCTTTTTCTTTTTTCAAAATTAAAATTAAAACCTAAATTAAATCCTAAAACTAAATTAATCTATCAAAAATACTAACTAATCCTAAATAATAACTAACACGACCAATTAAAAACCAAATTTAAAGAAAACTACCTAAAGTTCGAAATTAAAATCAAAAAGTGCAAAATAAACTATTTTTGTGATTTTTCTATTTTTATAAAACAACTAATTTATTAATCAATCTTAAAAATGTGAAAATTAATTCTAACACAAATGTAGTGTGTTTTTCTATTTTCATGAATTAAATAAAATAAACATGCACAGACAAATGCAAACAATTATCAGAAAATGCCACAAAATCTACAAAATTGCAAATAATGAAAAGAAGTTATTTTGTTTTGAATTTATGGGATTAATTCATATAGGGCAAAAATTACGTCCTCACAGCTGCCCCTCTTTGCCCGGAAATACGAAGAGTTTTCGTGCAAAGAAAAAGTGAGCGGATACAAGCGATTTTTGCCCGTTTGAATACTCTGTGGGAAGAATTTTGAAAGATTTGACTGCACCCTGCTTCCGAGGTTACCTACATATCCTTGGCTATAAAGGAATAAGGTCAGTGTAGTTCGGGAAGTTTTGGTAGCTGGGACTACCATGAAGTTGTGATTTCACTGTTGTTGCTGCTACTACTGCTTACTGAACTCCTTATTACACCATGACAAAATAAAAAGAAGCTAGACTAAACTATGATCTATGCATTACAAAAATCCTATCTATATCCTCAAACTTGATCTTGTGGTTCCTGTTGCTTTGTTGACTTGTATTCTCCAGGCGAAGTTCCTTTGTTGCCGACTCGAATTGTAAACTGAGATGCTTTCCCTTTTCTTCAAGTGGGTGCCTGATTGCCAAAACTTGAGCTATATTCCCTTGTTCTCCAGGTGGGCGCCTGATTGCCAAAAATTTGAACTGTATTCCCTTGTTCTCCAAGTGGGCACCTGATTGCCAAAAACTTGAACTATATCCCTGCTCTCCAGGCGGGCTCCTGACTGTTGAACTTGAATGTATTCCCGGCTCTTCAGGCGGGCTCCTGATTGCTAAACTTGAATGTATTCCCTGCTCTCCAGGCGGGCTCCTGACTGCTAAACTGAAACTTATTCCCTGCTCTCCAGGCGGGCTTCTGACTACTAAACTTGAAATGTATTCCCTGCTCTCCAGGCGGGCTCCTGACTTCAACAAAATGACAAAAACAGAGGAAATTTTTCTGCCCCAGCTTGGGTATCTGGGAACATATGTAAGTGTAAAACGAATCATATTACCAACTATCAATAAGAACTTGAAAGCTAAAATTTGAATTGTACTCCCTTGTTCTCCAGGTGGGCTCCTGATTGCTGACTTGAAATGTATTCCCTGCTCTCCAGGCGAGCTCCTGACTTCAACAAAATGACAAAAATAGAGGAAATTTTTCTGCCCCAGTTTGGGTATCTAGGAACATATGTAAGAGTAAAACGAATCACATTACCAACTATCAATAAGAACTTGAAAGCTAAAATTTGAATTGTACTCCCTTGTTCTCCAGGTGGGCTCCTGATTGCTGACTTGAAATGTATTCCCTGCTCTCCAGGCAGGCTCCTGGATGCTGCACTTGAAATGTATTCCCTGCTCTCCAGGCGGGCTCCTGACTGCTAAACTTGAAATGTACTTCCCTGCTCTCCAGGTGGGTTCCTGACTACTGACTTGAAATGTATTCCCTGCTCTCCAGGCGGGCACCTGACTGCTAACTTAAAATGTATTCCCTGCTCTCCAAGCGAGCTCCTGACTTCAACAAAAAGACAAAAATAAAGAAAATTCTTCTGGCCCAGTTTGGTGGCTGGGCACAAATGTGAGTGTAAAACTACATCATGTTATAAAGTATTACTAACAATTTGAAAGCTAGGTCCTATTATCCAGGGGGTCCTGAAAACTCCTAATTAAATGATGGCTTTAAAATCTAAATTATATCTTCTAAAGGTGTGACTCCTGCTAAATCT
The DNA here is from genome assembly GCF_000715075.1 of Nicotiana tabacum. Lineage (NCBI taxonomy): Eukaryota > Viridiplantae > Streptophyta > Magnoliopsida > Solanales > Solanaceae > Nicotiana > Nicotiana tabacum. Next base: position 33,556,069 of record NC_134089.1, on the reverse strand, counting down.
TGTTATCTAAGAGGGTCTTAAAACTACACCCCATTATCCAGGAGGGTCCTGAAAATCAAAGGTCAAATTTTATCTTAAGGGTGACAACTTTCATGGCTAAATTATACTACCCTATAGCAGAATTTACGCTAAATGTTGTTATCTAATCGAAATCTTAAAGCTAAGCCCCATTATTCAGGAGGTTCCTGGAAACTCCTAATTGAATCTTATCTCGAACATGCAAACTTCTAAACCAGCTTATATTCCTTTGGGATACATTTATGCTAGATTATGCTATTTCTGAACTAGGTCCTATTTTCCAGGAGGGTCCTGAAAATCAAAAATCAAACCCATTTGGTGACTGCCTTTCTCCATGGAGGGTTTCTCCGAAACAATCAAAATTTCCTTCCCCTGTTCCAATCAAAGAAAAATTTGTTAGTTTAAATGCGGTGGTTAGTTGATGGCATTCTTGCTGCAGGTCTCTCCTCTGCATTGTTTTGTTTTGACTGGCTTCCCGCACTGGCCCTGATTCGCTTGACTTTTCGACTGAATTTCAAAACCCCATGACTTTGGATGACCCGAGTGTTCTATACCCGAACCGTTGTTTCACACCTCTGACCCCTTTAACTGAAACTCTGCATCTCCCATGAAATTACTAAATCATTTTACCGATGGAGCTTTTGCTGGTACTTTATCCCACTTTACATCATGCTATCTTTGGTATGCTCTGGCCGCATTGTGCTTTGCAATCTTGAAGCTAGTAGTGAGCTTTGAAATTCCTTCTTATTTGCTTAAATAGAACTGACATTGGGAACATCTTAGAGAAATACACCCAAAAGGAATGAAATGCAATGACTTTCAGAGTTAAGGATAAGAAAATCCAAAACTGGAAGACTATCTGAATAGGAAAAAGAAAAAGGACTTATCTGAGTGGAGCAGCTGGCACCAATGATCATGACATGAATTTTGGATTAATCGGCCCAATCTGTCCAACCAATCAACTTCCAGTTGCCACACTTTGTTGCCCCGAAATTTGCATAACTTGATTTCTTCACCCAAATCCCGACCTTGTTCATCCTGCGGTGCCTTGAAAGGTTTTCACCAGCAGACCTCTCTCATTCGTTCATCTGTCAACTTACCGTCGCCTTACGGTGCCCGCGAGGAGTTTCACCAATAAGACTCTCTCATTTTTGGATTTCTCTCAGCTCCCGTCGCCTTACGGTGCCCGTGAGGGTTTTCACCAATAAGACTCTCTCATTTTTGGTTTCTTTTCCTTGTTTGGACCAGAGTGTCGCCCTTGACATGAATCACCTCTACCTGCTCGACTTGGAATTTCTCGAAGACTGATCGGAAGGTCTTTCTTTAGACCGTAATGTGGTCTTTTGGATGGGGTTAGAATGAAAGGGCATAAAAAGCTCAAAACAATTCGAATGGGTTCAAAATTACAACTTTTGGAATCAGATTTCTGATAACAACCACAACTTGCCCCAGTTTCTTGCTTGGGGACTCTTGGATTTTTATTTTGATGGGACCAAACCGTGAGGCTGCTTACGTATCCTTAAAAGGAATCAGGTCGAACGTAGTTCATGTCATAGAAATTACTTTGTTGTTGTGGTTTTCTCTTTTACCTTTCTTTTCTTTCTCTTTTGCTTTCTTTTCTCTTTTGTTTTTTTTCTTCTTCTTTTCCTTTTTTTCTTTTCTTTTCTTTTCTTTTCTTTTTTTTCATTCTTTTCTTTCTCTTTCCTTTTCTTTCTCTTTTTCTTTTCTTCTTTTTTTATCTTTCACGCTTGTGTTTCTGATATTCGTTACTGATTCTGAAAGAGGGGTATGAAAGAAAATAAATAAGACTCAAAAGGGGTGACAAGGGATAAAGTGTTTAGATAGCAGAACAACATGCCTGTCATTTCAATATTCAAAACATGCCAAATACAAACAAGTACAATTAAACAAAGGAATCATACATAGTATCTTTTGACTGCATCAGAGTTGATAGCTATTTCTACACATTTGCCTTCTACATCCGTCAAATACAATACGCTATTGGACAACACTCTAGTTACAACGAACCGCCCCTACCAATTTGGGGCGAACTTTCCTTTTGCTTCAACCTGATGAGGAAGAATGTGTTTCAATACTATCTGACCCACTTCAAACATTCGTGGACGCACCTTCTTATTGTATGCTCTTGCCATTCTCTGTTGATACAACTAGCCATGATATACTGCTGCCAGTCTCTTCTCATCGATCAAACTTAATTGCTCTAGACGGGTTTTTACCCACTCATCATCATCAATTTCAGCCTCCGCGACAATTTGAAGGGATGGAATTTCCACTTCTGCGGGTATTACTGCTTCGATGCCATACACCAACAAATAAGGAGTCTCCCCTACTGAAGTTCGGACATTAGTGCGATAACCCAGCAATGCAAACAGAAGCTTTTCATGCCACTGCCTAGAACCCTCTACCATTTTTTGAAGTATCTTCTTTATGTTCTTGTTGGCTGCCTTGACTGCTCCATTTGCCTTAGAGCAGTACGGGGTAGAATTGTTATGTGTAATCTTGAACTGCTGACATACCTCTTTCATCAGATGACTATTAAGATTAGCCCCATTGTCTGTAATGATCACCTTCGGTATCCCAAATCGGCAAATGATATTTGAGTGCACAAAATCGACCACCACCCTCTTGGTTACAAACTTGAATGTTTTAGCCTCTACCCACTTGGTGAAATAATCTATGGCAACCAGAATGAACCTGTGCCCATTTGATGCTGCTGGCTCAATTGGCCCAATGACATCCATTCCCCACGCGACAAAAGGCCACGGTGCAGACATCGTGTGTAATTCAGATGGTGGAGAATGAATCAAATCTCTATGCACTTGGCACTGATGACATTTACGCACGAAACTGATACAATCTCGCTCCATAGTGAGCCAATAATAACCTGCTTGGAGAATCTTCTTTGCCAACACGTACCCACTCATGTGCGGTCCACAGACTCCAGAATATACTTTGGTCATAATAGTTGTAGCTTACCTAGCATCTATTCACCTCAGCAGCCCAAGATCTGGAGTTCTTTTGTACAGAACCCCTCCGCTGAAGAAATAACCGCTTGCCAACCGCCTAATTGTCCTCTTTTGATCACCTGTGGTTTGTACTGGATACACCCCCATCCTGATGTATTCCTTGATATCGTGAAACCAAGGCTCCCCATCGAGCTCTTCTTCCACCACATTGCAATAAGCATGCTGATCGTGGACCTAAATATGCAAAGGGTCCACATAAGCCTTATCTGGATGATGTAACATTGATGCCAGAGTAGCCAAGGCATCAGCGACCTCATTATGAATCCTCGGAATATGCCTGAACTCTATTGATTGTAACCGTTGACAAAGATCATGTAAACATTGTCGAAACGGTCTAAGTTTTAAATCCCGTGTTTCCCACTCTCCTTGAATCTGGTGCACCAGAAGGTTCGAGTCACCCAAGACCAAGACTTCCTGGACACCCATATCCACATCCATCCTCAAACCCAAAATGTATTCCTCGTACTCAGCCATGTTGTTAGTACAGTAGAACCGAAGCTGAGCCATAACAGGGTGATGATGCCCGGTTTTAGAAACAAGTATCGCTCCTATCCCAACGCCTTTCATGTTAGCAGCCCCATCAAAGAAAAGTTTCCATCCTGGCCTTTCAATCTGATCCAACTCATTAATGTGCATTACCTCTTCATCAGGGAAGTAAGTTTTCAAAGGTTCGTATTCTTCATCCACAGGATTCTCAGCCAAATGGTCGGCCAATGCTTGTGCTTTCATCACAGTCCGCATCACGTAGACAATGTCAAATTCTATGAGCAAAATCTGCCACTTTGCAAGCCTTCGCATGGGCATCGACTTCTAGAAGATATACTTTAATGGATCCAATCGAGACATGAGGTAAGTAGTACAAGATGACAAATAATGTTTCAACTTTTGGGCTACCCAAGTTAGGGCGCAACGCATCCTCTCAAGATGAGTGTACTTAACCTCGTAAGTTGAGAACTTTTTGCTGAGATAATAAATGGCCTACTCCTTCTTGCCGGTAATGTCATGCTGGCCCAACACACATCCAAATGAATTGTCCAAGACCGTTAAATATAGAATCAAAGGTCTCTCTGGTTCTGGCGGGACCAACATAGGTGGGTTTGACAAGTACCCCTTTATCTTATCGAAGGCTTCCTGACATTCATCTGTCCACTTGACCGCATTATCTTTCTTTAACAGTTTGAAGATAGGCTCACAAGTTGTCATAAGCTAGAGATAAACCGGCAGATGTAATTCAATCTCCCCAACAGACTCATCACCTCAGTCTTATTCTTTGGGGGTGGCAATTCCTGGAAAGCATTGATCTTTGACGGGTCTAATTCAATACCTCGGCGACTAACTATGAATCCTAACAACTTTCCAGACGGAACACCGAACGCGCATTTTGCAGGATTGAGCTTGAGATTGTACCTGCGGAGCCTTTGGAAGAACTTTCTCAGATCTCTGACATGATCAGACTACTTTCTAGACTTTACAATCACATCATCCACATAAACCTCGATCTCCCTGTGTATCATGTCGTGGAATATGGTCGTCATTGCCCTCATGTAGGTTGCCCTAGCATTTTTCAGACCGAATGGCATGACCCGATAATAGTACGTTCCCCATGGCGTGATGAATGTTGTCTTTTCTGCATCCTCCTCATCTATTAAAATCTGATGGTAGCCAGCATAACAATCCACAAAAGAACCAATCTCATGTTTGACACAATTATCGATCAATATATGGATGTTCGCTAGTGGGAAGTTATCCTTGGGACTTGCCTTGTTGAGATCTCGATAATCATCACACACCCTGGTCTTGCCATCCTTCTTCGACACAGGCACTACATTGGCTAACCAAGTGGGATACCGAGTGACTCGAATGACCTTTGCATCGAACTGCTTGGTGACCTCTTCCTTGATCTTCATGCTCATATCAGTTTTAAATTTCCTCAGCTTCTGCTTGACAGAGGGAATGCCGGATCAATGGGCAATTTGTGAACCACCAAGCCAGTGGTTAGACCTGGCATGTCATCATAGGACCATGCAAAAATATCTTTATACTCGAACAGTGCTCTAATTATCCCCTCTCTAAGTTGTGGTTCAAGATGGACACTTATTTTAGTTTCCTGGACATTATCTTGGTCCCCTAAATTGATTTCTTCTGTATCACTCAGGTTAGGCTTGGGTTTTTCTTCAAAATGGCTTAATTCTTTACTAATCTCTTCAAAGTCTTCATCCTCGTCATATTCCGATTCAACGTCACATTCTATTTCTTGAATTACTATTTCAGAATTAGATTGGCTTTTAAGAATGGGCCAGAGATTCCGCATGCATGTCATATCATTGAAGCCAGCATAAAAAGAACTGTACAAGGGAGAAAAGAAAAACAAAAATAAAACTATCAGGAAGAGAGGAAAAGGGAAATTGCAATTCATTGAAATTAAAGATAACAAGGTTTATACATCCAAACGGACGGAACATAGAATCTGAATTACAATCCTGGAATAATCCAGATAAACTAAAAGAAAATCAAAGCAAACTACCAAAACTCCTTCCTGGTAGGGAGAGGAGTAGCTTCCCAATTGTTAATCTTTGCACTGGGCCTAACAAATTGCACATCCGCCTTGCTAGAACCCTCTCCAGCTTCCACCATGTTCACTTCGTCGAATATCCTCTCGAACTTTTCCATCAAATCTCCGTCCATATCAACCACCGAATTGGGAACCGTCGTCACTGTGCATTTTTTGGTAACAGGCCTGACAAATGATATGGAAAGACGCGGGACTGGCTTTGGAAGGGCCCATACTCTCTGTTTTATTTTTCTAGCTCTCCTCACATCTGCAATTGTGGGCTTGAACCCCAGACCAAAGGTATCCAAATTTTTAGGAAGAGAAATCGGTTGTACGATACCTTGCAGAGCTGTACCCAAACCCTTGCCTGGTACAAAACCATTTTTCAACATTTCAACGGCTACCATGACTTATGTCGCAGCTACCCTTGGAGTTAGAACGCACTTTCCTTCTAGAATTTTCTCCACCGATACTGTGTCGAAAACCTGATAAACCCATGGCCCCTTGTCGTCTTCAACCTCTATGAGCGGAACAATGGCATCATTGGGAACACACAAATTATCTTCGCCGTGTACAACAATATCCTGTCGATCCCATTCAAACTTGACCATTTAATGCAGAGTAGACGGGACCGCTTTGGCAGCATGAATCCAGGGTGGTCCCAACAGCAGATTGTAAAAAACAGCCACATCGAGCACCTGGAATTCCATAGTAAATTCAATTGGCCCTATTGTGAGCTCAAGCACTATGTCCCTGACTGAATCATTACCTCCACCATCGAATCCTCGAACGTAGATACTATTCTTGTGAATTCTTTCATCCTCCACCTTTAACTTGTTCAAAGTGGAGAGAGGACAAATGTCCGCACTAGACCCATTGTCAACCAGTACCCGAGTAACCACGGAATCTTCGCATTTCACCATCAGATAGAGGGCTCTATTGTGCTCAGTACCCTCCACTGGCAACTCTTTATCAGAAAAAGTTACTCTGCTTACCTCAAATATCTTGTTAGCTATCTTTTTCAAGTGGTTTACTGAGATTTTGTCAGAAATGTGGGCCTCATTCAAGATCTTCATCAAAGCCCGACAGTGCTCGTCGGAATGGATTAATAATGACAATAATGAAATCAGAGCCAGTGTTTTCCTCAACTGCTCCACAATGGAATAGTCCTGCACTTTAATGTTTCTCAAGAACTCCTCTGCTTCTTCCTCAATCGCAACTTTCTTCACCAACACTGGGTTATCTTTGGAAGTTTTAGATTTTCTCAACTCTTCGGGGGCAAAGCATCTCCCCGATCGAGCCAAACCATGGGTCTCACACACTTCTTCTTTAACCTCTTTCCCCTTGTAAGTCACTGTCACTCATTCATAATTCCATGGGACTACCTTGCTATTGACTATCGGTAATTGAGTTACCGGTTTGATAATAATAGGATCTGTGCGGGCTCCCTTCACAATTACAATAGGCTTGTTTGTCATTCCTAGCACAACCACTTTCGCTCTTTCATGTTTCCCTACAACGTCACTTGAGGACCCCTTCTTGACCCCCACGGATGGTTCGTTATTTGCCCCGTTCAACTTGATCACAGACTTCTCACTTGTTGCCTTTTCAAATGGCTTGGCTTCACTGGCCCGAATCATCATAACAGTTTGCGAAGGCTTCTTAGGCTCCCCTTCCTTATGCACTATCTCAATCATATTTGTTGGCAAGGGATTCTGATTGATATTGAGTGCTTCCGGAGCTTGGACCTCAATACGATTAGTGTCAATGAGCTCTTGAATAGCTGTTTTCAATTTCCAGCATTTCTTTGTGTCATGAACTGGGGCCCCTGAACAATACTCACAACTCACCAAACGGTCAAGATTTTTGGGAGGGGGATTTGGCAGTTTAGCCTCGATCGGATTCAACATACCCAACTATCTCATTTTGTGGAATAGACTAGCATATGATTCTCCCAATGGAGTGAAAGTCTTCTACTTCTACAACCTCTCATTTTTAAAGGCTTGATTGGGTCTAAAACCTATTCCAGGAGGATTTCTGTAGGCCTTTGGGGGTGGATAGGTATTTTGTGAAGCTGGCGCACGCCATTGTGCGTGAGCAGGAGGTTGGGTATAGGTTTGTGTGTGATGGACGAAAAAATGGGTATCGGGAGGTGGGTAATAGTGTTGTGGTGGGCTAGATGGAGTGTGGGGGTAAGTTTGGTGGTAGGGTCGAGGCGGGTTATAGTAACGTGGAAGGTTCCTGGATCCGACCCAAGCTCCCGACTCAATTGTCGCAACATCCTCTTTCTTTTTCTTCCCGAGTACACCCCCATTATCGTTTTGAATGGCCTGGGTGGTCGCTTTGATTGTTGAATAACTCATGATCTTATTGAATTTGAGTCCCTCCTCAACAATGCCTCCCATTTTTACAACCCCATTGAAGGACTTGCCCACTGCTGACACCAAGTGACCAAAATAAGTGGGCTCCAAAGCCTGCAAGAAATAATCAACCATCTCATTTGCTTTCATCGGATGGTCAACCCTCGCTGCTTGCTCTCTCTAACGGAACCCATATTCTCTGAAACTCTCAACAGGCTTCTTCTCAATTTTTGTCAATGACAGACGGTTTGGGATAATTTTAAGATTGTACTGAAAATGGTAGGAAAAGGCTTGGGCCAAATCGTCCCATATGTACCACCTGCTATGATCTTGTCTGGTATACCATTCTAATGCCGATCCACTCAAACTTTGGCTGAAATATGCCATCAGCAATTCATATCTTCCGCCTGCTCCTATCATCTTGCTACAAAATCCTCTTAAGTGTGCTACTAGGTCACCATGTCGTCGTATAGATCAAACTTGGGCATTTTGAACCCTGCTGGTAACTGGACATCTGGGAATAGACATAAATCTTTATAGGCCACACTTACCTGACCCCACAACCCCCTCATATCTCTGAATGATTGTTCTATGCTTTTGACCTTTCTGATCATTTCCTCATATTCGGGATTTTTGGATGGCTTCTCGGTTTCTGCTGGGAGATCAAGATGAGGGGTGTAAGAATATGGTTCTGGAACTTTGAAGGTAGGTTCAGGGGGATAATACTGGTTGTCGTGAGTCTGGAACAGAGGTTCACTGGAAGATCGGTGTAACGTAGCAGGTGGAGGTGCCACAAAGACAAGTGTGATTGGTGGGGGAGGGTGCGAGACTTGTCTAGGTTGAGGAGCTTGTGATGCATGGGAAGTGGTGCCATGGCATTATTGGTAGAGGGGAAAGGCTGGAGATGAGTTCACAGTGGGAGGTTCTTGAGGTTGAGCCAATGGTGGGATATTAGCAGGGTTGGCGGGATAAACCGGCGGTGGATGCCCCTTTGCCTAGGCTTGGTATATTTCAGCCATTTGCTGCTTTAACTTATACATCTCTTCCCTCATTGCATTAACATCCAATTCTTCCACCGCTTTTGACGGGTCGATAATACTTTTTTCCGATTCTTGGTTAGCCATGTTCAGCTTGTCTTTTGATCGGGTGTTGTATGAGTTAGTTGCCAGAATGCCAATCAACTAACAACCTGCCTGTACTCAATATATCAACAACAACCTTGTTAGTGGTTAGGGCTTTAACAAATTGGTAACCGCACATTTGGGGAATGAATGCACCTAAGCAGTTAACCGTTTCTATCATGCATTTGATCGGCGGCTTGCATCATCCCAGCTTTTCCATTTGCAATTTTTTTTTTCTTCTTTTTCATTCTGGCCCTTGCTTTTCTTTGTTTTTATCCTCTCATTTCCCTCTTGTTTTGCCATTGTTTCTTTCTCTTATTTTTTCCTCTCTTGTTTTTTCCTCTCTTTTTATTTTCTTCTTCTTTTTCTCTTTTTTGTTATGGTCGAATTCTATGGAGATTGCCTACGTATCATGACCCCGTATGAATCAGACCGAGCTTAGTTCTGGGAAATAAGTGTGAAAGTAAATAATAAAATATTTTGGGATTTTCAATTTTCATAAAAGCAAATACTTTGATTACAAAGACTCAAAACTAACAGACTCTAAGAGAAACTAACAGACGCTGATGAAAATACGAAATACACACTCCAAAAATAAACTATCATACTCCAACAAAAGAAAATACAGACTCGAAAACAATTGACAGACTCTAACGGAAAAAGAAATACAGACTCAAATGAAAAATCATGAATACATCAATGATTCGGGTGCCCACGGGACAACATTCGGTCTCGCTGCGGGCCTAGATGCAAGCTCCCTTTGAAGTCGATCCAAGTCATTCATTATCTATTTAACAAATGTTATCACTGCTACGAAGAAGGTGGTGCGAGTCATATCCTCACAGACTTGGCACTTCACAACAATGTAATCAGCGATGTTTCTAATTCTCTCTCTTATGACACCCTTTTCTTGTAACAGACGCTCGATCTGCTGGGCCTTGGCTTCCAAAGTTTTCTCGGCCACATGATTCTGCTCCTGAAGTTGTTGCAAATCCATTTCTAATTATGCCAATGATGTATAACAATGTTCCCTTTCAACCTTGAAGTCTTTTGCCTGTTTGATCATTTTGTTTTCCGTGGCAATGACCTTTCTCTTTAATCCCGCGACCACATTATCGTACCTTTCTTTCAACTGCTTAACCAGGCGTGCTCGTTCATCTGCATTTTTAGCCAATTGCTTTCGAGCTTTGGCTAGTTCACTTTCTGCTTTGTTCAAATCAAAACTATAGTCACTCACTTTCTGCCTCAAGTTAGCTATGAGTTTTTCATCTTAAGCATTTCGGGCTGGGTTTTCTGCCGCTATTTTCATTTTCTGAATTTGGGTTCGAAGGGCCTCATTTTCTTTGGCTAGCATTTTCTTTTCTCCTTCATCTGTCGTGTCTTGCAAGCTATTTTTAAACTGAAGGTCCCTGACTTGTTTTTTCAATTTGCTTATGGTAGCCTTGTACTTGCTTTCTTTAGTCAACCAGTCCCATTGCACTTGTGCTCTGTCGGTGAACTGTCGGACATGGGGTCTCTTTGCGGGCCTTTCGGGCTCATGTTGAACTCGGGATCTTTTACCATACCAAGCAATATAACTAGGCTCTACCTCGCCTCTGGATAAATCTCGTACTTGAATATTAGGTCCTAAGAATCTTCATTGATGCCAAATCCGACACACTTTTTCTTCTGGGAAGACAGCTTTTGGCTCTAACTCAATGGCCTGCCGACTCAAATCTTCATCGTGTGGGATGGTCTAGTATCGGCGTAACTGACATAGGGCTCTGTGCGGAGCATAATACTGGATACTCCGAAGACCCATCAACAGCAAAAAACACACCTCAGCCGACATATAGATTACTTCACTGATCGAGAGCCAACGGATCGTCCATTCAATCTTGTTTACAGTCAAAGATCTCAGATGAGCATGCCATGCTTCTGTAGCATCCGGGAACTCATAACCTTCTACCCGCTTTTCGTACATTTCGATGCATTCAAGGCCAGTCATACCACAAATCAAGTATCTGGGATGGTGGCAAAGGTGTTCCTCCATCCATAGTTGTAACAGCATATTACACCCTTCAAAGAACTTCCCTCCTTCTCGACAAAGGGTCAGAGATCGGTAAATTTCCGCCAAGATTAGCGGCACTATAGTCCCATTTGCCTTTTTCATCATAAAGTCAGCTATCCCTACAAGCCTCAATTCTATGTTCCCGTCCTTTCTGTGGAAAACCAAAATACCCAGGAACGCCACTATGAAAGTTAATCCTCTCCGAGATTTCCACTTGTATTGGTTTCCCGCGTGAGTAAGACCGGTATCTGGCGTTTCGAAGCCACGGGGATTCCCGTAACGTCGATATAGAAAGTAGAAGGTACAGAATCCTTTGGCCAAATTTCCGTCTCGGATGTCACGACTGATGCTTAACAAGTCCAAAAATTTGTAAGGGGTTACTATTCTCGGTGCTATCGGGTATTGACTTCTAAGATTCCCCTCAAAATCGGCATAGCCTGCTATCTCTTCTAGCGTAGGAGTTAACTCAAAATCGGCAAAGTAGAGTACATTATGTGCTGGGTCCCAAAATTGTATCAAGGCCTCAATCACGTCTTTTCTTGGCTTAACCTTCAAGAGCCCAATAAGACTGCCCAATGCTTTTGTCACAACTTTCCTGCTGTCGCCCCCAAAATCATGCCACCACATATGTAACTCCAAAGGGATCTCTTCACGGACTGAGAAAGGTTCATTTTGAATTGTGCTCATCCTGCACATTTATTATGGTGATGTTAATTAAAATAAAACTATGACTCATTTTGACTCAAGAGAAATGCCCATTTTTTCAAAATTTTCACAAAACATGCGGCCTTGCCAATACGGCCTTTTAGCACTTTGAAAACGAAGATTTTAATGCTGTGTAGGCTAACCAGCCAAAACCTTTAAAAGTGACTAAAGGTGGCTGTTCTTGCAAAAACAGCCTTCTGCCGCCCTTTTGAGGGACATTTGGCTATTTTTGACAAGAATGGCATCATCTTACTTATTTGCAAAAAAAAATTGTTCTTTTTGGGCCATTTTTGCAAAAGGAAGTTGGACCCGATGGGGATTGCCTACGTATCTCACACCCTGTGAGAATCAAACTAGCGTAGTTCGGGCAAATAAAATAAATTATTTTTGAAAACAAAACTCTTCTTTTTTCTCATTTCGATTTTTTCTCAAAAATTCGACAGAGTTTCAATGTTACTGGGACATTTGTTTTTTCTCAAAACAGGTGATCAATCCTCTTAACCCTCTATACTGCTATTTCCTTTTCTCGACTTTTCCCGATATTCATAAGCCGGTAAGCATGAAAATCCGAAGCAAATAAATGCCCAAGTAGCATGTAAGATGCATCAGGATGGTTTTTTTTATTTCGGGTGCACCTGTCCTAGATAGAACCAACCCCTGTGTTGAGTTTCCAAAGTCAAAATGCACATGATCCAAACAAACATTCCTATTAGGGATCCGGAATGAGGTATTGTTATACTAGGTTTAAAAACCTGGGTTTATTTGTTCTAAACCTGGCTTACACGAGCGGACAGCTCGAGCCGAGGGGGGCAGCGCACCGAGAATACAGAAGCTTCCCCAGCTTTGCAACTTGTCCGAACCTCGTTCCAAATTTGGAATATGACTCTAACAGAAAAGAAGTCACACGGACTGCACACTTCTTCATGATTCAGAAGACTCACGGAGAAGAGGGATTTTGTAACAGTTTATATACAGTTCACGAAATATCAAAGCGGTAAAAGCAATCAATTAGCACATAAGGCCCAAATCATGTAACAAAATCAGATAATGGATAAAGCCAACTATAACAATTATTCTAAGCTCGAATTCTTGAACCCTGAACCAGAGATTTTGGGTTCGATCCCCAGCAGAGTCGCCAGAGCTGTCACACCTCCTTTTTACCACATCCCCGAGAAGGGAGTATATAGGAGTTTTTCCAATTAAAGGACAATCGAAACGGGATTTATTATTAAAAGATTTAGAGTCGCCACTTGGGAGATTTATGGTGTCCCAAGTCATCGGTTGAATCCCGAATAGAGGAAAAGCTTGACTCTATTTAACAGTCCGCGAACCAGAAATCCGAGTCAGGAATTCTGATAACCCGGGAGAAGGTGTTAGGCATTCCCGAGTTCTGTGGTTCTAGCACGGTCGCTTAACTATTATATTCGGCTTAATTATCAAATTTTAGAAACATGTTTTAACCTATGATGCCATTTTAAACTTTTAACCGCTTTTAATCAATTTTAAAAAAAGATTGAACATCGTTTAAAATACATCTTTGGATCACGCCACATGAAATGCACCCGCAATCTGAAACACATTTTATTCAACGCTATCACAATTTAGATTTGGGTCACATGAAATGCACACCCGAGTTTAGGAAGTAATATTATTAAAATAACGCGCCTAAAGCAACTACGCGTTTTTAACTTTGCGAGGGCTGTGAAAATTTTGCTAAATGGCACACCTCGATTTCTAAAGAGCAAATACTTAATTAAATGAGGGCCATGCATTTAAAATATTATTTGGCACGGCGCACCTCAACCCCAATTTAAAAGGATATTCAAACTAGATGTTTGAGGGCCATAAGCTATTTTCGTTATCTAATATTGGCTCACCTCCAGTAACTAAAATAATGAAATAAGGCTTAAAGAAATTATAACTATTCCTAAGTTTATGCTCAAATTCAGATTATTAATCACAATGCCAGCATTAGGCGAAACTTAATCCGTCCCCATTTTTCTCAAAGCTTGGGCCTGGCTTGAGGCCCAATGCCCAATTGCAAAGAAATTTCAACACCCAACAGAAAGCTAGGCATATGTGGTCTTGGGGAGAACCACATTGGTGCCAGATTGACGCAACAGTAATTCATTCATACAACTTCTAATTTTGAAATAAATATTAAAACTCATGGCACATATGAGAATTACATTCAAAGGTCAAGACATGCTTTAAAAAATTTGATTATGTTACTAAAATATGTGTACAAGTTGCCCACCATTTAATAAGACTACACTGCCTTAAGCTTTCTGAGAAAAAAAAATGGGTGCAAGTATTAAAACCAAACTCACAAGTTTTCAAATCTGATTTTAAACTCAAGTTCTGCTTACAACCCTTTAAACATTTGAGAACATATGTGTGAATATGGACAACACTAAGCTAATGTGTCCCTGAAATCAGTAAACCAAGTCTTAGGTTTGTGCAAAAATGAATTTGAATATGTGATTTATAAAAGCCAGACCCAATCCAGACTTAAGAGCCCAAATACTAGCCAGACCCAAAAATCAGGGAGTCAGACTCGAGTTCGAGTCCATACTAGCAGCAAACCTGCTGCACTTTAACATGATAAATATCCCCAATCCCATTTCACATGCATGCTCAATTTTAACTATAGCAACTTTGCAATTAACAACATACTCTTGTAATTTGAACTCACAAACACATCATGGATCTAAAATCAATTGACACTTCTATCAATAACAAAACCTAGAGAATTGAACAAATGGAAATCAGTAACTCTAACAGTAGCCCCATTACAATTCCAACATAAGACTCAAAGTCCTTAAGCATAACTTCACGTTAAGCATGCTGAGATAAGAAATTGACACTACAAGCTGAGAAAGAAACTAAAGAGGAAGAACATCTGATAAAAGAAAAACATAATCTTCATCTCTCTTCAACAAAATACTTCATAAACTATTCTTTACATGCTTAAATCAGGGATATGTACCTGGAGATGGAAGGAAACATGGGTTAAGGATTAGCAGCAATAACAAAGATCAACAGCAGGAAACAACCAGTGAACCAGTTTTAAACCAAAATGATGCTCAGCCAGTCCACAAAACAGTTTCAATCGAGTAGTAACTCAGCTAGTTTTAGTCCAAACTTAAAACAGCTAAATTCAATCCATCTCAACGCCAGATGAATCAGAAATGGTTTTAGCAAATTAAAAACTAAAAACAATCAGAGAAGGAGTTCAATAGAACAGTAGTTTTTCTGAAATTCTTAGTCGTGTTTTAATTTTCTGGATCTTTTCTCCGAGGTCTCTTTTTCTTCTCTGCCTTGAATGGCAAGGAAATGTTCCTTTATAGGCAAGGAAGTAGGGCAGCAACAGACCTCAGTCTTTGCATTTTGCCCCTTTTCCAATTTCCGTTTTAGCTAAAAGGTACCCCTAATTTGACTATCAAAATTTCAAAACAGCCCCCAACCTAGCTTCCTAGAAGCTTCTCAATCTGTTACAACAATATTCCCTACCATAGAATCCCTAAACTACCCTCTACACCCCTGTTAATTACCTTAGAAACCACCACCAAAAATAGTTCAAAGTTGACCTTGGGTTGAGTTAATTCAAAGCCCAATCCAACCCAACAAGCCTGAAACCTAAAGGTACAAACCCCAGGCCCAAATCAAAACCAAATTATCTGAGGCGTAAAAAAAAGAACAGAAGCAATTCGAACAATTTCCAAATCCAATTGATGAACTAAAATTAACAAATCGGAACTAATCTAACTAAAAGACTAATTGCACTAATTAAAGAAAAAGGTTTTCTTAAAACTAACATGCATCACAAAACTACCCTTCAGAAACTAAACAGAATGGAAAGGAGTTCAGAAGAAGAGATTGAAGTAGCAAAAGAAAAACAAGCGGAGGAAAACTAGAGAACAAATAACAAAAGAAAAATGGAAATACCTAAACGTGCCTCAGACCGTAAAAGGTGGTGATGGATCTTTGAACCCTCAGATTCTTGGCTCAATCTGAGACTAACCGTGTGTTTTTCATCAAAACACACGGATACCATCAGAATGAACCTAAAACTTTGAGGAAACCCCGAATTAGAAAATTTGGAATTTTCAGGGTCAAGCTCTGATTCAAGATTCGATAAGCTCGGGCAACATTCGAGGGAAATTGACCCGGGATTTGGGAAGAGGGGGTCATGGTGGTTCTGTGGTGTGATTTTGAGGCCGTTTGGGCCAGCGCCGCCATACTCGAAATGGTGGAGAAGGGTGGTTGCGGGTTAGGGTTCATGTGGAGTCTCTGAAGATACAAGGGAGTGAGAGAGACGGGTTGGGGGATAGGCGGATTCAGACATATATATATATCAACAAGACCCTTAGTTCCCAGCCGTTGTATCTAAAGGAAATCAATGACTGGGATTCATGCTCATCAAAACAGGGTCGTTTAGTTTAGTGGGGACGTATTGGGTGATGGAGCAGGTTCTGGGATTGGACGGGGCGGGTTTAGCACTAGGCTGAGTGAATTAACACTAAAATGGCCCAACATCAAATTCAATTCCCTTCTCTCTTTTTTCAATTCATTTTTCTTTAAAATTCTTTTTATTTTTCCAAAATTAAAATTAAAACCTAAATTAAATCCTAAAACTAAATTAATCTATCAAAAATACTAACTAATTCGAAATAATAACTAACACGACCAATTAAAAACAAAATTTAAAGAAAACTACCCAAAGTTCGAAATTAAAATCAAAAAGTGCAAAATAAACTATTTTTGTGATTTTTCCATTTTTATAAAACAACTAATTTATTAATCAATCTTAAAAATGTGAAAATTAATTCTAACGCAAATGCAGTGTGTTTTTGTATTTTCATGAATTAAATAAAATAAACATACACAGACAAATGCAAACAATTATCATAAAATGCCACAAAATCCACAAAATTGCAAATAATGAAAAGAAGTTATTTTGTTTTGAATTTATGGGAGTAATTCATATAGGGCAAAAATCACGTGCTCACAAACTTCATTGATGAGAATTTCATAATTAAGGTGCTGGCAAGTGCCTTATGTGAAGTCTCAAATTTCTCATCAATAGCCTTCAATAATGCCTTGAAAATTGTATATTGTTCGACAGAATTACAAATACCAGCAAATTTTAGTGTTGATGAACATGGTACTCAAGCGGTTAGACCGCTCCCATTGTTCATGAAGAGCAATTTCAGTTGGAGTGGTAGTGTGCACGGTGAAATCGGAAGACCGATTTCTCATCGGCAAAATTGCTTCAGTAGGTCATCCCGGAGGCTCGGGATCTCGAGCCGGTCACTTCCCTCAAGATCTGTCGATACCCAACCGAGGATAACATCGGCCTAAACCCTGAAGAACATGGGAAGCTTCCAAAGAATGCATCCGGGTCGATTAAGTCTATTTGAGCAGCTCAACATCGGCCCACGCATACGTCATGAAGCTAGTTAGCTGTCCCATACCATTTACTTTATCACTCAACATATCTTGTACTAAGTTTGGGCTCCCCCCTCTTATAAAAGGGGAGTCTTTGACACTCTGTAAGGCAGAGCTCCAACTACTCTACACAATATCAATAATATCTCTCTCTCTTTCTTCTCTCTAACTTGCTCGTCCTCACTAGCTCGAGGCCACCCTTAGCATTTATTGCTTTCATACTTGTTCTTCATATATTGCTTGGTATTGGCCATAAAGAGCCTTATTTGATCATACCTGAACTGTTATCCCATTCCCGACTACCCCCGATAGCTCGAGCCAGAATCGACCTCGAGGTCCTTCATCGACCAGTCCGAGGCTCGGGCTGCAAGCATCTCGGTTTTGTTACGGCCCCGCTTTAGCTCGTATTTCTTCGTTAAACATCATACTCTTAGCATCTACTACTCTAACAACTAGCATAAAAATAGATCACATATTTTTAGAGTCTCATTTACAAATTTAATTATTGTTACCACTTTCACGGTAAACAGTTTAGCGTCCACCGTGAGGCTAAAAATAATAGTGATTATTTTTTTTTCCGGTTTCATTACAAAAACGTAAGTTATCTTTCACACTTTTTGTTGTCCAAGATCTCTTTATTTCAGCTCAAAATGTCTAGCTCGGTAAATAGGGTCAAAAATGACAACCTCGAAAACCACGGGGAAAATGGCATGGCTGTTCCGGCTGCCTGAATGCAACCACATAATCCTGATAACGCGACTGTACCGATTCTGGTGGACGTGGATTCACATGACGCACAACAGGTCGATGAAATCTCACATGCCGACAGAAGCATACGACATAACGACAGACAAGAAGCCCAAAAAACCCCAGCCTAGGAAGAACATGAAGTTAGTCTTCATGTTATTTTTGAAATGTTGCCGGCACAACATTTGGCCATCGCCTAGTTACAAAGCCATCCGAAGACTCCCAGCAGAGCAGGGCCGAAAATAGTTCCCCCTGTCAAACAAGTACCTAAGAGGTCAAGCAATAACGGATCGGTAGCCGACCCTACCATAGTAAAGTGCTTGAGGACCTCACCAAAAAGGATCTAATCGGGTGAGAAAATGATAGCAGCTAATGATAAAAAGGTCGAGACCTACAATTCTAGGGTCGATCAGATCCCAGGTGCACCCCAGGTCCTCAAGGGCATGGAGTCAAATAAGTTCATACAAAGGTCGTTCCCCGAGGAAGCGGCCCCAAAGCCCATTCCAAAGAAGTTCAGAATGCCGGAACTCCCTAAGTACAACGGTACCACCGACCCTAATGAACACGTTACTGCCTACACCTGCGCAGTAAAAGGCAATGTTATAAAGAACGACGAGACTGAGTCCGTATTGTTGAAAAAATTTGGGGAAACAATCTCGAAGGAAGCCAAGATGTGGTACCACAACTTGGCTCCCAATTCCATAGATTCATTCGCCATGCTAGTAGACTCCTTTATAAAGGAACATGCCGGAGCCACCAAGGTAGCAATAAGGAAGTCCGAAGTTTTCAAAATCAAGCAAAGAGAGAACGAGATGCTGCGGGAATTCGTGTCCCACTTTCAAATGGGACGGATGGAGCTACCACCAGTCTTCGACGACTGGGCAGTACATGCCTTCACCCAAGGCCTGAACGAACGAAGCTCGGTGGCTTCAAAACAACTGAAACAGAACTTGATCGAGTATCCGGCCGTGACCTGGTCGGACATCCACAACTGGTACCAGTCGAAGATCAGAGCCAAGGATGACCAGTTGGGAGCCCCTTCGGGCTCAACATACCCAAATAGGATCCTGGCAAAGGAACAGAAGCCAAACAAAGAAAGATATCAGCCATACCTCGAGGATAGGAGGAACGCCCTGAGGCGCAAGCTACCCCGCAATGATTGGAGGGTGGATCGAGGACAGGACCCTCAAGGGCTCATCAACAGAATCAAGTTCGATCAAAACATATTGCCAACGGGTGTGCCCCACCTATCAGAATACAACTTCAACGTCGATATGTCAGATATCATGTTCGCTATCAGTAAGATCAGAGATGCCAAGTGGCCAAATCGATACAGTCAAATTCTTCGTAGAGGAATTACAACTTAGTATGCGAGTTTCATAACACGCACGCCCACAGTACAGAAGATTGTCATCAACTACGAGAGTAGGTAGCTCGGCTGCTTAACAAAGGACACTCTGGGAATTCCTTAACGATCAAGCCAAAAATTAGTTCCGAGAAAGGGAGGCAACCAAGAAGAACGAGGCAAACGAGCCGTAACACGTCATCCATATGATCATAGGGGACGCCGATGCCCTGCAAGAGCCCGTAATGATAAGAACAAAAATATCCATCACTAGAGAAAAGCGAACTTGAGGATATATCCCAAAAGATGCCCTCACATTCAGCGAAGAGGACACCGAGACCCTATCTCAACCCCACAACGACGTCCTGGTAATTTCCTTCCTTATAAATTCTTTTCAGATAAAATGTGTACTCGTGGATCCAGGTAGCTCGGCCAATATCGTCAGGTCGAGGGTAATAGAACAGCTCAAACACTAGACCAAATCGTGCCCGCCCATCGGGTCCTCAATGGATTCAACATGGAAAGTGAAATGACGAAAGGAGAAATCATCCTCCTGGTTACTATGGCTGGCACGAACCAAGACACCAAATTCCATGTCATCGAGGGAGACATGAGGTATAATGCCTTATTCAGGCGATCGTGGATACACTGCATGAGAGCTGTGCCATCTACCCTTCACCAGATGATAAAATTCCCTATAAAGGACGGGATTAAAACCATCTACGGGGAACAACATGCGGCAAGGGAAATGTTCATAATACACGATGTGGTACCGACGTTCGTACCTCCAAACTTGACAAAACGAAGTAGAAATCCATACCGCATCTTCGCCTCAGGAAATTATAACAAATCAATCCCGAGGCATCGCCAGTGTATCTCACTTCAAGGTACGACCATTTCCTTTTTGTTTTGAATTTAGGACTAACCCTTATGGAGGCCCCGACCGGAGCTGTCATAGCACTAGCACTGCCTGAAGACCTCAAGGCTCTAAAGACGTACCCGTTGCACTTTTTTCCTTCGAACAAGTTTTTGTCCCTGAGGAAGGGTTTTACCGGCAAGGTTTTTAACGAGGCAACGTCTACGAGCTGCCTAAGGAAAACTCCGCAAATGCTCAAAACTTCTCTTAACAGACGACTTTTGAACGATGAGAGGCATTCCCCTAGAAAGCTACTCGCTCGAAAAGGTTTTAAAATGTCAAACGGGGCTCCTGTAGGAAAGCAATGTACCAGGCCAAAAGGTCGAAAGAACCGCGTCCATATAGTCAGGCCCTCGTCGGCAAATACGTGTACCATTGTACCAAGCAATCAAAGAATACCTTTTGTCGAAAATACATTCGCAAAGTAAGGCAACAATTCTTTCGCCGGAAACATCCTGAACACTCGGGGACTGACGCCAGCAATTCAATACTCAGACGGGCTCCAGGTCGAAACTCCAAAATCACGACACCTTCAAGTAAGGCAACACGAAAATCACCAAGTGTCACCAACATCAAAGGTATCTTGAGTACTTGAAGACTACCACTGGTTGCCACACGCCTAAAAACCCGAGGCCATAAGACCCCGAGTGAGCAAAATCGGTCTAGCATGGATCTATTCAACACAACAACACATATTCACGTCAATAGATCAAAGGGTATCTGTCGCCAAAAGCACCTCGTACTCCAAAAAGAAAGTTCAGCATGTTCACAACAGTGATCCCTCCACTGAATGCGTCCCGAAACACTCAGAGACTTAGCGCCAACAATTCAGCACCCACACGACCCCAGGGTCGGAACTCTGAGCTCATAAGGCCCCAACAAGGCAACTCCGAGCTCACGAATAATGGCCTTCGAGCCTAAGCAAACCCGATGACTCAGAGACTATCGTCAATCGCCATATACTGGAAAACTCGAAACTGTAAGACCCCGAGTGGGCAGACTCGGTATAACTAGATCTATTTTACATAGCAACAAAAACTATAAAACCTCAACAGCCATGAAAAAACTGTAAGACCTTAACGGGCATGACAAAACTATAAGACCTCAACAGGCATGAAAAAATTGTAAGACCTCAACAGGGATGAAAATTTTGTAAGACCTTACTACAGGCATAAAACTCAATCCTGAAGTTTAGGCTATACGTCGTATTTGTAAGAATCCTGAAAGGGCATACCCTCGGTGTAGACGCCAAAAATATCACTCGAGATAAAAAATGGCTCTGGCCAAACACATATGACTACGGTCAAAATGGCTGCTCCAACCAAATTAACGCGACTCGGGGACGCCCGATTGTCGCTAACAAAATTCGAGGCCATTACTTTGAATATACTTCAAAAACAACCGGTTAAAATAGGCTTCCCTCAATAGGTAAACGAGCTTCGACCATGTCAACTTCAAGTTACAAGGCTTTGAGCTACTCAGCCTACGAGCTAAAAACCTTCTAAGGTGCTCGAGCATCGCCGCTAAAGTTTTGAAATCGAGGTTCTTCCAGAACTGACAACGGATCAGGAAAAATCATTTCAAAAAGACCCTAACAAGAGGAAAACCTAGCCTACAAAATGTCCATGGGCAAAAGCATAAGAGCCATTGTCGCCAGCCAAACGAGCCTCCAGGCCGCACACTAAAAGGTCTCAACAACCAAACATCGTAAGAGCCACTGTTGCCAGCTTGAAAATTGAAAATTGAAAATTGAAAATTGAAAACTTGAGGATTAAAATAAGCTCGAGTCGTAACCCGATTCGGAGACCGGATCCAAAATAGTTAACTACACATACCTAAGGTCACAACGTAAGTGCCATTGTCACCAGCCAAACAAGCCTCAGGGCAACACACTTAAAAGGTCGCTTCGACCCGAAGTGAAAGAGCCATCGCCATCCGCCCATGCATGCACGAAAAAGCCTGAGGGTCAATTAAAGCTCGAGTTGCAACGAGACTCGGAGAATGAATCTAAAATAGTTGAAACACAAATGCTCAAGGGCAAGGAACAAGAACAATCATCATCCGCCCATGCATGGACAGGAGATTGAAGGTCAGGTAAGCTCGAGTCAAGACCTGACTCGTAGACTAGGCCTAAACAGCTAGGCAAAGCACAAAGGCCCTAACACCTACTCGCATCAAAAATAGCACTTAAGAGCCTTCGGGCCTGCATAATTAGCTCCGAACCCACGAGGCTCCCGCCAAATACTGAAACCAGCCCGCCTAGTTGAAAGTAATGTAGAAAGAGATACAAAAGAGATAAAGCTTCAAGTTTTCTCTTATTTACATACGCAAAAGGCGTGCGCTCCATCTACAAACATGCTCTACAAATATCAAATACAAAATGGAAAAACGGCGAAATCTACTCTCTGCTCCAAAAGGCTACAACCTGCCAGCCCCTGATTCGCTCTTCGTGACATCATCAAGACGTGACCGCTCCTCCGAGAGAATGAAGCCCCTGGCACCGATCTCTTTGAGTACCTCTCTTCGGGATCTGCAACAAACATATTCCTCGATCCTATTCTCTCGATCGAGGTCCCACTTCAACTCGGCTAGGGCATCAGCAGCATCCTTCATATGAATCGCCATCTCCTGATCAACCTTGGTCCGACTTAATGCTGCTTCGGCCCGGGCATCGATTATCTCAGCCCTGACCTTTGAGAGATCGGACTCGAGCTTCGCAATCATATCCGCTTGAACTGTAGCATTGTCAGAAGCCAAGCGGAGTTGGGCCTCGATGGCGGGAACCTTGGACAAAGCGCCCATCTACTCTAAAGCTTGAGCTTGCGCCTGAGCCCTCAGTTCACTGTCACACCTCCTTTTCTACCTACACCCCAGAAGAGGGGTGTAAAAGAGTTTTTCCAATTAAAGGACAATCGGAACGGGATTTAGTTATTAATTATTTAGAGTCGCCACTTAGGAGATTAATGGTGTCCCAAGTCACCGGTTGCATCCCGAACCGAGGAAAAATATGACTCTGTTAACAGTCCGCGAATCAGAAATTCGGATAAGGAATTCTGTTAACCCGGGAGAAGGTGTTAGGTATTCCCGGGTTCCGTGGTTCTAGCACGGTCGCTTAACTGTTGTATTTGATTTTATCTAATTTTAACACATGCTAACTTATGTGCTTTTTATTAATTTTACACCGCTTTATCATTATTTATTTTAAAAGACTTGCGACGTCATGAAAATGCGTTTCGAACCGCGTCGCAATCAATGCACCCGTGGTTATCGACACATTTCGACTTCATCGAGATTTGGATTTGGGTCGCATCAATGCGCACCCGAGTTTAAGAAAGTGATTAAGTTAAATCGCGTCTAAAGATTCTAACGTAATATTATTTTGGGGAAGGCCGTGAGATTCGGTAGATGGCCCTCCCAAATTCTAAGCAATTTTATGTAACCATTATTGAGGGCCCCAACTTATTTATTTTTGTGCGGTGAGGCTCGTCTCAATTTGTGAACCTCTTTTCTATCATTATTTATTTTTTAAGAATTGCGATGTCGTGAAAACGCGTTTCGAACTCCGTCGCAATCAATGCGCCCATGATTGTCAACACATTTCGACTTCATCGAGATTTGGATTTGGGTCGCATCAATGTGCACCCGAGTTTAAGAAGGTACTTAATTAAAATCGAGCTTAAAGATTCTAATGTAATATGATTTTAAGGAAGACCATGGAATTTGCTAAATGGCCATCTCAATTTCTAATCATTTTAATACCCAATTGTTGACAGCCCGCGTATGTGATTTTATTCGAGCGACGCTAGTAGCAATCCCGAAGTAACTATGATTTCCTATTTATTTATGTGTCTCTAAAAGACTAATTAATTTAGAATTGAACTACATTGAAGTAAACTAGAAAAAACCAAAATAAATAAAAAAATAGGCCTGCCTCATGACCTTGGTACATTCCAATTTGGCCCAACGAATATGGGTACCATTCCACTGTCGCGTTTAATATAACATCAAAGAATCACTACAATGATAATGCATACCCTCATTTTAATTGATGCCGTGAACTCCACAAAAATTCCTAAACAACTTATCCTACCAATTACCTATCAAGCCCTGCTGCCTTTAATGAACTAAATCAATTGTGAATGGGTTTTGTTTCATGATTTTTAACTGGTTTCAGTACCGATTTACCAACAACCAACCAGGTTTGCTTATCACGATTTCAGAACCCTTAATCACAATCAAACATTCTGTTATACTAGCATGATCAACGAAAAAAAAAGAAAAATATTAATAACTAGGCTAAATGTCATTAGACCTGTTCCTGAATTCACATGCCATTTACATAGATCCAATTGCTACTACTGACTATTGAATTCACATGAATTCACAACCAATGCTACTTCAAATGCCCATTTCAAACAGTTCAAACGTGGTGCAACTTTCAACATGTAATCAACCTTACTGGATAATCTTAATTACATATAATTGCCAACTTATATAACAGAAAAACTACACTATTAATATCAGTTAAAACACAAACTGCCTTCAGTTGAATAACAGACCCTTCGACCATTTCATTTCAACTTCAACGAGCATACATCAGTGAAGTTCAAAGAAATGTACCTGGAATTTGGAATGTAAATAGGGAAAGGGAAAGGAGTCAGCTACTTTGAACAACAATAGCAACAAATTCAACAGTATACACCCCAGAATATGCCAGGAAATGCTTTGAAAACCAGAAATATAAACAGACTCCACAAATCAATTCAACACACACTTCAAATGCACTCCTAACCCTCCCAGCTGAACCTAAACACCTCTGCCATGCTGCTAATCCCAAAATACCAACTGAAATCCAGAACTAATACTGAAATTGTAAGATTGTTTTTGATTTTTTCATTTTTGATGTTTTTGTTTTCTGAGCAATCTTGGAATTAAAATTCCAACTGAAATCGAAAACAGGAAAGAGAGCTGAAATTGGAATTCAGAGCAGAAGGCAGAAGAAGGAAAAAAGAACCCCCTTTCCCAAGGCATTTCATGCCCTTTTATAGGCAATCCCAAAGAGAATAGATCAGATTCTGATTTTCTAATCAGTCCCCTCCCTATTTTCAGTTTGGTCCCTCTATTCTTAACTTGCTAAACAAGTAAATGTATTATAATTATTAAAATCTACATTTGTACCCCATTCTAGAAGGCCCTAGGGTATTCTTCTACCCATACAATACCTATACTGCCCTTTCATATGCTTTGAAATTACTATTCCTATCAGAACTACCATTTTCCATACCCAGACTACCCCTGAAGGTTCCCCAAAGTTACTGAACCTACCCTCATTCTTAACAGCTATAACCAATACCCTAATCCAATTTAAAACTAGCTGAAATTGATTAATTATCATTCAGAAACCAACTAATCAGACTGACCAAAACCAAATTGTTCAAATATATTAACTCAATCAAACTAAATGATATCAAACTAAGCTTAAACTAACATGAACAACATTAAATGAACTGAAACTAATTCTTAATCCATAAACTCATAATCATTCAAACAAATATCAACTCAGAACTAATCAACAATTGACAGAACTAAACTAACACAAATAAATCATAAAATTAACAGAAAAATTAACGAAACAAAAACTGTAAATAAAACTTCAAACATGCGAGTAAAAGGAAACAGTAAAAAGTCACAGAGGCACAAGGAACTCCGGCCAGTCAGAAACGTTTGAATCCTTTCAGATTTTTGACGCGTAACATCCCTAACCATGTGTTCTTACGAGAGAACACATGGTTAAGGATACTACGGTTCGAAATCAAAAAGATTTGGTTTAGGGTTTTGGCCAGAAATTCTTAGATCTAAGATTCGGGCCGTTTCACAGAGATTTGAAAGAAAATAACCATGGATTAGGGTTGATGGAAGAACGGGGATTATGTGGTGTGATTTTGGGCTGATTTGGATGAACTTGTCACTTGGCCGGAAAACTTCAAACTAAGATTCGACGAGTTCTGGCAATATTCGAGGAAAACTAATAATGGGAGTGGAAAGAGGGGTTCTTGGGGGATCTGTGGTGTTACTCTGGGGGTGAACGGCGTAGGTTGCGTTCACCGCCGGCGAGGGATTTAGGGGCGGCACGGATTTAGGGTTTGAGAGGAGGGGTGGGGTGAGGAAGACGAGGGTTTGGGGTGGGTTTTCGGACCTTTTTAAATTAGGAACCTCGTTAGTTCCGGACCATTGGATTGATGATATCCAGCGGTCCTGATTTGGAGACCACGAAACGACGTCGTTTCGATTAGAAGGGGGCACAGACCGGGTTGGGGACTTTGGGCTGGGGTTGATTTGCAATGGTTTTAGGCGTTTGGGCCTGAGAAATTCTTCAAATTTGGGTATTTTATTAAGACCCAATTTCTATTCTTATTTCCTTTTTATTTTCTTTTCTCACTTTTAAAATTTTTATAATTTTTCTAATTTTTATGGAAATGTAAAACTAACATGAAATCCTAGTTATTTCAAAACAAAGACTAATTAATTACTAAAATTTGTTCAACAGCTATTTCATGACAAATTCACAATAACAATCATTGAATTGCAAAAGTGAACTAATTTTTTGTGATTTTCATGTTTTGTTTTTTTAAAACAATTAACCCTTAATTGATACTAAAACCTAAACGCAAAAATGCGTATTTTTGTAGTTTATAGAATTAACATGCGCAAATAGAATGCAACAATTATCAGAAAATGACACCAAAATGCACAAAAATTGTAAAAAATAAAGGAAAATTATTTTGTTTGGGATTTTGGGAATAATCATATTTAGGGCAAAAATCACGTGCTCACATTCACCGCAACCATTCCTGACTTGGTCAGCCTTGCCCTTAGGGTACTCCAAAGCCTCTATCTTTTTTTGCAGCTAAGATAGGCAGAGGGATTAACCTTAAGGTTCAAAAAGAGCGAAACGCGTACTAATAAAGGTCACCCGCCTCATCGAATAGCTCTCTTAATTCGGGCCCCGATACGCCCCATAACGCCAATGCATCAACTCAACCTCCTTCCCCACGCTAAGGAGCCTAAAGGACTTGTCCTCGTCCAGAGCTTTCCAATATCTAGCCCCATGGCGGGGCAGCTCAAACATGAGCCTATAAAAGTCCAACAGAGGGAAACCTTGATAAGGAAGGAAAGATGCGAGACGCGGAAGAACCGTGCCGAAGCTCACCACAAAGTAAAGCCGGCGGACCCCCACGAAGGCCAAAGCACATTCCTACTAGCCTATTCCCCTCGGCCTTGAAAAGAACCGATCTCGGTTGAAGCATGATCACTCGGAGGGACCACCGCTCTGGAGTCAAAGACCTCAAGAACGGCAAGCTCGGATGATGTTCGCTCACTGGAGACATGGGCCCATTTAATCCCGCTAAAAGATCCATCGCACTACGAGTGCATATCCCATTTATCGCCATCGTCTCCTGGCTCGGAAGCCTACAACTCCTCCCCCTCTCCGGAGGAGCACAACCTCGCCTTTGGGGGACCATCCGATACCAACAATGCCCGTATAAACGCAACAAAAGAGTAAAGACATGGCTACTAAGTTTGCTCTCACCATAGGCAGAACTGGCAAAGCGCGGGGCGCGCCACCTAAAAGGTATTGCTCCATTTTTCAAGAAAATAATATAGGTTCCTAAGGTATGATACTGGCGGTCGGCACCCAAGCAGAGCGAATTGCCCATGCCCAATATCTGCCAACCCCGGCACCACCGATTAAGGGCATAGTCAACCGGCACCACAAAATCAGCAGACCCCGATGGCCCCAAAAACCGGAGGGGGAGCTCCCCCCCCCCCCCCATCAGATTAATCCCGTCATTACCTCTATAGCAGTCACAAAGTTGAAAGACTAAAAGGTGTAAAGACGTACAGGCATGTTGGTACCAGAAACATGGTGTGAAAAATGACAACTGCGTGAGACAGGGAAATCTCTAGGAGGGCGGAACAGCCTCACATCATACATTGGAAGAGCGGCGATGATTCGAAGCTGACCGAAGACACTAATGGCACCATCCCTAGCCTCGAGGCAATACCTGATCTCAAAGACCTCCGTCATAGTAAGGCGGCGCTCCTGAGAGCCAATAACGCCTACACCAACACAAGGATGGCACACAACTTCGAAGAGCTCCATCGAGGGAAACTAGCCTATGAAGAAATAAGCATTTTTAGCATCACCCGTACAATCGAGTTCCGAGTGCTATCTAGAATGGTCCGAGTGTAAACGGGCCTCCGCTCAGGGGCTGCTTTCAGGAAATCGCCAGCATCCCCCATCCACGGGTCCCTAAGCAAATTTCTTCTCAAAGGTCATTATGAGGCCCGAAAACACTATCCTCGCTTTCATGCGAAGTCAGGGTCCCGGCGGCCCGAGGTTATTGGCCTTATTCGTTTACAACTGCCCTCATGGGTTCCTTACATATGATTACGAAAGCTCGCAAGGGGATCCTTACACAGAAATAAAGAAGTTCAAGAATATGCATACAACAAGTGCCTAAGAATCTAGACTATTCCCAAAATGCGGCATCTCCGACATCATCTCTTCAGGCGTATGACCTCAAAGATAATATCTTCCAAGTCCAATCCCATCGGGGACCTCATCCTGATCCTTCCGAAATGGCATCTTCAAAAGGAAGGATATAGAGGAGGAAGGCGAGGGAGAAGAGCAAAATGACGAAGGATAGGCCGGAAGAAGATAAGAAATGCCTGGGTGAAAATTTTGGCTAGCACGAACTCCGCCAATACTACCATTATAAATCCACTTCTTGAGACGTTTCCTCGGCTCGGGAGGCAACATCCAGTAGAGACTGTCGCCATACCCCCTAAGAATCCAAAGGGGAGCTAGTAGAGACCGTCGCCATACCCCCTAGGAATCCAAAGGGGGTGTAATACGCCAAGCCAAGGAAGGAGGGTGAGCAGCGGTGTATAATCCGAGCCCCCTCTTGAGCAGTGGTGCATAATCCAAGTATCTCCCCCGGTCGGGGGAAATCGGTACCCTACTCCATCGCCTCGAGCCAACGGAGACAGCAGCAACAGCAACAACAACAACAACAATAGCATTACAACAGCACAACTTCGTCCAGCCAAAGAAGGATTAAGAGTTAGGCCATGGCACACATGACGTAAGATCTTGAGACCATGGGCCTCAAACATGACGAGACGGCAAAGACTAAAAATGGCAAGAAAGAGGAAAGGATGGGTATCAAAGGAAGCTTCGATGAAAAACTAATCACGAGAAGCCCTATTTATAGGGGGGGCAAAGTAACCGACGACGCTATTACTACCCTCGAAAAGTGTAACAGCAGGCGCAATCAATGCGTTCATGAAAGTTGAATTGATGGCAATGATATGACCCCGAGGAACAAGGAGTCACGACACATCGGATGATCCTGAAGAAGCCAAAGGGTGAAACACCTTGGCACTCGTAAAAGGGGTTGCGCCATCACCACGACATCACTACGGGAGCTCGCAAAGTGGGGTGTCAAAATCGTTTCTTATCACTCCCCTCTAAGAAACGCGGAGACTATCTGTGCACGGTGAAATCGGAAGACCAATTTCTCATCGTCAAAATTGCTTCAGTAGGTCATCCCGTAGGCTCGGGATCTTGAGCCGGTCACTTTCCTCAAGATCTGCCGATACCCAGCCGAGGATAACATCGGCCTAAACCCCGACGAATATGGGAAGCTTCTGAAGAATGCATCCGAGATTGATTAAGTCTATTTGAGCAGCTCAACATCGGCCCACGCATACGTCATGAAGCTAGTTAGTTGTCTCATCTCATTTCCTTTATCACTCAACGTATCTTGTACTAAGTTTGGGCTCCCCCCTCTTATAAAAGGGGAGTGGTTAACACTCTGTAAGGCAGAGCTCCAACTACTCTACACAATATCAATAATATCTCTCTCTCTTTCTTCTCTCTAACTTGCTCGTCCTCACTAGCTCGAGGCCACCCTTAGCGTTTATTGCTTTCATACTTGTTCTTCATATATTGCTTGGTATTGGCCATAAATAGCCTTATTTGATCATACCTTAACTGTTATCCCATTCCCGACTACCTCCGATAGCTCGAGCTCGAGCCAGATATCGACCTCGAGGTCCTTCATTGACCAGTCCAAGGCTCGGGCTGCAAGCATCTCGGTTTTGTTACTGCCCCGCTTTAGCTCGTATTTCTTTGTTTAACATCATACTCTTAGCATCTACTGCTCTAACAACTAGCATAAAAATAGATCACATATTTTTAGAGTCTTATTTATAAATTTAGTTGTTGTTACCATTTTCACGGTAAACAGTTTGGCGCCCACCGTGGGGCTAAAAATAATAGTGATTATGTGGTTCGTCTTTCCTAATAGCATAATCAATACCCATGCACCCTAAGTGAAGAAGAATTCTCTCCTTCTAAATCTTATTATTCTCACCATTAAGTTCGGGAATATCAGAGATATCAAAAAAATCACATGTTGCATAACGCAAAAAAAAAAAGTTATACATGTTTATCATAAATGTGAGGCAAATAAATTAATATCATGAATCACCAAATGTAAATCATGAAAAATTGAATTTACTAACATAAAAATTGTGTGTAGGCCAAATTTTTAATTCAATTAGATTCATTCCTTATGATAGAATTATCAATTTTATTACGATAGTGATATTCTATCCATTTATGATGAAAATATTAAATTCTAATTCATAATATATGTAGTTGTGAGCACGTAATTTTTGCCCGATGAAAAATACTCCCACAAAAATCAACAAATAGATTTTTTCCCAATTATTTTTAATTTTTATAAAATTTTAGGAATTTTCGCTAAATTATTTGCAATTAGTTGCATTTTTCGTGCACATCTAATAATTAAAATCATAGAAAAACACCAAAAATATTCAATGCTTCATTACATAGCATGTTAGATCTTAATTGCATTATTAAACAAAAATTACATAAAAAATACAGTAGTGATGTCTATATTTTAGCTTTTAGTTTTAAATTAATTTGTGTTAAATTTGTTAAAATAAGTAAGATTAATTTTAGAAAGTAATTTAAGTTACAGTCTAATTTAGGATTTTATTTAGCTTGTTTAAATTAATGAAATTAGAGTTTTAAATCAAAAAAAAAGGAAAGAGACCATTTGCCTTGTGTGCAAATTGGGCTAAAGGCCATCAGCCCAACTACATAACCCGGCCAAACTCACCTTCCAGCCCAATCTTCACCAACCAAACCGGTCCATCTCCCCGTTTAATTACAACGACCGCGTTTCACCCCAAACAAATCTCATATGTTGATCTCTTATCGATCCTACGGTCCACAACTCATCACCTAACCCCCTTATAACTGTCTGAATTGGACCTCCCCTCCTCCAAACCCTATAGACCTCCCAAAAACTCATCTCCCTCACCTCTCTCTCACCTCAGCCATCTCCGCCGCCAAAAATCATCCACGAAGGCGATGACTGTCACGATCCTAACCCCGGACCCGGTCGTAATGGGGCCTCTCATGAAGACAAGGCCAGCCGACACTTACCCATTTCAGTTTTAAGCAATTAAACAATAAGAATTAAGTCTTAAACTCAATAAAATCCCAAATAATAAGAAGTTAACAGTACAGTTTGCAGAAATAAAAACCAACACAACCCGATACCGGGGTGTCACTAGTCATGAGCATCTAAAATCCGGAATAATCAAGAAAAGTCTACAGAGTTCAATACAAAACTACGACAAGGAGAAATAAGATAGGGAAGAAGCTCTGGGGTGCGAACGCCGATAGCTACCTAGAGACTCCTCGGATCCGCCTGAGTTGGAAAGATTAACACTCGGGAGCGGGACTAGATGCTCCTGAATCTGCACACAAGGTGCAAGGAGTAAAGTGAGTACTCCAACTCAGTAAGTAATAATCATAAATAAATGACTGAGATATAAAAAAGCACGTAAGGCACATTACAGGCTATAATAAAGCAGTAAAACCAATAAAAATACGAAAAAATCATTTAAGTTTAGTTAAACTTCAGGGAAATACCTTTTCAACAATTAAACAGGTAAATAGCAAACAAATAAGAAAGATAAACACATAATGGTTCGCCCCTCGGGCACAAAGTCAAAAAATCCGCCTCTCGGACAATATCTCAGAACAATATCAGCCCCTCGGGCTATATCTCACATCATAATGGGTACCCGCGCTCACTGGGGGCGTGCAGACTCCTAGAGGGGCCCCTTATGGCCCAATCGCAATATCAAGTCATCTCGTGGCATCATCACTAGGCTTTCGGCCTTATATTAACAAGCCACCTCGTGGCGTACATATCTCAGGCCCTCGGCCTCAAATCATGATCAGTGTTTCCTCACAACATAGGCCCTCGGCCTTACTCAGTCAAGAATCCTCACAAGCCACTCAACAGTAGTAAAACATGATTCTCAGCCCAATTAAAATTTAAAAGATCATTTAAGTGTTAAAACATAGTAAACATGGCTGAGTATGAAAATAGTAGAATATAACATGACTGAGTTCAAGTATAAAGTTTAAACAGTAAGGAATATCAATAAAAATTCTCGAAGGGTTCAAATAGTTGGCACGAGGCCCAATCACCAACAGCGCACGACCCCACGCTTGTCATCAAGCGTGTGCGTCACCTCAATATAGCACAACGACGTGCAATTCGGGGTTTCATACCCTCAGGACATCATTTACAATCATTACTCACCTTGATCCGGTCCAAACTCTAGCCCGCGATGCCTTTGCCCTCATGAATCGACCCACGGATGCTCCAAATCTAGCCATAATCAGAACATACCATTAAAATATGCTAAGGGAATAAAGCCCACTCGAAAATATCCAATTTACATCAAAAATCCCGAAATTGCTCAAACCCGGCCCCCGGGCCCACGTCTCGGAATCCGATAAAAGTCACATCAATAAAATCCTCATCCTCTCACGAGTGTATACATACCAAGGGTATCAAAATCGGACCTCAATTGCCCCTTCAAATTCCCAATTTACACTGTCCAAATTCAAGCCCTAATTCCCCAATTTTAGGCTTTAATTTCCACATATTTCATGATTAAACTTGTAAGAATCAACATAGGATCGAGTATTGAGTTCAAAAATCTTACCTCCAAGTGTTTACCTTCGATTCCCTCTTCAATCCTTCTTAAAAGCTCCAAAAATTGCCCAAAAATGGTGAACGTTAGCCCCAAAATCGCGGACAATGGCTGTTTAAACATTCTGCCCAGGCATCAAAAATATTCTTCGCGAACGTGGGATAACCATCATGTTCGTGATGAACAAAAACACCAGCCATCAAAAATCCTCTATATGTTCGCGGCACCAGCCTCGCACAACGCGATACACACTGGATACAGAGCTATGTGAACACGTCCCAAGACTCGCGAACGCGATGAAGAAAGGCCCTCCAGCACAGCTCCTAGCCTGACTCTATGCGAACGCGATATGCCATACACGAACGCGAAGAAGTCATTCCCTAACACTATGCGAATGCGGGACACACTTTGCGATCGCAAAGAGAAATTTGTTGCTGCCATGAGAATACACTACGCTTTCGCGACACGTGCCTACAAATTTGTTGTGTATTCCGATCACGTACCTAAATCTCAAATCACCTAACGAAACTAACCAAATCATAAAAACTCTGATCCAAGATCATATTCAAACAAGTTAAATCTTGGTCAAACCTTTCAAATTTCAAGCTTCAAACTGAGAACTGTCCTTCAAAATTCATTTTGATTACCCTAAAAATCAAAACCAACGGTTTACATGAGTTATAATACATCACACGGGGCTAGCCATGCCCGAGAACTGGCAAGCAAAGTGCAAAAGCTCAAAATGACCGGTCAGGTTATTACAGCGCCACTCCAAACACCCCAAATTAACACCCCATAATCCTCACCCTCCTCATCCCTAGCCCCTCATCAATTTCCCCAAAAAGCCACTCAAATCTCACAATTTTTTTATCTTAGAATCCCAAAAATCATAACTGTTTTTTTTTTCTTGTTTATCTTTGAGATTTGATTCGATTTGGCTCAAACTTACGTGAATCGTTTGCTCATGACGAGAGCAATCGATTTATGTCAGTTTTAGTTCATTTCGAAGCCGCTGAAGTTCAAGGTAGTAATCGGACATTTCGTACTTGAGCCTGTACAGTTTTGGGGAGTTCCTTCTCACTCTTTTCACTTGGAGCCAGTAGGTAGCTCGATCTTCTTTCCTTGTTAGTCAGTATTTTATTATTCCATATCTTAGTTTATCATTTTTTTTTTCTTTTTCTTTTTGCTGTATTTAGTAATTTCAAGTTCACATAGTATGGTAATAACTCTTAATTTGTTGTTTCTTATATTGGGAATCAATTTCATGATTAGATTAAGAATTAACTGCATATTTAGATTAAGGATTAATTCAGCCGACTAGCAGATTTGATTGGTGTATTTTATTAAGATGTTGGGCATGCTGTATTCACAGGCAAGCCCATTGGACATGGCTTTTAGCTTGAAGAGTTGGGTCTGCTGGCCAGGCAGCCCAGATGTCTGGGTACTGCCCATAAGAAGGGCAGTACATGTTTGATTAAGATGAGAACAATTTTATCTGTTGAAATCTTAGAAGAAGCTTCTAGAAAAAGGGCTAAAATGCAATAAGATGAAAGAATTAGGTCATTTTGGGGTTAAAAGAGGTGATTTTCAGAAGCTAAAAGGTAGGAAATAAAAAGAATTATCTAGAAACAGGGACAACTGTCAATTTTCAGTTGAAAAAAATGCTTTTTTTCCTAAAATTTAGAGACTGACATTCCAGAATTATTCTCTAATTTTTGTGTGCACATAACATATTCTCACACTCTATATAAGAGGGCCATATATTACTCACTCACACACACGAAAACACACTCTGAAATTCATACTCTTTTCTTCGTTTTTGAGACAAATTTTCACACTGTCGAGAGAAATTTTAAGAGAATTCACTATCTTCTCCTCATTTTTTTTAATTCAAACAAAACTCTGGATTTCAACCTCTAGTCTTCAGATTTAGAAAAAGTTTAAAACTCCCAAAAAGGCAAGGAAAAAGGTCATAAAAAGGGATGAAGAAGGATGTCTAGAGTTGGTTTTCTGATTTCTATTCAATCACTATATTTTCTGGTTTTCTCTGAGTCGATTGAGCTGTTAGAGGTGTTGAAGTTATTGAATCCACTGCTGCTGGACTTGCTGGATTTCCTATTTCATTTTCAAACCATCCTTTGACCATTCTCTGTTATTCTTTGGTTACTTAGGTATGTTCACATATCTGTTGCCCCTGTTTGAAGTCTATATGAGAAAATTCGATCTATTTGTCATAATTATGTCCAAATGCATAGACTTAGCATGTGTAGTTGTTAAGCATTTTGAATTGTTTCCATGTTAAGATTATGATACTGCTTTCTCTAATCATGTTCAATAGTTTGGATTCAACATGTCTAAAGTCTAAATCTATTTGAAGTTCTTTCCTTTTTTAATCTCTGAAATTACTAGAAAAATTAAGTATTTGGATAAATCTTTAATGAGAAACAGGTAAAGTCATAGGAAATTTGGATAGCTGAAGGTCATTCGTTGAAGGTCATATGGAACTGAAAGCATGTAAATTTGTTATATGCTCTAGATCTTGGTAATTGTGAATGTAATAATGAATGATACTGTAGTTTGTTAGAAGAAATTACATGTGTGGATACGTTCTTCTTTGGTTCTGTTTCTTCAATATATTGAATATGTTGTAGTATAAACATGTGTATTAATTGATTTATGCCTTTCAAAATCACGTTAAGAAAACTACACGTCGATGGATCGTGTATGAAATGAGAGTCAGTTTGGACTCGACAAATGTATGGATTAATGGTTTAAGGCCCCACAAAAGATTTGTTGGCCTACTTAAAGGGCTAGCCATTTTCAAGAGTCACTTTCGGATTCCAGTGAACCCATTTCTGTTCTTGTTTGCATGACCTAATTGGAGGTTTAATATGAAGGCCCAGCGCAGTGAGGCTTCCCATAATTTTTCTAGCAATAATCCATGTTTGATATAAGTAATCAAGAAAAGAACACCCACTTAGTTTATTATTAGTGGTTTTCCTTGTTTGACGTGAGCTCCATCAACATTTGAAGGAAAAACAAAAGACATTAATTTGAACTTGTTAAATAATTGAAGTTGTCTAGTTAAGCATTGCCATATGCTTTTCCATAAACTTTGGACCTTCATGATCGATCTTAAACATAGGAATAATAATTATTCATGAACATCAAGCTTGATTTATGCGCAATTAATAAATCATCGTGACTATGGGTACGGTTCCCGTGGCATAGTCATGATACAAAATCCTAATTCGAGTGTGCGTTTCACATGACTCGACCATAACATCAGATAATAATAAAATAAACATGTTGTAAATCGTGGGTGCATTTCACGTGATGGATTCGCAGTTTTTACAAAAACAAATGAGTGCGCGACATCGCGGCTTATTCAAACATATTCCATAAATACTAAAAATGGTTAAATAAAAGCGGTTAGAAAGTTAAAAATACACAATAGGTTCTGACCATATAATAATTTAGATAATTAGGCCAATTAATAATAGTTGAGCGACCGTGCTAAAATCACGGAACTCGGGAGTGCCTCACACCTTCTCCCGGGTTTACAAGATTCCTTACTCGGTCTTCTGTATTCGCAGACCATAAATAAGAGTCAAATTTCCTCGATTTGGTATTTAAAATAAATCGGTGATTTGAAACACCATAAATTATTTCAAGTGGCGACTCTGAATCAATAAATAATCTCATTTCGAACAATGATACATTAATTGAAAAAACTCCCTACCCCTCGGGAAAAATGAGGTGTGCCAGATCTGGCTACTCTGCTGGGAGAATCAAACCCAGAATCTCTGGTTCATGGTTCATAATTCGATTTTAGAATAACTGTGATACTTTGCTTTTGCTTATTATCTGATTTTTACGTGTTTGATCCTAATATGCTAAATGCCGCTTTGATATTATGTGAACTGTATATAAAACTGTTACGAAACCCTTCTTCTCTCTGAGTCTTCAAAATCTTCTGGGAAGTGTACTCTGGCATGACTTTTTTTTCTGTTGGAGTCATATCCTAATTTTAGAACGAGGATCGGATAAGTTGCAAAGCTGGTGAAGCTTCTATATTCCCTGTACACTGCCCCTCATCGGCTCGAGTTGTCCGCTCGGGTAAGCCAGGTCTAGAACAATACACTCCAGGATTTAATCTTAGAATAACATAGCCTCATGTTGGATTCCTAGTAGGAACGTTTGTTTGCATCACATGCATTTGACTTTGGGGACTCAACGCAGGGGTTGGATCCGTCTAGGACAGGTGTGCCCAAATTAAAAAAACTATCCTGATGCATTTTACGTGTTACCTGTGCATTTTTTTGTTTCGGCTTGCATGTTGACTGGCTTCTAGAATAGGAAAAGAAAAAAAATGAAAAAAAAGAGTGATAGGTAGGTATTTGAAATCCGAAACTCTACCGAATTTTTTTTTTAAAAAAAAAGACAAAAAAAAATAAGCCAATGTGTTCAAAAAGTCATGTTCCCCCTGTTCCATCAAAACTGGTTGTCACACCTCCTTTTTCACCTACACCCCCGAGAGGGGTGTATAAAAAGAGTTTTTCCAATTAAAGGAGAATCGACACGGGATTTATTTATCAAAAGATTCAGAGTCGCCACTTGAGAGATTTATCGTGTCCCAAGTCACCGGTTCAAATCCCGAATCGAGGAAAAGGTTGACTCTGTTTAACAGTCCGCGAACTAGAAATCCGAATAAGGAATTCTGTTAACCCGGGAGAAGGTGTTAGGCATTCTCGAGTTCCGTGGTTCTAGCACGGTCGCTCAACTGTTATAATTGGTCTATTATCTGATTTTAGTACATGTTTTAACATATGGTATAATTTTAACTTTTAACCGTTTTTAATTATTTTAAAAAGAAGATTGAACGTCGTTTAAAACACGTCTTTGGATCGCACCACATGAAATGCACCCGCAGTCCTAAATATATTTCATTCAATATTTTAAGATTTGACTTGGGTCACATGAAATGCGCACCCGAGTTTAAGAAAGTAAAATCATTAAATAACGCGCCCTAAAGCGACTACGCATTTTAATTTTACGAGGGCCCTGGGAAATCGCTAAATGGCACGCCTCAAATCTAATTGCCTAAAATTTTTATTTTTAAAATTATGAGGGCCATAAACTATTGGCGTCATTAACATCGTTCACCTCAATTGTTTTAAAGGCTGAATTATTTAGCACTCGATGAAGTTAAAGTTCCCTATGGTCGTTTAATTAACAATCAAAGACCACAAATGGGCTTCCTATGTGAAGTCCAGAGCCAGAAAGGCTAGTGAAAGGCCTGGGCATGACTGGGCCGCAATTACGACCGAAATCATACTCGAAAGAAGCTGTTAAGCTTGGGCCCATAAATGAGCCCAATTTCGAAGCCTCAACAGGTCTGAGTGGAGAACTCAGTATCGAGTCTCGGCTGGCCAAAAACCAGCGATATTCAACAATAAAAAAAACCAATATGTGTGCAAACAACCTCTGGGCTCGTTTTTCTTAGCAAGCAATGACAATGGAATTCTCATCATGGACAGCATGTTTGATCTAGTTTTAAACTTGTATCATAATGAGTAATGCATTTTGACCTTATCCTACCATAGAAAGTTTTTACATATCTAAACAAGTCAAAAATTCATTCTCAACCCAATGCATGCACCCAATTACCTTGAGTACCCAGAGACTTATGCCAATCAGACCAGTATTCATAAAATTTTATTCCCACCAAAGCAGGCAGTTACCCCTTTTAATCGCATGCATTCTGATTTCAGACAAAAACTAAATAATAAGCTAAAACTCAACAGAGTCTAACCACATGCTTGAAAATATGCATAACAAACAGTGAATGGCTTAAATCACAGTCCCTATATACAAGATCCAAATGTTCTGAACTACTTACATACAATCAAACCATCAGACCATGTGTTTTCATCACAAACGAAAGGCAACATGAGTTTTCTAAGGAGTAACATACTACTGTTATATTAAAATGGACAGATTAGGCTAAATGCCATTATAATATACCACTAAACTCCAGAAATTCCAAGTAAACAGCTAATATTGATGATTAAAAAAAGGAAAACAGTATTCATTCATGGAGATCTTCATGTAATTATAGCTCTCATACTTGCATTTTATCTCCTATAGAATCAAGGAATACCTGGAATTAAACGAAATAAGAAAAAGGGAAAATCAGCAGTAGACAACACGGAATCAGCAGCAGGTTCCAGTAACAGAAACAGACCAACAAAACATGTTCAAAAGCCCAGAAATGAAGTATTGCAGCCCAGAAACCAGTCTCAAACACACAATTAAACTAGCTGCCCTCAGAACCAACCTTAATGACTAAGTTTCAAACCATTTCTAAGCTCAAACAATCAGGAACATCTATTCAGAAAGAAGAGGATTTCAGATTACAAAGCTAAAACCCAATGAAACAGTATTCTCTGTAGAAGTTTCAGCTGTTTTTGTTTTCTAGAATTTTTATTCTTTTTCAAGTCTCCTGGGTCTGCCTTGAAAGGCAAGAAAATGATGCCTTTATAGGCAAGAAAACAGGGCAGCCTTAAGAGTTCATTTTTGCCCTTTGGTCCCTTTTTTGATTTTCCTTTTAGCTTAAACACCCCTAGTTTAAATTCTGCTTTTGCAAAGTAGTCCCCTCCCCAGCTTCCCAGAAGCTTCCCAAACAGTTACACCCTAGATTCCCTAAATCAATTACCTAATTTACCCCTTAACCCTTTGAAAATTACTTCAGAAATCCAAACGGGTCAAATAGACCCAAGGATATAGACCAAATTAAATGGGCTACATTTTCGAGATGGGTCAACAACAGACTAAAGCCCAATTCGTACATTAACAACCCTAAATTCTATGAGCTTCTGAGAGACAGAACCATCCAAGTACTGGAACAATTTTTAAAACTAAGACCCTAAACTAAATTACTACTAACTGACACAAATAGAGGGAATTAACTGAACTACTAGACGATTAACTAATTAAAAAA
The DNA here is from genome assembly GCF_000715075.1 of Nicotiana tabacum. Classification (NCBI taxonomy): domain Eukaryota; kingdom Viridiplantae; phylum Streptophyta; class Magnoliopsida; order Solanales; family Solanaceae; genus Nicotiana; species Nicotiana tabacum. The sequence continues at coordinate 33,515,639 of NC_134089.1, read as the reverse complement.
GGATCCCGAACTAATCATGCATGAATAACAAAACTCCGGAACAACTAAACAAAACCCAGAAGAAGAGATGAAGCAGAAACACAAAAGAAAAGATAAACAAATAAACAAAACGAACAAAGAAGATACCTAACACCAGCCAGGAGCCGATTCGACAAACTTTGAAGGGCTTTTCAAATTCCTGACCGGAATAGCCCTTAATCGTGTGTTTTCATGTGAAAAAACCCGAATAAAGTCCATTACAGTCTGAAATCTTTAGCACACCCGTTGATTTGGACTTTGGGATTTTAGGGTTCTTTTCTTCAGATCAAGATTCGAGAAGTTCTGGGCAGATTCGAAGGAAATTGGTCCGGAATTTAGAAAGAGGGGAGTGGGGGGTCATGGGGTGTTGTTTTGGTGGCGTTTGGAGGTGGTGCCGCCACCGGACGATGGCGGATTTAGGGGCGGCTCAACTAGGGTTAGGCTTGTGTTCTCTGATAGACGGGGGTGTTTGGAATGATGAAATGGGGGGTAGGGCATTAGGACAGATATATATCAGGTAAGGGCTGAGTTGCGGACCGTTTGATCAACTGAGATCAACGGTCCAGATCAACAAGAAAAAAACGGCACCGTTTGACTTAGTTGGGGGGTTTGGACCGGGTGAGGCGTGGGTTTCGGCAGGGTGCATGGGTGATTATGTTTGACCTGGGGAAATCTGGGTTGATTTTGGCCTAGATTTAAACCCTCTTATTTCTTTCTTTTTCTTTTTTTCAATTTCACAATTCTTTTTTTTTTTCTATTTTCCAAAATTAAAATTAAAACTTAAATTAAATTCTAAACCAAATTATCCTACCATATTAAATTAACTAGCCCTAATAACTGTTACTACAAATAATTAAAAACCAAATTAAAGGAAAAAACTACTAAAATTCAAAATTAAAATTAAAAGTGCAAAATAAACTATTTTTTGTGATTTTTCCCTATTTTTATAAAATAATTTGTCAATTAATCCTAAAAATGTAAAGTTAAATCTTAAATGCAAATGCAACATATTTCTTGTAATTTTCATTAACTAAATAAAATAAAAATGCACAGACAAATGCAAACAATTACCAGAAAATGCCACGCAAATCCCCCAAAATTGCAAACACTGAAAGAAATTATTTTGTTTTGAATTTGTTGGAGTAATACATATAGGGCAAAAATCACGTGCTCTCAGCTGCCCCTCTTTGCCCGAAAACACGAAGAGTTTTTGTGCAAAGATAAGTGAGCGGATACGAGTGATTTTTGTCCGTTTGAATACTCCGCGTGAAGCATTTTTGAAAGATTTGACCGCACCCTACTTCCGAGGTTACCTACAAATCCTTCACTAAAAAGGAATCAGGTCAGTGTAGTTTAGGAATGTTTGGTAGCTGGGACTACCATGAATTTGGGCTTCCACTGCTGCTGCTGCTGCTACTACTTACTGAACCTCCTTATTACACCATGTCAAAATAAAACAAGAAGCTAGACTAGACTATGATCTATGGATTACAAAAGTCCTATCTATATCTTCAAACTTGATCTTGTGCTTTTTGTTGCCTTGTTGTTCTCCATTCTTTCGTAGACATCCGTTTGTTGCCACCTTAAATTGTAAACTGAGATGTTTTCCCCTTCTTCAGGTGGGTGTCTGACTGCTGAACTTGATATGTATTCCCTGCTATCTAGGCGGGCTCCTGACTTCAAAATGCGAATGTATTTCCCATGCTATCCAGGCGGGCTCCTGACTACTGACTTGAAATGCATTCCCTGTTTTTCAGGCGGACTCCTGACTTCAACATAAACAAAGCAAAGAATTTGAAAGCTAAAACATAAATGGTACTCCCTTGTTCTCCAGGCGGGCTCCTGACTGCTGCATTTGAAAGTATTCCCTGCTCTTCAGGCGGGCTGCTGACATCAAATAGACAAAACAAAGAATTTGAAAGCTAAAAACTTAAATTGTACTCCCTTGTTCTCCAGTATGGCTCATGACTGTTGCGCTTGAAAGTATTCCCTACTCTTCAGGCAGGCTCCTGACTGCTGCATTTGAAAGTATTCCCTGCTCTCCAGGCGGGCTCCTGACTTCAAATAGACAAGAAAGCTAAAAACTTAAATTGTGTTCCCTTGTTCTCCAGGTGGGCTCCTGACTGTTGCGCTTGAAAGTATTCCCTACTCTTTAGGCGGGCTCCTGACTGCTGGGGTTAGGCTTGTGTTCTCTGATAGACGGGGGTGTTTGGAATGATGAAATGGGGGGGGGGGTAGGGCGTTAGGACAGATATATATCAGGTAAGGGCTGAGTTGCGGACCGTTTGATCAACTGAGATCAACGGTCCAGATCAACAAGAAAAAAACGGCACCGTTTGACTTAGTTGGGGGGTTTGGACCGGGTGAGGCGTGGGTTTCGGCCGGGTGCATGGGTGATTATGTTTGGGATGGGGAAATCTGGGTTGATTTTGGCCTAGATTTAAATCCTCTTATTTCTTTCTTTTTCTTTTTTTCAATTTCACAATTCTTTTTTTTTTCTATTTTCCAAAATTAAAATTAAAACCTAAATTAAATTCTAAACCAAATTATCCTACCATATTAAATTAACTAGCCCTAATAATTATTACTACAAATAATTAAAAACCAAATTAAAAGGAAAAACTACTAAAATTCAAAATTAAAATTAAAAGTGCAAAATAAACTATTTTTTGTGATTTTTCCCTATTTTTATAAAATAATTTGTCAATTAATCCTAAAAATATAAAGTTAAATCCTAAATGCAAATGCAACATATTTCTTGTAATTTTCATTAAGTAAATAAAATAAAAATGCACAGACAAATGCAAACAATTACTAGAAAATGCCACGAAAATCCCCCAAAATTACAAACACTGAAAGAAATTATTTTGTTTTGAATTTGTTAGAGTAATACATATAGGGCAAAAATCACGTGCTCACACTGGCCGAACTATGTGGGTCTAGTTCTTAGTAGATGTGAGATACGTAGGCAAACCTTGTCGGTCTCGGCCCCAATGTTCAAAAATCCAAAAATATTTTCCTTTAATTCCTTATTTAGAAGTCTTTTGATAGAAAATCCCAAACAAAAAAAGAGATTTTTTTTTATAAAAGCCAAGAATATTTCCTTCTGTTTTGAAGTCTTTTATTCAAAAACAAAACAAAAAAATAAATAATAAAAATTCAAAAATATGTTTTTCCCTTCTTAAAAATTATTTTTCCCAAAAATTAATAAATAAATAAGAAACAAAATTCCATAAAAAAATATTTTTATTTTTTAGAAGTCTTCTTTTGCAAATGTCACAAAATTAAAAAGTTGAAGTCCAAAAATATTTTCGCTTTTCTTCACAAGTTTGCTTTAGGAAATTATAAAGAAAACTCAAAAATTGAAAAATTTCTACCTTTTTTTTCAGAAGTCTATTTCACAAAAATTCAAAAAAAAATTCAAATCAAAAGTCTAAAAATATTTTATTTCTCCTTTAGAAGTCTTTTTTTTTTCAAAAATTAAAACCAAAAATCTAAAAATATTTTCTTTCCTCTTTAAAAGGCTTTCTTTTGCGAAATTCCCCAAAATATGCAAAATATATATTCTTTTTCTAAACACTTTTATTATCTGAGTGTTATAAAAAAGTACAAAAAAAGAGTTAGTTTGTTTACTCCACTCCTGATTTTCCTGAACTACATAATGATCTGATTCATGCGGCGTCATGATACGTAGGCAATCCCTATCAGATTCGATCGTAGCCGTAAAATTAATTGAGTGAAAAATAAACCAAAAAAATAAAAAAGAAAGAAAGAGAGAAAAATTGAATGAAAAATAAAGAAAAGAGTGACCAAAAATAACAGAGAGAAAACAAAGAGCAAAAACTATAAAAAGAGAAAAAAAAAATCAAGATGTGAAAGATCCAAAAAAAAGAGTGAAAATGAAAGAAAAGAGGTACAGAGTGGAAAGGGACATTGAAAGGCCGGGATGAAACACGCACCGTTCAAATACATGATAGAATCGTTTAATTGTTAGGTGCATTGCATCTCAATGTGTGATTTCCTATATGTTAAAAGTCTCAAAACTAACAAGGTTGTGACGTGTGCTAACTAGCCAAGTTCTATTCAGGTGGTTGGTTTTGTTGGTAATCTGGCTTCCCATCCTTACTTCACAAGATCCAAAGGAAAGGTTCTTATGGCCTACGAAATTCATTTACCAATTATCGATCCTGAGGATAGCCCGGCATTGGCTATTTCGCAACTAGAATCAGCAAATGCTGAAGAGAATAGGATGATGCATCTTTACATGATAGAAATGTGGGACGCCGGGTCTAATGGTAGGGAACCGCCAAGTACAATCCCTGGGTTCCCTAAGTTGATCCCTAGGTCAGGGGAGACTACCAATGCCCATGTGCTCAACCCATTCTTGCTATACGGGTACCCTTCAATGTCGTTTAACGGCCTCGTAATGCCTTTTGTGGTTTGCCCCTAAGAACCGGATTCAAGGTCACCACCAGCAATGTTCTCTGCAGCACCAGTCTGCACCACGGCTCTACCAACTATATCACGACCATATGTTGAGCCTCCAACGTTCACCTTTTAGGGTCCACAGTTTCAACCAGAAATATCATATGTGACCCCGTACTCCGTTGTTCAACCTCTGCAATATGATTTCTCCATGGAGTTAGAAAAGGTTGTCAGGAATCCCGAGCAAGAGGAAATGGCTCGGAAGATGAAAAGCCTGGAACAAAGGCTGAAAAACATGCAATACCTGAGGGGTCAAAAGAGTGTCTCATACTCTGACCTGTGCATGTTTCCTCATGTCCACTTGCCAGCTGGCTTCAAGATGCCAAAATTTAAAAGTACGACGGGTACGGAGATCCGATTGCCCATTTACAAAGATATTGCAATTAGCTGAGAGGTGCTGGTGGAAAAGAAGAACTTTTGATGGAATATTTCAGCGAAAGTCTTGCAGGAATCGCTTCTAAATGGTACATGGATCAAGAAATTATCCATTGGCATGTGTGGGATGACTTGGCCCGAGATTTTGTCTGCCAGTTCCGGTATAATGTGGACATCGCTCCTGACAGAAACTCTTTGTCCAATTTAAAAAAGAAAACAAGAGAAAGCTTCTATGAATATGCTATCAAATGGCGTGAGCAAGTTGCCAGGGTAAAGCCTTCAATGGAGGAAGCTGAGATGGTTACGGTCTTCCTACAAGCCCAAGAGGCGGATTATTTCCAGAACATGATGTCTACTATGGGTAAGTCGTTCGCTGAGGCTACCAAAATTGGGGAGGTAGTAGAATATGGGTTAAAACGGGCTGAATCTTGAGTCATGCTGCCTTTAAGGCCACATCACAGGCCGTTCAGAATGGTTTGGAGGGTTTGATGAACAGAAATTGGAGAGAAGAGGGAGCCATGATGGCTTCGAGCTCGAAGGGGGCCCGTTGGGCATTCAACCAATAATATATGCTTCCTAAGGACCCTAAATACTATTATCCCCATTAAGATGCTGCTTATGATTGATAGTAGCCTATATTATACGATGTAGACGCTATTTATGCTCTAAGTTAACCATACTTTGTTGATGTTTTAAGTGCTAAATGATAATAAAATGCTCTAATTGAGGTTTTTATGCTTTGCAGGTAGTACTCCAAGTTAGGAGAAGAATATAGAGTGTTTTGGGGTCAAATATGCAGTTACAAGGCCAATCAAGAAGAGCCCGGATGAAAACAAGCAAGAAAAGGTAAAGAAAAACTGGGCAACAGCCCACCGCGACTGGAACGCGGTAAAAGAAGGGAAAAAAATAGAATGTTGCAAACCACCGCGGTGGATCTGGAGGAAGACAAGAAGTTTAAGGGCCAAAGTGTAAATCGTGGGGGAGCTTATCCTAACCCTATATAAACTCAACAAACTCGCCCAAGTAAAGGGAGAGCTAGTTTTTGGACTGAATTGGAGGCAAGAACAAGTGTGATAAGATCAAGACACCATTAGAGTTTTTCTATCTTCTTCTTGTTATCATTATTTGCGAATTATGAATCATTTTATGGTTTTATCTTGATTTACTATGAGTAGCTAAAATTTAATCTAGTGTTGGTGGAATCAATTGTTAGATGAAGTTTTAACTCAAGTTTGTTATAATCGAGCCGGGTTTATTATATGATTGTTCAACTATGTTTTGTATGGTGATTAATTGAATGGGCCCTTGATTAATCGTGTCTAATTGCCTTGTGTTGCTTGAGAAAGAATACTACGTTAGATTGCTGTTGAACAACGCCACTTTTGGGTAATTGAAGAGATTCATTACTTGAACTTAAAAGTGGGGTTAGAGATAACGAAACTTTGGTGGGATAATTTAGAGCTGCATAAATTATCAGCTAGAGTAGTTCTAGAGAATGCTCTAGTAAATTATCGTAGTTGATTGAGAGATAATTGCAGTAACCCATAGCTCATAATCCTCATAGAGTATTACAGTGAGATTATAGCAAAGGAGTCAAGAAGTAATCAAGCAATTGGGAAAATCAACACCCAATATCTTTTTACCATTGAATTATCCTTGATTTAGAATATTGTAGTTTTATTGTCATTTGATTTAGTTAAACAAAACCCAATACTTATTTACAAAAAAATCATGCATCCGGAAATTGTTTGAGCTTGTAATATCATTTCTATTATTGTCACTTTAATTGGGAAAACTCCATTATATATCCTTTTTCGGATTAGAAAAATGAGGTGTGACACGGTCCTATCATGGCCTCGAGGTCCTCCTCGCTGAATACGAGGGTGTCTTCGGGCACGCGGTTTCGGGTTGGTCCCTCTTCCGTGGTGGACGTTCTCATCCGTTTGAACATGGGTCCTTGGGGAATGTCGTTCCTCCAATAATCATGTGGACGACATGTCGGAGAGCCTCCCCTTCCGCCCGGGTTGAGTTCGGTGGTGTACCGACATCTGGAGTAGTCGTGTCCTTCTCTTTGCTGTTTTCAAGGTTCTAGTTCCCCATTCTGTTTACTGAGCCAGATGTTTTGTCCTGAAATCGAAGGTCTTGGACAAGAAAAAGTGTGAAAGATACCTTGCGTTATGTAACGAAACCAGCAAGAAAATAATCACTATTATTTTTAGCCTCGCGGTGGGGGCCAAACTGTTTACCGTGAAAATGATAATAACAATTAGATTTGTTAATGGGACTCTAAAAATACGTGATCTATTTTTATGCTAGTTGTTAGGGCAGTTGATGCTAGATATGTGAAGCTTAACAACGAAATATGAACTAAAACAGGATTATAATCAAACTGAGGGGCTTGCTATCCGGGTCTTGTACTGACCGATGAGGGGCCTCGAGGTCGATGCCTGGGCTCGGGCTCGAGCTATCGGGGATAATCAGGAAGGGCTAACAGTTAGAGTATAATCGTTATATGCTCTTTATGACCTTTGGGGAGCAATAAAAGAAGAACAAATGTGAAAGCAACAAATGTAAAAGCAATAAATGAAAGAGGTAGTTTCGAGCGAGTAAGTTAGAAAGAAAAGAGAGAGAGAGATGTTATTGATCTTATGCAGAATAGTTTGAGCAACAAGGTTTACAAAGTGCCAAGGACCCTTCTTATATAGGAGGGGATATCCAAACATAGTACAAGAGTGCATTAATTGTAAGGGCATGGAGATTGGACGGCCAGATGCGATAACAGGTTCTGCCAGTGCTATCTGTTCATCTTGGGAACTCCCCTTTTCCCATATTGTAGTCGTTAGTACGCAATGCCCCTGGGGCCAATACCCGATGACGCCCAAGGGTGGGTCTCGACCTTGGCTTCAAGACTCAATAAGCATGCCCACGAGGCGACGTAATGACGGGGAAATCGAGCCCCCAGTTTTACTGCATACATAGCGGAATGGGGCTACAACTCTCGAAATGACCGGTCGGGTCGTTACATCCTCCCTCTCTTAAACAAAGGTTCATCCTCGAACGGGTCTAGAAACATACCTGGAGCCATAAGTAGGTGTGGATATCTGCTCCGCATCTCCTGCTCTGTCTCCTAAGTTGCCTCCTCCACGGGCTGACCTCTACATTGCACTTTCACTGAAGATATATCCTTTGACCTCAACTTTCGAACTTGCCGCTCCAAAATAGCCACAAGCTCAACATCATAAGTCAAATCACCATCTAACTGAACCATGCTAAAATCCCAAACATGGGATGGATCATCGATATACTTCTGAAGCATAAAAACATGAAATAGTGGACGCACACCCGATAAGCTTGGTGGAAAAGCAAGCTCATAGGCCACCTCCTCAATCTTCCGAAGCACCTCAAACGACCCAATAAACCGAGGGCTCAACTTTCCCTTCTTCCCGAATCTCTTAACACCCTTACTGGGTGAAACCTTAGCAAGAACCTTCTCCCCAACCATGTAAGACACATCATGGACCTTTCTTTCGGCATAACACTTCTGTCTTGACTGCACTGTGCGAAGTCGCTCCTAAATCAATTTAACCTTGTCCAAAGCATCCTGAACCAAGTCAGTACCCACTAGCCTAGCCTCGCCCAACTCAAACCAAACCACTGGGGATCTACACCGCCTCCCATATAAAGCCTCATACGGAGCCATCTGAATGCTCGAATAATAACTGTTGTTGTAAGAAAACTCTGAGAGGGGCATAAACTGGTCTCATGAACCACCAAAATCAATGACACGCACGTAACATGTCCTCTAATATTTGAATAGTGCGCTCGAATTTTCCATCCTTCTGAGGATTAAATGATGTGCTCAACTCAACCTGAGTGCCCAACTCTCGCTGCACGACTCTCTAAAACTACGATGTGAACTACGTGCCTCTATCTGAAATGATGGAAACTGGCATACTGTGTAGGCGAACAATCTTTCTAATGTAAATCTCAACCAACCAGTCTGAAGAATATGTAGTACTCACAAGAATGAAGTGCGGGGACTTGGTCAGCCGATCCACAATTACCCAAATAGCATCGAACTTTCGCAAAGTCCATAGGAGCCCATCTACGAAATCCATGGTGATCCGCTCCCACTTCCACTCTGGAATCCCTATCTGCTGAAGCAAGCCACCTAGCCTTTGATGCTCATATTTTACCTGATAACAGTTGAGACTTCGAGCTACAAACCCAATTATATCTTTCTTCATTCTCCTTCACCAATAGTGTTGTCTCAAATCCTGGTACATCTTTGCGGCACCCGGATGGATGGAATACCTCCAGAATCAACTCCCGAAGTCTATCTACATTGGGCACACATATCCGACCATGTATCCTCAACACCCCATCATCTCCAATAGTCACATCTCGGGCATCATCATGCTGCACATTGTCCTTGAGGACAAGAAAATGAGGATCATCATACTGGCGCTCTCTAATGCGATCAAACAAGGAAGACCGAGAAACCACACAAGCTAGAACCCGATTGGGCTCCGAAATATCCAATCTCTGTAGCTGGTTGGACAAATTATGAACATAAACCACAAGATGTCTCTCCCCAACAAGAATGAATGCAAGACTGCCTATACTTACTACCTTCCTACTCAAGGCATCGGCCACCACATTGACCTTTCATGGGTGATACAAAATAGTAATATCATAGTCCTTTAGCAGCTCCAACCGTTTCCGCTGCCTCAAATTGAGATCCTTCTATTTGAACAAGTGTTGGAGGATATGATGATCAGTAAACACCTCACAAGACACACCATAGAGATAGTATCTCCAAATCTTCAACGCATGAAATATGGCAGCCAACTCCAAATCATGAACATAGTAGTTCTTCTCATAGGGCTTCAACTGGCGCAAAGCATAAGAAATCACTCTACCCCTGCATCAATACACACCTAATATTGATCCAAGAAGCATCACAATATACTGTATAAGAACCAGCAACTGATGGTAGAACTAGAACTGGAGTGGTGGTCAAGGCAATCTTGAGCTTTTGAAAGCTTGCCTCACACTCGTCCGACCACCTGAAAGGATCACCCTTTTGGGTTAATTTGGTCAAAGGTGATGCAATAGAATATAAACCCTGCACGAACCGACGGTAATATCCAGCCAAACCAAGAAATCTCCAAATCTTTGTAGCTGAGGACGGTCTAGGCCAACTCTAAACCGACTCTATCTTCTTCGAGTCAACCTGAATACCCTCACTGGACACCAAGCAGCCCAAAAATTCCACTGAACTGAGGCAAAACTTACACTTGAAGAACTCAGCATAAAGTTTCTCCTCCCTCAACCGCTACAACATAATTCGCAAATATTGGGCATGCTCCTCCTGGCTACGAGAGTACACTAGGATATCATCAACGAATACAATATAAATGAGTCGAGATATGGCTGAAATACGTTGTTCATCAGATGCATAAACACTACTGGAGCATTGGTTAGCTTAAAAGACATCACAAGGAGCTCATAATGACCATAACGGGTCCTGAAAGCTGTCTTAAGAATATCCGAATCCCGAATCTTTAGCTGGTGATACCCTAACCTCAAATCAATCTTGGAGAACACCCTCGCTCCCTGAAGGTGGTCAAATAGATCATCAATGCGAGGCAAATGATACTTGTTCTTGATTGTGACTTTGTTTAATTGCTTGTAATCAATGCACATCCTCATGATGCCATCTTTTTTCTTCACAAATAGAACTGGTGCACCCCAAGGTGACACACTAAGCCTAATAAACCCCTTCTTAAGGAGTTCTTGAAGCTGCACTTTCAACTCCTTCAACTCAGCCAGTGCCATACGGTACGGTGGAATAGAAATGGGCTAAGTGCCCGGCACCAAATCAATACCAAAGTCAATATGGAGGCATGCCCAGCAGGTCTGCAGGAAACACATCCGGAAAATCTCGCACCACCGGAATAGAATCAATAGTAGGGGTATCTGCACTAACATCTCTCACAAATGCCAAATAAGAAAGATAACCCTTCCCAACCATTCGTTGGGCCTTTAAGTACGAAATCACCCTACGGGAAACATAATCTAAAGAACCTCTCCACTCGATCTGAGGCAACCCCGGCATCGCCAACGTTACAGTCTTAGCGTGGCAAACTAAAATAGCATGGTAGCGAGACAGCCAATCCATACCCAATATCATACCAAAATCAACATACTAAGTAGTAGAAGATCAACTCTAGTCTCCAATCCCCCGATAGTCACTACACACGACTAGTACACGCGGTCTACAATAATAGTATCACCCACCAAAATAGATACATGAACATATGAAACTAAAGACTCACGGGGCATATCTAGATAATGAGCAAAATACGATAATACATATGAATAGGTGGAACCGGGGTCAAATAATAAGGAAGCATCTTGGTGACATACTAAGACAATATCTATGATTACTGCGTCTGAAGCAATAGCATCTGGTCTGGCAAAGAGTGCATAGAAACGGGCCTGACCGCGACCTGATCACCGTCCCCCTCTAGGGCAGCCCCTAGCTGACTAGGCTCCACCTCGAGTTGGCTGTGCGGGTGGTGAAGTAACCGGTGCTGAAGTCGAAGGCTGACTCCTCTACTGAGATGAACCTCCCGTAAGGTGGGGATAGTACCTCTTGATATGACCCAAATCTCCACAGTCAAAGCAACCTCTACCGGTCATTGGCGGTGGGGACTGAAGGGAGCCCGAGCATCGGGATACCCGCTAGAAGGACCAGACATAGATAAACCCTAAGCTGATGGTGCATGAGTTGAACTCTGAGCTAGAAGGGCACTAAGAGATGAGTGGCCCTGATGAGAACTATGAGAACCATGGCCAGATGATGCACCACGGTGAACTGGGTGAGCCGTCTGAGCGTGTCTGCAAGGACGACCCCTGGCATGGTGAAACTGACCTCCAAAACGAACACCACCAAAACTACCTGATCAATGAGGTCTCTTGGACTCCCCCTCAACCTGCTCCTGGCGGAGAACAGACTTTATCTCCCAAGAAATGTCAACAACCTCCTCAAAAGTAGCACCAGACACCCTCTCTCTAGTCATAAGTATCTGTATCTGATATGCGAGGCCATCAACAAACCTCTTGATCCTCTCCCTATCCATGGGAACCAACCAAACAACATGACGGGCTAACTCAGAAAATCTCATCTCGTACTACATCACAGTCATATCATCCTGATGCAACTGCTCAAACTGTTTGTGCAGCTCCTCTCTGTGGGACTACGGCACATACTTCTCCAGGAAAAGAACGGAGAATTGCTGCCATGTAAGGGGCTCTGCACCAACTGGCCTACGCCTATCATAAGCCTCCCACCAAGTGAAGGCAGCTCTAGAGAACTGAAAAGCAGTAAACGAGACCCCGCTGGTCTCCAGAATACCTGTTGTACGAAGAATCCCCTGACATGTATCCAAGAAACCCTTGGCATCCTCGCCCTCTACATCACTGAAAGTCAGACGCTGAAGTCTACCAAACCTCTCCAATCTATGTTGCTCATTATCAGGCATGACAGGAACTATATATTCCTGAGCAGGTGCAACCGGCTGGGCTGGTGGTGCCCCCGGTGTCTGGAGTCCCTGTACCACCTGCTCAGGTGTACGGGCGGTGGGAGTCTGAGCACCTCTCCTGGCCTGAGAAGTGGCTGTTGCGGCCGAAACAGAGACCGCCTGAGCAAGACTGGTGCACACAATCAAAATCTGAGCTAAGGCCTCTTGAAGGCCTGGAATCACAATAGGCATGATTGGTGCCTGAGCTAGTCCCACCGGCACATCCACAACTAGGACCTGACCCTGAACTAGGGAAACTGGTAGATCTACAGATGCCGCCCTAGCTATTGTGCGGGATGCACCTCTGCCCCTACCACGGCCTCTACTGCAACCTCGGCCTATCGCGGCCCCAACTAGTGGTTGCCCGTCCTTCCTGGTAGCACATGTCCTCGCCATATGTGAGAGAACAAAATAATAGAAGTTTAGTTACTAGAATAAATAGATTCACACGACAAGAATTCAAGAATGTGAAGTTTTCCTAAGGGTTATACAGCCTTTCGAAGATAAGTACAGACGTCTCTGTACTGATCCGCAAGACTCTACTAAACCCGCTCATGACTCGTGAGACCTATGTAACCTAGGCTCTGATACCAACTTGTCACAACCCAAAATCTACCGTCATGATGGCGCCTAATCGTGGAACTAGGTCAGCCTCAACTTAACAACCCATCACACAACAATAAGTTTGAAAATATAAACAGAAGCATTTAACATTTAAAGAAAACTATTTGAAAACATAAGAAATCCCAAATTATGATACAATTCAGCCCAAAATCGGGGTGTCACTGAGTACATGAGTGTCTAAACCAGAATACAGTCCAATAAAGTGTCTAGAGAAATAAAATGAAATTCAACAATGATAAAGAAGGAGAGTCAAGGCCTGCGAACACTGTGCATCTACCTCAATAGTCTCCAAACTCTAAAAAAACTCAATTAGCAACCGTCGCTGCGACCGGTATCACCTGGATCAGTAGACGAGGTGCAGGAAGTAACGTGAGTACGCTAACTCAGTAAGTAACGAGTCTAAACATTGGACTGAAAGGTAGTAATGAACTCAAGCGCAACAGATATAATAGAATTGAATGTATAGAAACGTAGGCATGCTTTCAAGTTAAATAGACAGATCGAGGCAATAAGGTAAATACATATTTGAACAATGTAAATTATATAACTCAACTATCTCTACATGCCAATGCACAGACTATATGAAATGCACCATGTGCTCCCACTCTCAAGTGTTCAACCACTCGGTAATATATATGTCCATCCATCCCAAGGAAATCCATCCTGGAACATATACAACACTGACTATAAGTCACCCAGTTCCGAGGAAAAAGGGCAATCCAACCCTGTGGAGAAATCCATCTCCTGGTATTAAGTACTTCGGACAAATCCATATCCAAGGAAATCCATCCCTCAATTGTATCCATTGCGCTTACTATGGGTGTGTTACAGACTCCAGAGGGGCTCCTACATCCCAAGCGCTATCATAAATCAATTTACCGTTGCAGCGTGTAGCCCAATCCTTAATTGTCACTCATAATCAGGCTCTCAGCCTCACTCAGTCATAAATCTCTCCAGTCACACTCAAGGGCTCACAATGTCATGAAACTAACCCGTAACAATGATATGGAGTAACAATGAATAACTGAGACTAAGATATGATATAAAATGCATGAATACGACAGACTATAGAATGTTAATGAAATTAGTAAGATGACATCAAGAAACGACCACTAGGGCCTCAACAGTACTGGCATAAAGCCTAAACATGATATCTAGTATGATTGACAGCTCAATTACTTTATCACATGATTAAACTATGGATATCAACAGGATAGAGTCATTATATGGTGCCATGGAATCACCCAGGCCACAATTCTCACGGTGCACGTCTGCACGCCCGTCACTTTGCATGTGCGTCACCTCAATACCAATCACATAATACATAATTCAATGTTTTGAACCCTCAGAACTAAGTTTGAAAGTGTTACTTACCTCAAACCGAGCAAAAACCTACTCCGCAATGTCTTTGCCTCTCAAATCGGCCTCCAAACACCCTGAATCTATCCACAAGCAACACAATACAATCAATATAGGCTAAAGGAATCAATACCACAAGAAAAGTACCAAATTATAGCCAAAAATCCGAAATCGGCTCAAACCTAGCCCCCAGGCCCACGTCTCGAAATTCGACAAAAGTTATAAAACTCGAAAGCCCATTCACTCACGAGTCTAACCATACCAAATTTACTCAAAGTCGATAACAAAATCCCTTTCAAAACCCCAAAATTCTAACTCAAGAACACTTCATCTTCTTCCCCAATTTTACATCCCAAATCACAAATTAGATGATAAAATCAAAGATATAATCATGGTATTTAACCAAAACCAAGCAAGAAACACTTACCCCAATCAACTCCTCAAAAATCCCTTCAGGAATCGCCCAAATTTGTGATCTTTAGCTCAAAATATGAAAAATAGACTCAAAACATCGATTTTTAATTTAACATTGTCTGCCCAGATTTCCTTATGCGCGAACGCGACCGTCATCTCGTGTTCGCGTAGACCAACTTGACCCCTTCTCTGCTTTACTCTTCGCGAACGCGACACATGCCTTGCAAACCTGATGCTTTACTAGCTCAAACCTTCGCAAACGCGACCATTACCTCGTGAACGCGTAGAACAAGGACCTGGGGTCCCCAACTGCCTCACCTCTTCACGAACGCGACCCTGATCCCATGTTTGTGATGCATACGCAGACCACACATTTGCGTTCGCATCCTCTCCTTCACGAACACGAAGAACAAAATCCTCATCATCTCAGAAACACTCTTCGCGAACGCGAGGCCCCTCTCGCGAACGCGTAAGAGGAAACCAGAAAAATGCAGCAGCAGATATCAGCAATCTCACCAAGGCCAAAATGATCCATTAACCACACAAAATTCACCCGAGGCCCTCGGGGCCTCAAACAAACAAGCCAACACGACCCATTACATCATAAGAACTTAGTTGAATCTTCAAATCACCAACAACATCAAAAACACGAATTACACATGAATTCAAGCCTAATGAACTTTGAAATTTTTGAATTCTACAAACAATGTCAAAACCTATAGTCCGATTGACCTCAAATTTTGCACACAAGTCGTAAATGATACCACGAACCTAGTACAACTTTCGGATATCCAATCCGACCTTGATATCAAAAAGTCCACTCCGGTCAAACTTTTAAAATTTCCAACTTTCGACATTTCAAGCCTAATTCTTCTACAGACCTCCAAAAAAGTAATCTAGATGCGCTCCCAAGTCCAAAATCACCTAGCGGAGCTAATGGAATTATCGAAATTTAAATCCGATGTCGTTTACATATAAGTTAACATCCGGTCAACTTTTTCAACTTAAGCTTTCAAATAAGAGACTAAGTATCTCAATTTATTTTGAAATCACTCAGGGCCCGAACCAGCTAACCCGGTAAGTCACAATACAGCTATAGAACACAAAAAAGCAGAAAATAGGGGAACGGGGCTACAACTCTTGAAACGAACGACCGAGTCATTACAGTTTTAAAAAAAAGCAAACGGGTGCAATCCAAATCAACCTTGCAAGAAGCAGGTGCAATCCAAAGCAACCTTGCAAGAAGCAGGTGCAACTAAAGGAAACCGCGCGGAGACTAAAATAGCTCGGCCACAACAACCCCTCCAAAAAGGGAAGTCTTCTTCCAATTTTTTCCTGCATTTTACTCATTCTTATTAAAAAGGGAAAAGAAAGAGAATTCCAAATTATGGTAGTATAAGGTATCCAATCCCTAGCTGCATTTTCCAACATAGGGTCTCCACTCCCTAGTTAAAGTTATTTTTAGACATAGGGTCTCCACTCTCCAGTCTACTTTTCCAACATAGGGTCTCCACTCCCTAGTTAATTTTATTTTAGACATAGGGTATCCACTCCCTAGTCGCTCTTCCGAAATAGGGTCTCCACTCCCTAGTCGTCTTTCCAACATAGGGTCTACACTCCCTACTTGATGTTTATCTTAGACATAGAGTCTCCACTCTCTAGTATCTTTTCCAACATAGGGTCTCAAATCCCTAGTTGATTTTATTTTGACATAAGGTCTCCACTCTCTAGTCGCTTTTTTAACATAGGGTCTACACTCCCTAATTGATCTTATTTTTAGACATAGGTTCTCCACTCTCTAGTCGCTTTTCCAACATAGGGTCTCCACTCCCTAGTTGATTTTATTTTTAGACATAAGGTCTCCACTCCCTAGTCTGCTTTTCAAACATAGGGTCTCCACTCCCTAGTTGATTTTATTTTAGACATAGAGTCTCTGCTCCCTAGTCGTTTTTCCAACATATGGCCTCCGCTCCCTAGTCACTTTTCCAACATAGGGTCTCCACTACCTAGTTGATCTTTTTAGGACATACTGTCTCCACTCCCTAGCCTACTTTTCCAATATAGGGTCTTCACTCCCTAGTTGATTTTGTTTTAGACACAGGATCTCCACTCCCTATTCACTTTTCCAACATAGGGTCTACACTCCCTAGTTGATTTTTATTTTTAGATATTGGGTCTCCACTCCCTAGTCGTTTTTCTAACATAGGGTCTTCACTCCCTAGTTGCTTTTATTTTAGACATAGGGTCTCCACTCCCTAGTTTCTTTTTTCTTAGGGTACACCAATCCCAACCTTTTATTTGCTTTCAATAATAAAATAGTATAGAGTTTTTGTTACAAATAACTCACAAAGTTTTTCCTAGTGAAAATCGAGATAGAAAAAATTTTGTTTGTTTTGGTGTCTGAGCAGGTTTTTACCTTGAGGAAATGGGTTCGAGATGACAAAAAGAAGACATATCAATCCAAAATAAATAAAAGAAAGGAAAAGGAGAGAATCCAAAATCCAGAGGCAGAAAAATGGATATGGACTGCTCAAGACATGACTGAAGTCACGAGCATTGCACTTCCCGTTGTGATCAGAAAAAGCTTTAGAAGAATGAGCTAGCACCTGCAGCTAACAAACATCAAGATTCAGATCAGAGTCTATGTAAAGAACCAGCCAAGATTCAAGATCAAACTTCAGAAGAATTATAGATAGTAATCTTGTAACTCATAGCTGATATGCTTGTTTAGTTTCTTTTCATTTTTGATATTGGTGTAATAAGGAGATCGGCAAATAGCAAGTAGTAACAGCAGCAACAGCAGTGAAATCACAGATTTTTCGGTAGTCCCAGCTAACAAAACTTCTAGAAATACACTAACCTGGTACCTTTATAGCCAAGGATATGTAGGCAACCTCCGAAGCAAAGTTCGGTCAAACTTTTTCAAAATACTTCTCATGGAGTGTCCAACGGGCAAAAATTACTCATAATTGCTCACTTTATCTTTGCCCAAAAACTCTTCATATTTTCGAGCAAAGATAGGCAGCTGTTAGCACGTAAATTTTGCCCGATGAAAATACTCCCACAAAAATCAACAAATAGATTTTTTCCTAATTGTTTTTAATTTTATAAAATTGTGACGACCCAGCCAATCATCTCATGAGTTGCCGCTCTGTTTTTCCCATTTCTGCTTCTTATTGCCTTGTCTATCGACTCTATATGTGACCGGTTGGTTGGTTCGGAAAGGATTTGGTAAGGTTTGAGACACTTAGTCTCTTTTGAGAAAGCTTAAGTTGGAAAAGTCAACCGGGTGTTGACTTATGTGTTAGAGGGCTCGGATATGAGTTCCGATGGTTCGGATAGCTTCGGGAGGTTATTTGGGACCTAGGAGCATGATCGGAATGAGTTTTTGAGGTCCGGAGTAGATTTAGGCTTGAATTGGTAAAATTGGATTTTTGGTAATTTCTGGTTGATAGGTGAGATTTTGATATAGGTGTAGGAATGGAATTCCTAGAGTTGAAGTACTTCCTTTGTGTCATTTGGGATGTGTGTGCAAAATTTCAGGTCATTCAGACGCGGTTTGGTTGGGTTTTTTATCAAAAGCATAATTTAGAATATTTTGGAATTATTAGGCTTGAATCCGATGTGAATTTGGTGTTTTGATGTTGTTTTGAGCATTTCAAATGTTGGAACAAGTTTTAATGATGTTATGGGATATGTTGGCATGTTTCGTTGAGCTCTCGGGGGCCTCGGTGAGTTTCGGGTGGTCAATCGAACCATTTCTTGTTGCTGAGAAGTGCAGAAAATTGTTGCTCAGTGTTGCAGACAAATGACATTCGCGTTCCCGAGAGGGGAGCCGCAATCGTGAAGGGTTAGTTGAGAGGGCTGAGATTTTAGCCTTCGCGTTCGCGATGAAGGCTCCGTGATCCCGAAGGGTTGGATTATTATGCATCGCGTTCGCGAGGGAGGTTCATCGTTCGCGTAGAGGAAATTGGGCAGCTGGGTTCAAGGTGTTTGTTCATCGCGTTCGCGAGAGAGGTAGTGTGATCGCGAAGGTTCAAGCTGAGGAGCCATCGCATTCACGAGTGGCTTGTCGCGTTCACGTAGAGGATTTTTTGGTCAAAGTTGGTTTTTTCTTCGCGAACGCGAGGCGTTGACTGCGTTCGCGAAGAAGGAATTGATGCATGGGCAGAATGTTTAAATAGTCGTCTTGTCCGCGATTTTGGGTTTTATTTCCACCATTTTTGAGCGATTGTGGAGCTTTTTGAAGAGGGTTGAAGAAGGATTCAAGGGGAAACACTTGGAGGTAAGATTCATGAACTTAATACTCGATTCTAATGTGAATTCTACCTAATTAATCATGGAATGTAAGCCTAAAATTGAAGAAATAGGGCTTGAAATTAGAGACCTAGAATTTGGGATTTGATGGGTCGTTTGTGGTTGGATTTTGATGCTTTTGGTATGAGTAAACTCGGGGAGTGATAAGGAATCCATTGATGTGAATTTTATGGAATTCTGAGACGTGGGCCTGGGGTCGGGTTTTGGTAATTTCTGGATTTATGTTGTAAATTGATTATATTCATTTGAGCTTTATTCCCTTAGCATATTTTATCGTTGTGATTCTGATTTTGGTTAGATTCGATGCTAGTGGAGGCCGATGGGGCAAAGGCATCTCGGGCTAGAGTTTGGACCGGATTGAGGTGAGTAATGAATGTAAAGATTGTCCTGAGGGTATGAAACCTCGGATTGCATATCGTTGTGCTATATTAAGGTGACGCACACACTAGATGACGAGTGTGGGGTCATGCACTATTGGGGATTATGACTTAATCCATCCCGAATGACTATTTTACCGCGTATTTGACTGAAAATTGTTTGTTATCATCATTTTTTGGGTTGAATGCCATATTTGGGCCTCGTGCCAACTATTTGAACCCTTAGGGGATTTTTATTGATATTTCCTCACTGTTTTGACTTTATACTTCAACTCAATCATGCTATATTCCACTGTTTTCATAACTCAGTCATGTTTACTCTGCTTTAACCCTTAAATGATATTTTGGGCTGAGCACCACGTTTACTGTTGCCCGAGTGGCTGTGAGATTCTAACTGAGTAAGGCTAAGGCCCTATGTTGTGAGGAAACACTAATTGTGATTATGAGGTCGGGGGTGAGATTTGTACGCCACGAGGTAGGTTGTTGATATGAGACCGAGAGCCTAGTGATGATGCCACGAGATGGCTTGATATTGCGCTTGGGCAGTAAGGGGCCCCTCCAGGAGTCTGCACACCCCCAGTGAGCATGGGTACCCATTGTGATGTGAGATATAACCCGAGGGCTGGTATTGTTTCTGAGATATTTCCCGAGGGGCGGTTTGTTGGCATTATGCCCAAAGGGCGATCCTTTATGTTTTTATTTGCCTATCATTTACTTGCTTAATTATTTAAAAAGGCATTTTATGAAGTTTAAACTGAACTCAGTGGCTTTACACATCTTTACTGCTTCATTGTTTTTACTGGCTTTTACTGCTTCCTTATAGCCTATGTTGTGCCCTACGTAATTTCTTACTTCTCAACCTTTATTTATGATTATTACTCACTGATTTGGAGTACTCACTTTACTCCCTACACCCTGTGTGCAGATTCAGGCGATGCTGATCCTGCTTGCGAGGGTTGAGAGCTCCTGACAGATTTCGGAGTTCACGAGGTAGCTGTTCGGCGTCCCCAGCCCCGTGCTTCTCCCCCTTTATCTCATTTCCTTTCCTTTATTAGTGACTCTGTAGTAGCTTTGTAGACTCTTCAGACTTGTATTAAATTGATAGATGCTCATCACTGGTGATACTCGATATTGGGCTGTGTTGGGTTTTAGTTCCACTAACTGTACTGTTTATTGCTAATTTTGAGTTTTTATCATGTTTAAAACTTAATATTTATTATCTTAATTTCTTAAAAGTGAAATGGGAATGTGTCGGCTGGCCTTGTCTTCACGAGAGGCGCCATCACGACCAGGTCCAGGTTTAGGGTCGTGACAAGTTGGTATCAGAGCCTAGGTTACATAGGTCTCACGAGTTATGAGTAGGTTTAGTAGAGTCTCGTAGATTGGTAAGGAAACGTTTGTATTTATCCTCGAGAGGCTGCAAAACCTTTAGGAATAACTTCATATTCTTGAAATTTTTGTCGTGCGAATTTGTTGATCAGAGTACGAAACTCTGTTATTCTATTTTCTCACAGATGGTGAGGACACTCGCTACTAGTCCGGATGGACGACCACCCGTACCACCAGCTGTGGCCACTATAGGCTGAGGACGCGGTCGTGGTCGCGGTAGGGGCAGAGGTGTAGCCCGTACAGTAGCTAGAGCAGCACCTGCACATCCACCAGCCGCCCCAGTTCAGGATCAGGTCCCAGTTGTGGTCGCTCCAGCAGCACCATCTCAGGCACCAGTTGTGCCCATTGTGATTCAGGGTCTTCAGGAGGCCTTGGCTCAGATTCTATCAGTTTGCACTGGCCTAGCTCAGGCGGTCTCCACTACTACATCCGCAGCTACTTCTCAGGCCGGGGGAGGCATTCAGATGCCCGCCGCTCGCACACCTGAGCAGGTCGTGCAGGGACTTCATACCCCGGGGGCGCATCCAGCCCAGCCGGTTGCAGCTGCTTAGGACTATGTAGTTCCTGCCATGCCAGAGGACAAGCAGCGTAGGTTGGAGAGGTTTTGGTAGACTTCAGCCTCCGACCTTCAGCAGTGCATAGGGTGAGGATGCCCAGGGTTTCTTGGAAAATGTCAAAGGATGATTCGTACAACGAGTATTCTGGAGACCAGCGGGGCCGCTTTCACTACTTAGCAGTTTTCTAGAGTTGCCTTCACTTGGTGGAAGGCTTTTAAGAGGCGTAAGCCTATTGGTGCAGCACCCGTTACCTGGCAGCAGTTCTCCGTTCTCTTTCTGGAGAAGTATATACCGTAAACTCGCAGAGAGGAGCTGCTCAGGCAGTTTGAGTGGTTGCGTTAGAGAGAGATGACTGCGACGCAGTATGAGATGAGGTTCTCCAAGTTAGCTCGTCATGCGATTTGGGTAGTTCCAATAGATAGAGAGAGGATTAGGAGGTTTGTTGATGGCCTCACTTATCAGCTTTATATTCTCATGACCAGTGAGAGGGTGACTGGTGCTACCTTTGAGGAGGTTGTAGACATTGCTCGTGAGATTGAGTCTGTTCGTCGCCTGAGCGAGAGGGAGGCCAAGAGGCCTCGAGGATCTGGTAATTATAGTGGTGCTCCTTCGAGAGGTCAGTTTCAGTACAACAGAGGTCATCCATTCAGGCTTGCTCAGCCAGCTTGCCTAGGTTATCGTGGGGTGTCATCGGGTCATGGTTCTCATAGTTCTCATCAGGGCCAGTCATCACTTAGTGCCCTTCTAGCTCAGAGTTCATCCCGTGCTCTATCAGTTCAGGGCACTTCTATGCCAGGTGTATCTGCTAGTCACTCCGGTGCAAGGGGTTCCCTTTAGTCCCCTTCTCCAACACCTAGGAGTTGTTATGAGTGTGGAGAGATGGGTCATATGTGGAGGCAGTGTCCTCGTCGTCTTGCGGGTTTATCTCAGCAGAGGGGTCAGCCATCGGCTTCAGCGCCTGTTACTTCACCACTACCCGCCCAGCCAGCTAGGGGTGGAGGTCAGTCAACTAGGGGTCGCCCTAGAGGGGGAGGTCGATCAGGTGGCGGTCAGGCCCATTTCTATGCACTTCCGCTAGACCTGATGTTATTGCTTTCGATGTTGTTATTACAGGTATTGTTTTAGTCTGCCACAGAGATGCTTTTGTATTATTTTATCCTGGTTCCACCTTTTCTTATGTGTCATCATACTTTGCTCGTTATTTAGGTATGCCCTATGAGTCTTTTGCTTTACCTGTTTATGTATCTACCCCGGTGGGCGATACTGTTGTTATAGACCGCGTGTACCGATCGTGTGTGGTGACTATTGAGTGTTTGGAGACCTGAGTAGATCTTTTATTATTGTGTATGGTGGATTTTGATGTCATTTTGGGCACGGATTGGCTATCTCTGTGTCGTGCTATTCGGGACTGCCATGCTAAGACAGTTATATTGGCTATACTAGGTGTGCCACGAATTAAGTGGTGACATGTGACTAATTATGTTCCTAGTAGAGTGATCTCATTCTTGAAGGTCCAATGTATGGTTAGGAAGGGTTGTCTTTCGTATCTAGCCTTTGTGAAGGATGTCAGTGTAGAGACTCCCAGTATTGATTCTCTTCCAATTGTGAAGGATTTTCCCGATGTGTTCCTTGCAGACCTGTCGGGCATGCCACCGGACAGGGATATTGATTTTGGTATTGACTTGGTGCTGGGCACTCAGCATATTTCTATTCCGCCGTATCGTATGGCACCAGCGGAGTTGAAGGAGTTAAAGGATCAGTTTCATGAACTCCTTGATAAGGGGTTCATTCGGCCTAGTGTGTCACCTTGGAGTGTGCCGGTTTTATTTGTGAAGAAGAAGGATGGCACTATGAGTATGTGCATTGATTATAGGCGATTGAACAAAGTAACAGTTAATAACAAGTATTATTTGCCTCGCATTGATGATTTATTCAACAAGCTTCAGGGAGCGAGAGTGTTCTCCAAGATTGATCTCCGTTTAGGTTACCACCAGTTGAAGATCAGCGACTCGGATATTCTTAAGACGGCTTTTACGACCCGATATGGTCATTATGAGTTTTTGGTGATGTCTTTTGGGCTGACTAATGCCCCAGCAGTGTTCATGCATCTGATGAACAGCGTGTTCCGGTCTTATCTCGACTCGTTTTTCATAGTCTTCATTGATGATATTCTGGTGTATTCGCGTAGTTAGGAGGAGCATGCAGAACATTTAAGAGTTGTGTTGCAGAGATTGAGGGAGGAGAAGCTTTATGCAAAATTCTCCAAGTGTGAGTTTTGGCTCAGTTCAGTGGCTTTCTTAGGGCACGTGGTATCCAGCGAGGGTATTCAAGTTGATCCGAAGAAGATAGAGGCGGTTCAGAATTGGCCTAGACCGTCCTCAGCCACAGAGATTTGCAGATTTCTTGATTTGACAGGCTATTATCGTCTATCGCATTGACCTTGACCAAGTTGACTCAGAAGGGTGCTTCATTTGTGTGGTCGGATAAGTGTGAGGAGAGCTTTTAGAAGCTTAAGACAGTCTTGACCACAGCTCCAGTGTTAGTTTTGCTATCACCTTCAGGTTCATATACTGTGTATTGTGATGCTTCGAGAGTTGGTATTAGTTGTGTACTGATGCAGGAGGGTAGAGTTATTAGTTATGCTTCTCATCAGTTGAAGCCCCATAAGAAGAACTACCCCGTTCATGATTTAGAGTTGGTTGTCATAGTTCACGCGGTGAAGATTTGGAGGCACTACTTGTATGGTGTGTCTCGTGAGGTGTTTACTGATCATCGTAGCCTCCAGCACTTGTTCAAGCAAAAGGATCTTAATTTGAGGTAGCGGAGGTGGTTGGAGCTGCTAAAGTATTATGATATCACTATATTGTATTATCTGGGAAAGGACAATATGGTGGCCGATGCTTTGAGCCGAAAGGCGGTGAGTATGGGGAGTTTGGCATATATTCCAGTTGGGGAGAGACCTCTTGTAGTTGATGTCCAGGCCCTGACCAATCGGTTCGTGAGGTTAGATATTTTGGAGCTCAGCCGGGTATAGGCTTGTGTGGTTTCTCGGTCTTCCTTATATGATCGCATCAGAGAATGCCAGTATAATGATCCGCATTTGCTTGTCCTTAAGGATAGAGTTCAGCATGATGATGCCAGAGATGTGACCATTGGTGATGATGGGGTGTTGAGGATGCAGGGCCGGATCTGTGTGCCCAAATTAGATGGGCTTCGGGAGTTGATTCTGGAGGAGGCCCATAGCTCGTGGTATTCCATTCATCCAGGTGCCGCAAAGATGTATCAGGATTTGAGGCAGCATTATTGGTGGAGGAAAATGAAGAAAGACATTATGGGATTTGTAGCTCGGTGTCTCAATTGTCAGTAGTGAAATATGAGCATCAGAGACCGGGTGGCTTGCTTTAGCGTATGGATATTCCAAAGTGGAAGTGGGAGCAGATCACTATGGACTTTGTAGTTGGACTTCCACGGACTTTGAAAAAGTTCGATGTTGTTTGGGTGATTGTGGATTGGCTGACCAAGTCCGCGCACTTCATTCCTGTGTGTACTACTTATTCTTTAGAGCGGTTGGCAGAGATCTATATCTGGGAGATTGTTCATTTGCATGGTGTCTCAGCTTCCATCATCTTAGATAGGGGCATTGAGTGTACTTTGCAGTTTTGGAGGTCTGTGCAGCGAGAGTTGGGTACTCAGGTTGAGTTGAGCACAGCTTTTCACCCTCAGACGGACGGGCAGTCCGAGCGCATTATTCAGATATTGGAGGACATGTTATGTGCTTGTGTCATTGATTTCGGAGGGTCATGGGATCAGTTTCTACCACTTGCAGAGTTTGCTTATAACAACAGCTACCAGTCGAGTATTTAGATGGCTCCATATGAGGCTTTGTATGGGAGGCTGTGTAGATCTCCAGTTGGTTGGTTTGAGCTAGGTGGGGCTAGGCTACTGGGGACAGATTTGGTGAAAATACTTTAGAAAAAGTAAAGGTGATTCAGGAGAGGCTTTGTACAGCACAGTCGAGGCAAAAGAGTTATGCTGATAGGAAGGTTTGAGATGTGTCCTACATGGCTGGTGAGAAAATTCTGTTGAAGGTTTCACCCATGAAGGGTGTTATGAGATTTGGGAAGAAGGGTATTGAGTCCTCGGTTCATTGGGCATTTTAAGGTGCTTTGGAGGATTGGGGAGGTGGCCTATGAGCTTGCTTTGCCACCCAGCTTGTGAAGTGTGCATCCGGTATTTCATGTTTCTATGCTCCGGAAGTATATTGGGGATCTGTCTCATGTTCTAGATTTCATCACGGTTCAGTTAGATGATGATTTGACCTATGATGTGGAGCCAGTAGCCATTTTGGGTCATCAGGTTCGGAAGTTGAGATCAAAGGATATAGCTTCAGTGAAAGTGTAGTGGAGAGGTCGGCCCATGGATGAGGCTAACTGTTAGACCAAACGGGAGATGCAGAGTAGATATCCTCACCTGTTTGAGGCTTCAGGTATGTTTCTTGACTCGTTCGAGGACGAACGTTTGTTTAAGAGGGGGAGGATGTGATGACCCAGCCAGTCATCTCATGAGTTGCCGCTCCGTTTCCCCCATTTCTGCTTCTTATTGCCTTGTTTATCGGTTCTATATGTGATCGGATTGGTTGGTTCGGGTTCGGAAAGGATTTGATAAGGTTTGAGACACTTAGTCTCTTTTGAGGAAGCTTAAGTTGGAAAAGTCAACCGGATATTGACTTATGTGTTAGATGGATTTTATGTGAGTTCCGATGGTTCAAATAGCTTCAGGAGGTGATTTGGGACTTAGGAGCGTGATAGGAATGAGTTTTGGAGGTTCGGAGTAGATTTAGGCTTGAATTGGCGAAATTGGATTTTTGGCGATTTCCGGTTGATAGGTGAGATTTTGATATAGGGGTCGTAATGGAATTCCGAGAGTTGTAGTAGTTCTGTTGTGTCATTTGGGATGTGTGTGAAAAATTTCATGTCATTCGGACGTGGTTTGGTTAGGTTTTTTATCAAAAGCATAATTTAGAAGATTTTTGGAATTCTTAGGTTTGAATCTGATGCGAATTTGGTGTTTTGATGTTGTTTTGAGCGTTTCGAAGGTTGGAACAAGTTTGAATGATGTTATGGGATATGTTGGCATATTTGGTTAAGGTCCCTAGGGCCTCGGGTGAGTTTCAGGTGGTCAATCGGACCATTTCTTGTTGTTGAGAAGTGCAGAAACCTGCTGCTCAGTGTTGCAGACAAATGACCTTCGCATTCGCGAGAGGGGAGCCGCGATCGCGAAGGGTTAGTTGAGGAGTCTGAGATTTTAGCCTTCACGTTCGTGAGGAAGGCTCCGCGTTCGCAAGGGTTGGATTATTGTGCATCGCGTTCGCGAGGGAGGCTCCGCGTTCGTGTAGAGGAAATTGGGAAGCTGGGTTCAAGGTGTTTTATTCATTGTGTTCGCGAGAGAGGTAGCGCGATCGCGGAGGGTCAAGCTGAGGAGCCATCACATTCGCGTACAGGATTTTTTGGTCAAAGTTGGTTTGTGCTTCGCGAACGCGAGGCGTTGACCGCGTTCGCGAAGAAGGAATTGATGCCTGGGCAGAATATTTAAATAGTCGTCTTGTCCGCGATTTTGGTGTTTATTTCCACCATTTTGAGAAATTTTGGAGCTTTTTGAAGAGGATTGATGAGGGATTCAAGGGGAAACACTTGGAGGTAAGATTCATAGACTTAATACTCGATTCTAATATGAATTCTACCTAATTAATCATGGAATGTAAGCTTAAAATTGAAGAACTAAGGCTTGAAATTGGAGACTTGGAATTTGGGATTTGAGGGGTCGTTTGTGGTTGGATTTTGATGCTTTCGGTATGAATGAACTCAGGGAGTGATAAGGAATCCATTGATGTGAATTTTATCAAATTCCGAGACGCGGGCCTGGGGGTCGGGTTTTGGTAATTTCGGGATTTGTGTTGTAAATTGATTATTTTTGCTTGGGCTTCATTCCCTTAGCATATTTTGACGTCGTGATTCTGATTTGGTTAGATTTGATGCGAGTGGAGGCCAATTCGAGGGGCAAAGGCGTCGCAGGCTAGAGTTTGGACCGGATTAAGGTGAGTAATGATTGTAAAGATTGTCTCGAGGGTATGAAACACCGGATTGCACATTGTTATGCTGTATTGAGGTGACACACACGCTAGATGACGAGCATGGGGTCGTGCACTGTTGGGGATTGTCACTTAGTCCGTCCTGAATGACTATTTTACCGCATATTTGACTGAAAACTGTTTGTTATCATCATGTTTTGGGCTAAATGCCAGATTTAGGCCTCGTGCCAACTATTTGAACCCTTATGGGATTTTCATTGATATTTCCTCATTGTTTTAACTTTATACTTGAACTCAGTCATGCTATATTCCAATATTTTCATAACTCAGCCATGTTTACTCTACTTTAACACTTAAATGATGTTTTAAATGATATTTTGGGCTGAGCACCATATTTTACCGTTGCCCGAGTGGTTGTGAGATTCTAACTTAGTAAGGCCGATGGCCTATATTGTGAGGAAATACTGATTATGATTATGAGGCCAAGGGCTTGAGATTTGTACGCCACGAGGTGGCTTGTTGATATGAGGTCGAGAGCCTAGTGATGATGCCAGAGATGGCTTGATATTGCACTTGGGACGTAAGGGGCCCTTCCAAGAGTTTGCATACCCCCAGTGAGCGTGGGTACCTATTGTGATGTGAGATATAGCCTGAGGGGCTGGTATTGTTTCTGAGATATTGCCAGAGGGACAGTTTTGTTGACATTGTGCCCGAGGGGCGATCCTTTATTTGTTTATCTTTCCTATTTGACTATCATTTACTTGCTTAATTGTTTCAAAAGGCATTTTATGAAGTTTAAACTGAACTCAGTGGCTTTACACATCTTTACTGCTTCATTGTTTTTACTGGCTTTTACTGCTTTCTTATAGTCTGTGTTGTGCCTTACGTGATTTCTTACTTCTCATCCTTTATTTATGATTATTACTCACTGAGTTGGAGTACTCACTTTACTCCCTGCATCTCGTGTGCAGATTCAGGCGTTGCTAATCCTGCTTGCGAGAGTTGAGAACTCCTGGCATATTTCGGAGTTCACGAGGTAGTTGTTTGGCGTCCGCAGCCCCGTGCTTCTCCCCCTTTATTTCATTTCCTTTCCCTTATTAGTAACTCTGTAGTATCTTTGTAGACTCTTTAGACTTGTATTAAATTGATAGATGCTCATGACTGATGATACCCCGGTATCGAGCTGTGTTGGATTTTAGTTCCACAAACTGTACTGTTTACTGCTTATTTTGAGATTTTATCATGTTTAAGACTTAATATTTATTATCTTAATTGCTTAAAAGTGAAATGGGAATGTGTCGGCTGGCCTTGTCTTCACGAGAGGCGTCATCACGACCTGGTCCGGGTTTAGGATCATGACAAAAAATTTAGGAATTTTTGTTAAATTGTTTACAATTAGTTTCATTTTTCGTGCATATTTAATATCTTAAAATCATAGAAAAACACCAAAAATGTTCAATGTTTCATTACATAGCATGTTAGATGTTAATTGCATTTTGGATGTAATTACATGAATTAATTGTATTATTAAACAAAAATTACAAAAAAAAAAATACAATAGTCATGTCTACATTTTAGCTTTTAGTTTTAAATTGATTAGTGTTAAATTAGTGAAAATAAATAAGATTAATTTTACAAAGTAATTTAAGTTAAAGTCTAATTTAAGATTTTACTTAGCTTGTTTAAATTAATAAAATTAGAGTTTTAACATCAAAGAAAAAGAAAGAAAAATAAAGAAAATGAAAGAGGCCATTTGCCTTGTGTGCAAATTGGGCAAAACGCCATCAGCCCAATTATAAAATCTGGTCAAACTCACCTCCCAGCCAAATCTTCACCAACCAAACCGGTCCATCTCCCTCTTTAATTAAAACGCCCGTGTTTTACCCCCAAACAAATCTCATCCGTTGATCTCTTATCGATTTTACGGTCCACAACTCATCACCTGCCCCCCTTATAACTATCCGAATTGGACCCCCCCCCCCCTCCCAAACCCTAGAGACCTCCCAAAAACTCACCTCCCTCACCACTCTCTCACCCCAGCCATCTGCGTCGCCGAAAACCGTCCATGGCGACGGCGCCACTCCAAACCACCCCAAATTAACACCTCATAATCCTCACACCCTCTTCATCCCTAACCCCTCATCAATTTCCCCAAAAAGCCACTCAAATCTCATAAATTTTAGATCATAGAATCCCAGAAACCCTAGTTTTTTTTCTTTTTTTCTTGTTTATCTTTGAGATTTGATTCGATTCGGCTCAAATTTACGTGAATCAATTGCTCTTGACGAGATCAATCAATTTATGTTAGTTTTAGTTTGTTTCGAAGCCACTGAAGTTCAAGGCAGTAATGGGACGTTTCGTGCTCGAGCCTATACAGTTTTGGGGACTTCCTTCTCACTCTTTTCACTTGGAGCCAGTAGGTAGATCGATCTTCTTTCCTTATTAGTCAGTATTTTATTATTCCATCTCTCGGTTCAGCTTTTTCTTTTCTTTTCTTTTTCTTTTTGCTGCATTTAGTAATTTCAAGTTCAAGTAGGATGGTAATAACTCTTAATTTGTTGTTTCTTAGATTAAGGATTAATTCAGCCAACTAGTAGATTTGATTGTGTATTTTGTTCAGATGTTGGGCCTGCTATATTGACAGGCAGGCCCATTTGATATGGCTTTTAGCTTGAAGAGTTGGGCCTGCTGGCCAGGCAGCCCAGATGTCTAGGTATTGTCCATAAGAAAGGTAGTACAGGTTTGATTAAGAGGAGAACAATTTCATTTGTTGATAGCTTAGAAGAAGCTTCTAGAAAAAGGGCTAAAGTGCAATAAAATGAAAGAATTAGGTCAGTTTAGGGTTAAAAATGTGATTTTTAGAAGCTAAAGGGTAGGAAATAAAAAGAATTATCTAGAAACAAGGACAGCTATCCATTTTTAGTTGAAAAAGATGCTTTTTCTAAATTTTAGGGACTGACATTCCAGAATTATTCTCTGATTTTTCTGTGCACATAACAGATTGTCACACTCTATATAAGAGGCCATATGTCACTCACTCATACACACGAAAACACCCTCTGAAATTCATACTCTTTTCTTCATTTTTGAGACTGATTTTCACACTAACGAGGGAGATTTTCAGAGAATTCACTATCTTCTCCTAATTTTTTTTAATTCAAACAAAAATCTGGATTTCAACCTCTAGTCTTCATATTTAGAAAAAGTTCAGAACTCCCAAAAAGGCAAGGAAAAAGGTCATAAAAAGGGAAGAAGAAGGAAGTCTAGAGTTGGTTTTCTGATTTCTATTCAATCACTATATTTTCTGGTTTTCTCCGAGTCGATTGAGTTGTTAGAGGTGTTGAAGTTATTGAATCCACTGCTGCTGGACTTGATGGATTTCCTCTTTCATTCTTAGACCATCCTTTGATCATTTTCTGTTATTTTCTGTTAACAGTACAGTTTGCGGAAATAAAACTCAACACAGCCCGATACTGGGGTGTCACTAGTCATGAGCATCTAAAATCCGGAATAATCAAGAAAAGTCTATAGAGTTCAATACAAAACTAAGACAAGGAGAAATAAGATAGGGAAGAAGCTCTGGGGTGCGAACGCCGACAGCTACCTAGAGACTCCTAGGATCTGCCTGAGCTGGAAAGATCAGCACTCGGGAGCGGGACCAGATGTGCCTAAATCTGCACATAGGGTGCAGGGAGTAAAGTAAGTACTCCAACTCAGTGAGTAATAATCATAAATAAACGACTGAGATATAAAAAAGCACGTAAGGCACATTACAGGCTATAATAAAGCAGTAAAACCAGTAAAAATACGAAAAAATCATTTAAGTTTAGTTAAACTTCAGGGAAATACCTTTTCAACAATTAAACAGGTAATGGAAAACAAATAAGAAAGATAAACACATAAAGGTTCGCCCCTCGGGCACAAAGTCAACAAATCCGCCCATCGGGCAATATCTCAGAACAATACCAGCCCCTCGGGCTATATCTCACATCACAATAGGTATCGGCGCTCACTGGGGGTGTGCAGACTCCTAGAGGGGCCCCTTACGGCCCAAGCGCAATATCAAGTCATCTCGTGGCATCATCACTAGGCTCTCGGCCTCATATCAACAAGCCACCTCGTGGCGTGCATATCGCAGGCCCTCAGCCTCAAATCATGATCAGTGTTTCCTCACAACATAGGCCCTAGGCCTTACTCAGTCAAAAATCCTCACAAGCCACTCGGCAGTAGTAAAACATGATTCTCAGCCCAATTATCATTTAAAAGATCATTTAAGTGTTAAAACATAGTAAACATGGTTGAGTATGAAAATAGTGGAATATAACATGACTGAGTTCAAATATAAAGTTTAAACAGTAAGGAAATATTAATAAAAATCCCCGAAGGGTTCAAATAGTTGGCACGAGGCCCAAATATGGCGTTCAACCCAAAACATGATGTTCACAAATAAATTTCAATCAAATACGTGGTAAAATAGTCATTCGGGACGGACTAAGTCACAATCCCCAACAACACACGACACCACGCTCGTCATCAAGCATGTGCGTCACCTCAATATAGCACAACGACATGCAATTTGGGGTTTCATACCCTCAGGACATCATTTACAATCATTACTCACCTTGATCCGGTCCAACTCTAGCCTGCGATGCCTTTTCCCTCATGAATCGACCTCCGGATGCTCCAAATCTAGCCATAATTAGAACATACCATTAAAATATGTTAAAGGAATAAAGCCCACTCGAAAATATCCAATTTATATCAAAAATCCCAAAATTGCTCAAACCCGGCCCTCGGGCCCACGTCTCGAAATCCGATAAATGTCACATCAATAGAATCTCCATCCTCTCACGAGTTTATACACACCAAGGATATCAAAATCAGACCTCAATTGCCCCTTCAAATTCCCAATTTACACTATCCAAATTCAAGCCCTAATTCCCCAATTTTAGGCTTTAATTTCTACATATTTCATGATTAAACAAGTAAGAATTAACATAGGATCGAGTATTGAGTTCAAAAATCTTACCTCCAGGTGTTTCCCTTCGATTCAATCTTCAATCCTTCTCAAAAGCTCCAAAAATGATGAAAGTTAGCCCCAAAATCGCGAACAATGACTATTTAAACATTCTGCCCAGACATCAAAAACAATCTTCGCGAACGTGGTATAACCATCGCGTTCGCGATGAACAAAAACACCAGCCATCAAAAATGCTCTATGTGTTCGCGGCACCAGCCTCGCTAACGCGATACACACTAGATACAAAGCTATGTGAACGCGTCCCAAGACTCGCGAACGCGATGAAGAAAGGCTCTCCAGCCCAGCTCCTAGCCCGACTCTATGCGAACGCGATATGCCATACGTGAACGCGAAGAAGTCATTACCTAACACTATACGAATGCGGGACAAACTTTGCGATCGCGAAGAGAAATTTGCTGCTGCCATGAGAATACACTACACATTCACGACACGTGCCTCGCAAACGCGATGAAATACTGAGGCACCAGATATCAGCAGAATACAGTAGTGAAACATGAAGGAAAAATAGCCCGGAATCAATCTGAAAACGTGCTCGAGCCCCTCGGGACCACAACCAAACATGCCAACATATCCCATAACCTCATTCGAACTTGTTCCAACCTTCGGAACACTCAAAACAACATCAAAACACAAAAATCACATCGGATTCGAGCCTAAGAATTCCAAGAACTTCCAGATTCCGCTTTCGATCAAAAAGTCTACCAAACATTGTCCGAATAACCTAAAATTTTGCACACACGTCAAAAATGATACAACGGAGCTACTGAAACTTTCGAAATTCCATTCCGACCCCTATATCAAAATCTCACCTGTCAACCAAAAAATGCCAAAATCTCAATTTCGCCAATTCAAGCCTAAATATTCTACGGACATCCAAAATGCATTTCGATCACGCTCCTAAGTCCCAAATAACCTAACAGAACTAACCAAATCATAAAAACTCCTATCCAAGATCATATTCAAACAAGTCAAATCTCAGTCAAACCTTCCAAATTTCAAGCTTCAAACTGAGAACTGTCCTTCAAAATTCATTCTGATTACCCTGAAAACCAAAACCAACGGTTTACATGAGTGATAATACATCACACGGGACTATCCATGCCCGAGAACTGGCGAGCAAAGTGCAAAAGCTCAAAACGACCGGTCAGATCGTTACAGTGCCACTCCAAACCACCCTAAATTAACACCTCATAATCCTCACCCTCCTCATCTCTATCCCCTCATCAATTTCCCCAAAAAGCCACTCAAATCTCACAAATTTTTTATCTTAGAATCCCAAAAATCCTAACTGTTTTCTTTTTTTTCTTGTTTATCTTTGATATTTGATTCGATTCGACTCAAACTTACGTGAATCGTTTGCTCATGACGAGAGCAATCGATTTATGTCAGTTTTAGTTCGTTTCGAAGCCGCTGAAGTTCAAGGCAGTAATCGGACGTTTCGTGCTCGGGCCTGTACAGTTTTGGGGAGTTCCTTCTCACTCTTTTCACTTGGAGCCAGTAGGTAGCTTGATCTTCTTTCCTTGTTAGTCACTATTTTATTATTCCATATCTTAGTTTATCATTTTTTTTCTTTTCTTTTTCTTTTTGTTGTATTTAGTAATTTCAAGTTCACATAGTATGGTAATAACTCTTAATTTGTTGTTTCTTATATTGGGAATCAATTTCATGATTAGATTAAGAATTAACTGCATATTTAGATTAAGGATTAATTCAGCCAACTAGCAGATTTGATTGGTGTATTTTATTAAGACGTTGGGCATGCTGTATTCACAGGCAAGCCCATTGGACATGGCTTTTAGCTTGAAGAGTTGGGTCTGCTGGCCAGGCAGCCCAGATGTCTGGGTACTGCCCATAAGAAGGGCAGTACATGTTTGATTAAGATGAGAACAATTTCATCTGTTGAAAGCTTAGAAGAAGCTTCTAGAAAAAGGGCTAAAATGCAATAAGATGAAAGAATTAGGTCATTTTGGGTTAAAAGAGGTGATTTTCAGAAGCTAAAAGGTAGGAAATAAAAAGAATTATCTAGAAACAGGGACAACTGTCAATTTTCAGTTGAAAAAAATGCTTTTTTTCCTAAAATTTAGAGACTGACATTCCAGAATTATTCTCTAATTTTTGTGTGCACATAACATATTCTCACACTCTATATAAGAGGGCCATATATTACTCACTCACACACACGAAAACACACTCTGAAATTCATACTCTTTTCTTCGTTTTTGAGACTAATTTTCACACTGTCGAGAGAAATTTTAAGAGAATTCACTATCTTCTCCTCATTTTTTTTAATTCAAACAAAAATCTGGATTTCAACCTCTAGTCTTCAGATTTAGAAAAAGTTTAAAACTCCCAAAAAGGCAAGGAAAAAGGTCATAAAAAGGGATGAAGAAGGAAGTCTAGAGTTGGTTTTCTGATTTCTATTCAATCACTATATTTTCTGGTTTTCTCTGAGTCGATTGAGCTGATAGAGGTGTTGAAGTTATTGAATCCACTGTTGCTGGACTTGCTGGATTTCCTATTTCATTTTCAAACCATCCTTTGACCATTCTCTATTATTCTTTGGTTACTTAGGTATGTTCACATATCTGTTGCCCCTGTTTGAAGTCTATATGAGAAAATTCGATCTATTTGTCATAATTATGGCCAAATGCATAGACTTAGCATGTGAAGTTATTAAGCATTTTATATTATTTCCATGTTAAGATTATGATACTGCTTTCTCTAATTATGTTCAATAGTTTGGATTCAACATGTCTAAAGTCTAAATCTATTTGAAGTTCTTTCCTTCTTTAATCTCTGAAATTACTGGAAAAATCAAGTATTTGGTTAAATCTTTAATGAGAAACAGGTAAAGTCATAGGAAATTTGGATAGCTGAAGGTCATTCGTTGAAGGTCATATGGAACTGAAAGCATGTAAATTTGTTATATGCTCTAGATCTTGGTAATTGTGAATGTAATAATGGATGATACTGTAGTTTGTTAGAAGAAATTACATGTGTGGCTATGTTCTTCTTTGGTTCTGTTTCTTCAATATGTTGAATATGTTGTAGTATAAACATGTGTATTTATTGATTTGTGCCTTTCAAAATCACGTTAAGAAAACTACACATCGATGGACCGTGTATGAAATGAGAGTCAGTTTGGACTCGACAAATGTATGGATTAATGGTTTAAGTCCCCACAAAAGATTTGTTGGCCTACTTAAAGGGCTAGCCATTTTCAAGAGTCACTTTCGGACTCCAGTGAACCCATTTCTATTCTTGTTTGCATGACCTGATTGGAGGTTTAATATGAAGGCCCAGCGTAGTGAGGCTTGCCATAATTTTTCTCGCAATAATCCATGTTTGATATAAGTAATCAAGAAAAGAACACCCACTTAGTTTATTATTAGTGGTTTGCTAATTGAAGGAAGAACAAAAGATATTAATTTGAACTTGTTAAATAATTGAAGTTGTCTAGTTAAGCACTATCATACGCTTTTCCATAAACTTTGGACCTTCATGATCGATCTCAAACTTAGGAATAATAATTATTCATGAACATCGTAGCTTGCTTTAGGCGCGACTAATAAATTATCGTGACTATGGGTACAATTCCTGTAGCATAGTCATGATGCATAATCCCAATTCGAGTGTGTATTTTACGTGACTCAACCATAACTTTAAATAATAATAAATTATAAATCGCGGGTGCGTTTCACGTGACACGATTCGCAATGTGTACAAAAATAAATGAGTGCGCGACATCGCAACTTGTTCAAATAAATTCCATAAATACTCAAAACAGTTAAATAAAAGCGGTTAGAAAGTAAAAAATGCACAATAGGCTCTAAACATGTAATAATTCACTTAATTAGGCCAATTAATACTAGTTGAGAGACCGTGCTAAACTCACGAAACTCGGGAATGCCTCACACCTTCTCCCGGGTTAACAGAATTCCTTACTCGGTCTTTTGTGTTCGCAGACATAAATAAGAGTCAAATTTCCTCGATTTGGGATTTAAAATAAACTGCTATCTTGGGACACCATAAATTATTCCAAGTGGAGACTCTAAATTAAATAAATAATTTCATTTTGAATAATGTCACTTTAATTGGAAAAAACTCCACATTCCCTCGGAAAAAAGAGGTGTGACAGTAGGTAATTATGAAATAACATTTAATATTTTATCCTAATCAATTATGCAAAAATATAATAAAAGTTCTGAAGTTATTATATTATGCATAATCAATTACAATATCAATATCTTTTTCCTTATGATATCCTTAACTTTAAATTTTATTCAACCAAAGATGTTGTGGCAATTTTATTAGAAAAAATACTTAGATCACTTAAACATTAGTCCTTAATATCCTTATGTGATTCAAACATAATAAATAATTTTAATTAATCAAGATTGTTGTGTCTAAATTTTTAGTTAATCACTAGACATTGAATTTAAATCACAAAAGGAATATGTATTCTTACAGTAGACAGAGAAGGAAATTTTTGGCTCACAAGGCTAAAACTTTAGTGCTGCGAAGCAGCATCCTGAAATTTCAGGCCTCTTAGCTAACGTTTGGTCATAGATTCCCAAAATTATTTTGCAAAATCTGATTTGAATGAAGTTTGGTTTGAAGATGAAAATGTGTTTGGACATAAATTTTCAAAACATATTTCACTTTTTTTTTGTGAAAAAACATGAAACATGACTTATACCCGCAAGTTCTAAAAACTATCATAAATACCCAATGGTGAAAAACTATCATAAATACCCAATGGTGCCTTTATCAATAACATTTATTATATTATCGCAAATCATAGTCCTGAACATAAATAAATTTGGTACAAAATTATCATTTTTATAATGAACTACATAATACACTATCAGATGACCGAGAAGACGAAGTAGCATTGTTATAAAATAATAAAAGATGGACTCTTTTATAAAATACAAAAGTTTGGGGCAATTTTAAAAAATATAATAGTGATATTTTGAGCTGGTTTTGGGATTTAGGTTTTGGGTTTTGGAAATTTGCCAAAATATAGATAAAATCTATGGCCAAACATGTATTTGCCAAAAAAAAAAAAACCAAATATATTTTGGCAAAATCTATGGTAAACGGGTCGTTAATCTTTTTCTATTAAGTGATAAATATAAAAATAATACTATAAATAAATATTAAATTTCAACACTTAAAACTTAAAAGGTCTTTGTAACGAGGCCTTATTATATATACAGATAAGTAAGAAGACTTACTGCAAAGATGTACTGACAAGCAATAACGTGTTTGGCCAATTTTTCTTACGGTTTCTAACATTATTTTGCACGCAGGTCTATGTTCAATAGTAGCCTTAAGAATGACATGTCTAACCTTCAAGGATGAATGTTCCTAATTAAGTGGGAGAAAATATAGATCCCATACTTTTAAACGTCAATTACGATCTAATGACATGATTAAAGTGTCACAAATATGTTAACTGGATCCCATGATGTAGGTGATATGATGGAGGCGTGATAATGGGCGTTTGGTATGATTTGGAAGAGTGTTGGAATGACAAAATAGCAACAAAAACATCACAATTTGAAGTCCGAGCAAAAAAGCTGCCTCCCCACGGTTAGCTCGCATGGCTTGGCAATACCACGGAGCACTACCAGGCTGCCTAGGGAGACAGTACATAGATTAAGGCAAATAGCGAGCTCACCGTGAGGAAGCTCCTTGCCAGAACATTAGAGCGCAATAAATGTTTCACGTGATTAAAAGAAGTGGTTCTTTCTAAATGCATAAATGACTATCTCAAATTATGCATACTATGTTTTTCAACATAAACTTTCATCAAATTCTTTGATACTTAATAACTATGTCTAAGCTCTTATATGCTATGCAAAGTTGCAGACAATGGCAGAGCCACATTCAACAACAACGGAAAATTACATTGTATTGCTAGATAATTTTTTCTATTTTATGTATATTTACTATATGTTGACTCCCCTAAATTTTTTGATATATATATATTTATATTTATATTTATATTAGACACCCCTTGATGTAAATTCTGGCTCCGCCACTTGTTGCAGGGGTAGTTTCCCTGGCTTCTCTTTGCTTCTTACAGTACTCAACGCTTGAAATGATCCATGATAGCCTGACGACACTCCTCATGCATAGTGAAAGCTATCTTCTTCTGCTTGAGAGACTTCTCTTGCTTCCAATCCCAAGTACTGGAAACATTCTTCAGCTCTAGAAGAAACAGTCTCATAAACACCTCATTTGCTTGTTCTTTATATCTTTGATTCGCTTGTGCAACTTCAGGTTTTTCAGCCTAATGCTTCTTCTGATATTCCCTGGCCATATATGCCATTCTAGTCACCATAAGACCTCCCTGTAGGTAAGATAGAGTTAGTACAAAAGTAAGATGACCAAGACCTGTCAAGAAGGAGGAAATAAGGTAGACAAAGGCAAGCAGATGTGCAAAGAACAGTGGAAGAGAACTTAATAAGAAAGAAACCCAAAGGCCTTATAATTTCATAACCAAATGATACACCATTCATAAGCGGCATGGAGGAATGCAACCTACACTACAAGAATTTGTAGGTCTCTCGAGACAAGTTCCTTTCATGTGATTTTAGGTCTGCCCATCATTTTAATGTCTTCCTTCACCATAGTTTCACACCTATGGATCGGTGCATCAGGACATGAACATGACCATCTCAAGAAAAATGAAATCAACAGAATGCCAATACAACAAGTTGAAGAAGTGAAATCAGTGTTCCTACTTATGAAATACCCAACAGGTAGAGTCTTTGTAGGGAATTAAATGACATCAGCTTTCAACTATCCAGCCACAAGAATGAACTGCTTATGATTGAAGGTGAGGAAAAAAAGATGGAAAAACTTTTTCAGTATGTTACTAAAGGCTGCAGTCTGAAAGCTTCTTCAACAACACTACCTCCTTACCATATTGCCTTAACTTCCCGGTGGTTCAAACTCAAGTCGCTCCACTATCTTGAGTTTGACCGGGCATGTTAGATATGGAGTCCCTCATCTGAACATTGCCCGGTCACTGATCCAGAAAGTCTTTTTCTTCATGCGATCAGACTCCCTCCTTTGACCATTGAATTTCCTGTCATTGTTCCAAGGGAACACAATATCTTCTCGTGAATTCAGGATAGAACAATTATCCCGTTATTTTTCATCATGGTGTGACAGAGTACAAATTACTCTGACTTGACTTTCCAGTGATTTAAAAACTACTTTGAGTTAGTGGGAGCATGTTGTAAGTCAATAATTAATGACATCATTTTTATTATGAGTGTTGAGTCCTAGCCAACTTGCATGGACCTCAACCTAGGTAGCCTACTACAGCCCACAATTGCACAGTGTCACATCTCCTTTTTGCGCACCTACCCTGAATGATAAATTCGTGTGGGAGTTTTTCAATTTTAAGTGATATTATTCGAAAATTGGATTATTTATTTATTTCAGAGTCGCCACTTGGGATAGGTTTGGCTTTTGGTGTCCCAAGTCACCGGTTTATCTTGAATCCTAATTCGAGGAAAATATTCGACTTTCCTTTTGAAGTCTGCGAACCAGAAATTCTAAGTAAGGAATTTTGTTGACCTGAGGGAAGGTGTTAGGCACCCCCGAATCCCGTGGTTCTAGCACGGTCGCTTAAATTGTTGTAATGGCTAAATATTTGATTTTAATACATGTTATAACTTATGTGCTTTTACTAACTTTAAACCGCTATTATTATTATTTTTTAGAGAATTGCAACGTCGTGAAAACGTGTCCCGAACCACGTTGCAATCAATGCACCCGTGGTTGTCAACATATTTCGACTTCGTTGAGATTTGAATTTGGGTCACATAAATGCGCACCCTAATTTAGGAAAAAGTAATATTATTAAAACATGCCTAAAGAGACTAACACGTTATTATCTTTGAGGAAGGCTGTGAAATTCGCTAAACGGCTCATCCCGAATTCTAAGTATTTTTAATATATACATTTATGAGGGCCCCGCAGTATGTGCGTTTTATTGGGCGAGGCTCGACTCATTTTATTTTTAAAAGGGCAAGCCTAAAAGCAACTATGATTTTTTTTATTTTTTGTTTTGTCTCTAAAAAAGAAAATATCCTAATTAAAATGTTTCTGGTCTAATACGGGCCAAGCAATAGTTTTAAAATAAACGTGTCATTGGGCTCAAAAGTAAGACCGAAGAATATGAATTGAAACAATGGTCCATTAACGAAGACTGTTCGAGCGCGGGCCTTAAAATTTGCCCAAACGAGAAAGGTATTTAATAGGCCCACTTCAAGACTTTTAATTAGCTACTGATCCTTGATTCTTACCAAACAGATTTCAAATTTAAAAAAAAAAAAAAGAAATGACGGCATGCTCAGTTATTTCACGCTATTGCTATATGCACTTGATAATTGAACGCATGGAATAATGATGTGTATTTATTTATTCCTACTGGAGATTAATTACTCAGCACAGGCTAACTAGTTTGATACTAGCTCGAACTAAATTTACTAGTCTAATACTTAACTTGGGCTTGACGTATGATAACATAATCAATTACTTCACGTTGTTCTAACTGTCTGCTATTTATTACTAACCATGCAATCGTTTAATGACGAACTACAAAGGAGGATCTAATACTTAACAATCCAATAATTCACATGATCTAGCTAACTCGAAATCCATTTTTTTTAGTCCAAATACAGTCTCATACAGTTCATTCGAATACACCCAGGAGCCTACTAAAATCATGCATTACACTATCAATGTGAACCAAACCAAACTAATTGTTAACTTAACCCAAAATCAGTCTAGTAGTTCAATATAGTTCTTGACAACATAAGTAATCTAATTGGAGTATTAAAACTACAACAATTCTCAATAGATTCAGATTAACAAAGTTCCTTGTCATTGACTTTCTGGATCATTTATACACTTGAACCAAGATTCCACATTCAACTGGAGACAAGAGTATACCTGGATTCGAGATTACAATGAAGAAAAAGAGTCAGTCGAGGCAGGGAAGATTAACAGCAGCAATTTGAACTCAACAACCCCAAATTATGTCAAGCTTGAACCCAGAAACACATATAGAAACCAAGAGTGTTTAGAAATCGAACGACACTACTCAAATAAACCCAAACTCAACTGGACATCAACCAATGGACCCCAATTGAAAACAGCAGCAATCTCTCATACACTGACCCCAAAAAAACTGAAAGTGAACTCCTCTTATATGTCTAAGAATAAACCCTTTTGAGTTTGATTCCTGAATTTGATTTCAAAGACCAAACTTCAAACTCAAACTCTCACAGACTGATTAAAAATCACTAATATTCTTTGTGTTTTTAACTCCCGAAAAATTTCTCTCAATCTGAACTTTTTATCCTTTTTCAAATTTCAGTCCTCTTTATTAGTCCCAAATGACCTCTATTTATACCAAAGGCAGTCCCCTTTTTCAGCCCATTTCTTTTACTTTTAACCTATTATTACTAGCCCTTTTATCTCTTTTACTTTCCAGCCAATATATTCTTCTAACTATGTGGGTTATTTACCCTTTTATTATTACTTACTATTGCTAATTTCAAATTAGTGAAAGCTAACTAGGCCCACCCCCTATCAAGTGTCTTGTGTCATTTTTAATTCAAAGTGATGGGTACCTATTTGTTTAATCCATCCCTTTACCTCCCCATTATGTTTGTCCCCCACTATTACTTAAATAATTTATTAGTTTAAAGGTATTTGAGTACTCTAACAGACAGACCACTTAAAATGACCATTTCAAACCTTTGAACTTAACAAATTACCCCTGAGACCCCACTGTTATTTACCCTAGGGTTCCCTACTGTACATCATCAGCTATAACCAATTCAAAACCTAATAACTAACTAAATTGACTCCTAAATGAAACAAATAAACTGACTTCAAACCAAAATCACATCAACAAACAAAGGAGCTTAACAGAACATTGAAGCTAAAGCTAAAGCTGAATCAAAATTCATTGATACTTAACAGAAGACCCAATAACAGCATTACCATGAATCAGAACACAACCCTATTGAACTATCCAGGTCAAACTTCCAATCACCAGTGACACATTATGGGAATGATTAATTAAATTCATAATTCCAAATTAAGCTAAATAGAGTGAAGGAAATCCTGCGATATACTGAACTTATACGAAAATTGATGAACATCAAAGAACAAAGAGCCACACATCACATATATGGGACAAACCTGAACCAATGCCAGAAAGTCTAACATACATTATTTAAACAAAACAACAAAAAAAACCTACTGAAATGGACTATGAAATCAAGACCAGGATTAAAACTACTATCAGGTTAAACTAACTCACACATAACGAACTAATCAATAAATTGACCAAATAGTTTACAGCATGTAACCAACAATTAGAGAACTTGGACCCAATAAACGGTCTGATGAGAAGGAGAGAAGTACTGAACAAATGACAAGAAATAAATCAAAACAAAGATACAATTTAAAACAGACAAACAAAACTATATAAGGAAACAAAAGAAATTAAGAACTTACTGTTTTTTCTCGGATTTTACCAGTATGCCCTTTCGAACTTGAGTCCTAGTCAGTATTATACGTCTATTTCGTGAGAAATAGGCCTACAATACTGAATAAAACCCAATCGACCCTGAAGCTTTGACACGTCTTGAACCATTGAACCCTAGATCCGTCATTCGACGGTTTTTACTCATGTTCGAGCCAATTTGTTTAGGGATTAAGGACGAGGAGGTAAAGGGGATTATTAGGTGTTAGTCTGGGGTCAAGGGGACAGGCTAGGGCTTGGAGGGGAGATCTTTGATCGAAGATTCGAGAAGATCCAACGAGATTCAAGGGAATCTGTTGATGGTTTAGGGATGAGGGAAGCCTAGTGGTGGTGTGGTGTTAATTAGGGGTGGATTAGGGTGGTTTCAGGGTTAGCTCGAAACTTCGATTGAAGATTCGAGAAGATGTGGGGTGATTCGAGGCAAATGGTTCATGGATTCGTGTTGTGGATGGGGAGATGGCTCAGGGGTATCGTTTTGGTGGTCACCGGCGTTGCCGCCGCCAGGTTTCAGGCGAAGGGGAGGGGTGGCGGCTGGCTAGGGTTCTTTGGGTCGTCTGGTTTGTTGAGAGAGACGAAGAGAGGGGGGGTAGCTTAGGAGGGTGTGGGGTGTGTTTGAAAATATATATATGTGATGGGTGAGTGAATCCAAGCCGTTAGATCTGATGAGATCAACGGTTTGGATCACTTCACTTATATAAAACAGGGTCGTTTTGGTCTCAGTGGGGGACTGGGTCGATCCAGGGAAAACGGGTCGGGTTATGGGGTGAGGTCTTGGACCGTTGGATGAGGATGGATGAACGGTCGAGATTCGCTGGTCTCGAAACGACGTCGTTTGATGCGTCTTTGAGAGCTGAAGGTTTGGACCGGGTATAGGTCTCGTTTGGGCCTGA
This sequence comes from Nicotiana tabacum, assembly GCF_000715075.1. Lineage (NCBI taxonomy): Eukaryota > Viridiplantae > Streptophyta > Magnoliopsida > Solanales > Solanaceae > Nicotiana > Nicotiana tabacum. Next base: position 33,471,531 of record NC_134089.1, on the reverse strand, counting down.
TTTTGGCCCAAAATGAAATGGCCCAATCCAAGATTCTTTTCTATTTTTTATTCCTTTCCTTTTTAATTCCTAGTTTAATTCCGAATTTACCAAAATCCTAAAATAAATTATAAAACAACAATTATATTACACAGACATTAATTGATTCTTAACAATGATTAACACACAATATCAAATATTAATTAAACAAAATCACACCATTAAACAATAAAAATGACAAAATTACCAAAAATAATATTTTTGTGATTTTCATTTTTCTTTTTTAAAAAAAAAACAAATATGATTTAATTAATTCCTAATAGCAGAATAAAATCCTAAATTCATGCAACATATTTTTTGTATTTTTAATTAAAAATAAACAATCACAGACAAAACTACAAATAACTATCCGAAATGCCACGCAAATTCTAAAAATTATACACAAAGACAATTTGTTTTATTTTTTGATTTCTTTTGGAGTAATTGTCGTGAGATCAAAAATCACGTGCTCACAACTGCTTCTCTTTGTTCAAAAACACGCAGGATTTTCGTGCAAAGATAAAGTGAGCGAATACGAGCATTTTTTGCATGTTCGAGTACTCCGTGTGAAGCATTTTTTTTTGAAATATTTGACCGAACCTTTGCTTTAAAAGTTTCCTACATATCCTAGGCTAAACAGGAATCAGGTCAATGTAGTTCGGGAAGTTTTGGTAGCTGGGACTACCATGTGACTGCAATTTTGCTGTTACTGCTGTTGTATGCTGTTACTACTGCTTTACCGACCTCCTTATTACACCAAAGGAAAATTAAAACTAAGCTAGCTATGCCTATCAACCATGAGGTACAATATCTCTATCCATAATTCTTTCTAAACTTGATCTTGAGTCTTAGATGATCTTGCTTGTAGACTTTGATCTGAATCTTGATGCTCGCAAGTGGTGGGCGCTTGTTAATTTTTGCAAGCATTGAGGGAAACGGGATTGGCGGAGCTCATGACTTCAATCAAATTTCGGGCTATCCGCACCTTTGTTTGCTCTGGTATTGGAGCTCATCTTCTTTTTTGTTCTTTTATTCTTTTCCTTATTCTGGATGGAGGCTCATTCCATCGGTCATCTCGATCCCTGTGCCTCGAGGTAAAACCTGCTCAGACAAAAAACAAACAAACGAACGAAATTTTTCTGCCCCAGTATCACTAGGAAAATTTCGTGAGTTATTTGCCATAAAAATCTGCGGAATTGATGAGGGGATTGGAAACCCCAAGTCTAAAAGGTGCAACTCATTGATTGGAGCCCTAATGTCGGCCAAGGAAACATTCAACTCAGGGATTGGAGCCCTAATGTCGGCTAAAGAAAAATCGCTCAACTCAGGGATTGGAGCCCTAATGTCGGCTAAAGGAAAATCGCTCAATTCAGGGATTGGAGCCCTAATATCGGCTAAGGAAACGCTCAACTCAGGGATTGGAGCCCTAATGTTGGCTAAAGGCGACTAGGGGATGGAGGCCCTATGTCTAAAAGGCACAGCTCAGGGATTGGAGCCCTAATATTGGCGAAATGTGACTAGGGAATGGAGGCCCTATGTCTAAAAGGTTCAACTCAGGGATTGGAGCCCTAATGTTGGTAAAAGGCGACTAGGGAATGGAGGCCCTATGTCTAAAATCTCAACTCAGGGATTGGAGCCCTAATGTTGGCAAAGGTGACTAGGGGATGGAGGCCCTATGTCTAAAAAGGTTCAACTCAGGGATTGGAGCCCTAATGTTGGCAAAAGGCGACTAGGGAATGGAGGCTCTATGTCCAAAATCTCAACTCAGGGATTGGAGCCCTAATATTGGCAAAGGTGACTAGGGAATGGAGGTCCTATATCTAAAATTTCAACTTAGGGATTGGAGCCCTAATATTGGTAAAAGCGACTATGGAATGGAGGCCCTATGTCTAAAACCTCAACTTAGGGATTGGAGCCCTAATGTCGGCAAAAAGGCAAAAGATTGATTTTGGGGCTTCTAAACTACCCTTTTTTTTCTTTTTTTTTTCTTGTTTTTCTTCTTATCTATTTTCTTTTCATTCATTTTTTAGTAAAAAAATGCAGGAAAGGACTTCGATGAGACTTCCCTTTTGGGTTGATTATTGTTGCTAAGACATTTCTAGTGCTTGCACATTTCTTTTTCCATTTTGGTTACACCTGCTTCTTGCATTGTTGCTTTGGATTGAACCTGTTTCAATTTTCAAACAAAGAACAATTGTTAGTTTGAAACGGTGGCCGGTTTTGTGGCCTTCATTGTTTTTGATCACTTGATCTCGGCCCAACTCTTTTGGCGAGAACCTCTGCCGCTTGCTGGCTTTTCTTAAAGATTGGTTTCTCTCCTAAAACCGAGGAACTCAACTTTTCAAAATTTATCATGACGGCTCAACCGTATAAGGCTTTGACCCTTTCATTTTAATCTGCTTCTAGGGGCTTTTGACTTTGGATTTCTTTTCATTTTCAATAACTCTGATTTCAGAGCATCGGCTATCATGGCCAGTTGGGATCGACTAGATGCACCCACTAAGGCTGGGTACTTTTCTTTGTACTTGGCTTTATTAAACAAAACCCTGTAAAACCAATCTTGCCACCCTTCTTCGTATTAGTTTTGGAATAGAGTTAGACCGAAAGGGATTCAAGGAAAAGTAAAGAAAGGACAAGAAAAAATGAATTTAAGGAGAAGCGTCCCTTTTGGGGAAAAGAAGGACTTATCTGGGGTGCATGCAGACTTCAATAGATATGACATGCTTCTTGGACTAGATACCCGATATGCACAACTATCCAAGTCATTGTGAACCATATCTCAAAATCGAGAAACTTGGCCAGGACTCTTTCAGTGGTGGGGGTGTCTTTTTTTCGATCGACGGCGTCCTTTACGGGTTTTCGCCAATCGACCTCTCTCATTTCTCTTCTCACCGTCGCCTGATAGCACTCTTTACGAGTTTTCACTAAACAGGCTCTCTCATTTTCAATTTTTCTGCTCACCGTCGCCTTATGGTGCCCGTGTGGGTTTTCACCAATAAGACTCTCTTATTTTATTTCTCTCATTTTTATTGCATCGGATCCAAGTAGTTGTATCCTCTAATCCTTGAAAATTCTCACTGATTGATCGAAAGGACTTGAAAGGATTTGGGTAAAAATGATTTGGATCGAATTACAACTTTGGAACAATTCAAGCGGGATTATCGCAGGACCATTACAACATCTGCCCTAGTTTCATTTTTGAGGGAATTTGGATTTTTATTTTGGTGGGACTGAACCCCATAAAGAGACTGCCTACGTATCCTTTCGGAATCAAGTCGAACGTAGTTCAGGAAAAACATCTTCTTCTTCTTTTTTCTTTTTTTTCAACACTTTCAAATTCCAAAGAGGGCAATCAAAGAAGAGTAACCGGCACAAACAGGTTTGCAAAGGGTAGATAGTGTTTGGGTAACGAGAAATAAAGCCTCCGTCCTCCCAATCGAACAATGTTGTTGTTACAGAAAGACTAAACATAGTACCTTTTGATTGCATCCGCATTTACAGCTGCTTCAGGATCATTTCCTTCGATATCGCCCAGATACAATGCTCCCCTCGGCAATATCTTTCTGATGACGTATGGTCCCTTCCAATTAGGAGCGAATTTTCCTTTTGCTTCCTGGTGATGGGGAAGAATACGCCTTAAAACGAGTTGCCCCACTTCAAAATTTCTAGGCCGCACTTTCTTGTTTTAGGCACAAGCCATTCTTTGTTGGTACAACTGCCCGTGGCAGACCGCAGCCATTCGCTTTTCGTCAATCAAGGTTAATTGTTCCAGATGGGTTTTAACCCACTCACTGTCTTCAATTTCGGCTCCAACAATGATTCGGAGAGAGGGGATTTCAACCTCGGCGGGTATTACGGCTTCCGTGCCATAAACCAAAAGATACGGGGTGGCTCCAATTGATGTGCGCACAGTAGTACAATATCCCAACAATGCAAACGACAACTTTTCATGCCACTGCCTGGAACTTTGAATCATCTTTCTCAAAATCTTTTTGATGTTTTTGTTTGCTGCTTCAACGGCACCATTGCATTTAGGCCGATAAGGAGTAGAGTTACGGTGCATTATTTTGAATTACTCACATATCTCCCCCATCAAATGACTATTCAAGTTTGCAGCATTGTCTGTGATAATAGTTGCAGGAATGCCAAAACGGCAGATAAGATTGGAGTGCACAAAATCTACCACAGCTTTCTTGGTGATAGACTTGAGAGTGATTGCCTCAACCTATTTTGTAAAGTAGTCAATGGCAACTAGTATGAATCTGTGCCCATTTGAGGCTTTTGGCTCGATTGGCCCAATGACGTCCATGCCCCAGGCAACAAATGGCCAAGGTGCAGACATAGGATGCAGTTCTGTGGGAGGTGCATGAATCAAATCACCGTGCACCTGACACTTCCGAACGAAACTAAAATAGTCCTTTTCCATGGTCATCTAGTAATAACCCGCTCGAAGGATTTTCTTTGCTAAAACGTACCCGTTCATGTGGGGCCCGCATACTCCCGCGTGTACCTCATGCATGATTCTTCCAGCCTCTTCTGCGTCAACACATCTTAACAAATTGAGGTCCGGAGTTCTCTTGTACAAGACATCCCCACTCAAAAAAAACCATTTGCGCGCCGTCTAATGGTTCTCTTTTGGTCTCCACTGGCTTGCTCGGGGTATTCTTGAGTTTTCAGAAACTTTTTGATGTCATGGTACCATGGTTGGGTATTTGGTGCTTCTTTAATTGTATTACAATAACCATGCCTTTCCCGAATTTGAATTTCCAAGGGATCTATGTGAGCATTGCCTGGATACGGCAGCATTGAGGCCAAAGTAGCAAGTGTGTCGGTTAATTCGTTGTGACAACGGGGAATGTACCTGAACTCTATTGACTTGAATCGCTTGCTGAGGTGTTCCACATGCTTCTTGCAAGGGATAAGCTTAACATCTCGGGTTTCCCATTCTCCTAGGGCTTGCCGGATAATCAGATCTGAGTCTCCCATGATCAACAACTCTTCGACATTTTGGTCGATTGCCATGTTTATACCCATAATGCAAGCTTCATACTCGGCGATGTTGTTTGTACAGAAGAACTGAAGCTGAGCTGTGGATGGATAGTGCTGACCAGTGGGTGAGATCAAAAATGCCCCAATTCCAACACCTTTTGCATTTACCGCCCCATCAAAGAACATTTTCCAAGCATGAGTGTCTTCAGATATTGCCTCAACTAAATTTACTTCTTCATCTGGGAAGTAAGTTCTCAAAGGTTGGTACTCATCATCAATCGGGTTCTCAGCCAAATGATCCGCTAATGTCTGGGCTTTCATTGTCGTGCGAATGACATAGACTATGTCAAACTCTGTGAGCAAGATCTGCCACTTTGCTAATCTCCTAGTGGGCATTGGTTTCTGAAATATATACTTTAAAGGATCCAACCTGGTTATGAGGTAGGTGGTGTAAGCTTGTAAATAATGCCTCAGCTTCTGAGCGACCCATGTTAACGCACAACAAGTTCTTTCCAATAAAGTGTACTTGGCTTCGTAACTAGTAAACTTCTTACTCATATAGTAAATGGCCTGCTCCTTCTTTCCAGTCACGTCATGTTGCCCGAGGACACAGCCAAAAGAATTTTCCAAGACTGTCAGGTACAAGAACAGAGGCCTCCCTGGCTCAGGCGGGACCAAGACTGGCGGATTTAACAGATATTCCTTGATTTTATCAAAAGCTTCTTGACATTCAACTGTCCATTTGATTGCCGCATCTTTCTTTAACAACTTAAATATGGGTTCACACGTGGAGGTCAACTGAGCAATGAAACGACTGATGTAATTCAATCTTCCCAAAAATCTCATAACATCTTTCTTGGTTCTTGGAGGAGGCAAATCCCGAATAGACTTTATCTTTGTTTGATCTAACTCGATGCCCCTCCGACTGACTATGAATCCCAAGAGTTTACCGGATGGTACTCCAAATGCACATTTGGCTGGGTTCAGCTTCAAATCATATTTGCACAGCCGCCCAAAGAATTTTCTCAAGTCCCAAACGTGGTCGTCCTGGGTTTTGGATTTGATGATTACATCGTCCACATACACCTCTATCTCTTGGTGCATCATATCATGAAAAATGGTTGTCATGGCCCTCATATAGGTTTCCCCGGCGTTCTTGAGACCAAATGGCATGACTCTGTAACAGTAAGTGCCCCAAGGCGTGGTAAAAGCTGTCTTTTCTGCATCTTCTTCATCCATTAACACCTGGTGGTATCCTGTGTAACAATCCACAAAAGACTGTATTTCATGTTTGGCGCAGTTATGAACAGGGATGATAGGGGAATAATCGGGGTAGGTTGGCAACTTATGGACCACTAAATCGACACTTAATCCTAGCATGTCATCGTATGACCAAGCAAACACATCTTTGAATTCAAACAAAAGTTGGATCAATGCGTCCCTGGTTCTTTCATCTGTATGAATGCTTATCTTGGTTTCTTTGACTTCTTCAGAGCTACCCAAATTAACTGGCTCGGTTTCATTTAAGTTTGGCTTAGGTTTATTCTCAAATTGTTCCAATCCTCGATTTATTTCCTTAAAAGCCTCTTCTTCATCATATTCCAGTTCTTGGTTCATTATTTCGCAGTTAGACAACGTGTTTGGATATGGACATGAAGTCCGCAAGCATGTCATGTTATTTAAAGCCGCATTATTAGAACTGAAAGAAGAAATAAGAAAAAGTAACAAAATCAGAAAGAATAAAGAGAGATGAACGATGAAATATTAATTTCATTTCATTGAATTATGAAGATAACAGGGTTCACATTAGTATTTAAAGACAGGAAACTAAAAGAAAAACATCCGAGTTACACCCTGAAATAACTCGTGATGCAGAAAAAGTGGCAGGACAGGTCTACCGGGACTCCCGCCTGATTGGGAATGGCGTAGCCTTCCAATTCTGCAGCTTGGCATTGGGTCCCATATATAGCACCTCAGCGGTGCTTGAGCCCTCCCCTGGCTGGACCATGTGGGTTTCATATAGTATCTTCCTCATTGCCCCACAGATCTCTTCAATCTCTTCGGCAGTAAAAGCCTCATCTTCTTCTTTCTTCTGGTATTTTGGCTTGACAAATGTTCTGTACAGATGCGGAACCGGCTGAGGCAAGACCCAACCATCATTCTTTCTATCATCTGCCCATCTTATATCAGCTGGAGTGGGTCGGAAGCCTACCCCGAAGAACTTTTCACTGGTGGGCAGGGTGATAAGTTCAACTATCCCTTGCAATGATTTCCCAAGTCCCTTCCCCAGTTTGAAGCCATGTCGGATCATTTCTTTGGCCACCATGATTGATGCATTAGAAAGGAAAGGTTGGGGGCAAGGTTTTCCTTCTTTGTACTGGTCTGCAACCACAATTTCAAAAGCCTGATAAACTATGTGCTCACTCCCCTCTCTTGCTTCAAGACATGGGACTGATGGGTCCCGATAAATTGATTGCTCATCTTCTCCGTGGACCACTATCTCTTGATCCTTATGCTCGAACTTCACCATATGATAAAGAGTAGAGGGTACAGCCCCCGCTGCATGAATCCATGGCCTCCCCAAAAGAAAGTTGTAGGATGTGTCCATGTCTAGAACCTGGAAGGTTATTTCAAAGTCTACTGGGCCAATGGTCAGAATTAGATTGATCTCTCCAATTATGTACCTTTTGATGCCATCAAAGGCACGTACACATACATTGTTGGGTCGGATTATTTTGGTCCCAATTTCCATGCGCTGTAGAGTCGAAAGTGGGAAAATGTCTACTCCAGAGCCTCCGTCCAACATCACCCTTTTCACGTAGTGCCCTTTGCATTTGACTGTTAGGTGCAAGGCTTTGTTATGTGCGGCCCCTTCTGAGGGTAAATCATTTTTTCTAAAAGTGATCTGGTTGATTGCGAAAAATCTTTCTGCCATTCTCTCCAACTGCTCTACAGAAATGTCAACAGGCACATATGCTTCGTTAAGGGTCTTGATCAATACCTTCTGATGTTCAGTGGAATTCATCAACAAAGCCAACAAGGAGACTTGTTCGGGAAATTTTCGAAGTTGGTCAATCACCTCATAATCTGTCATTTTCATGTTTTGGAAGAAAACCTCTGCTTCTTCGGCACTCACGGGCTTCTTAAGTGGGAAGCGCTTTCTAGTAGCATTGTTCAACTCTTCCTAATTGGAATACTTTTCAACAGGGTTATTTTCTTGAACTTCTCCTGGGATTTTTTTGCCTTTATAGGTCACCACCGTTTTGTAGTTCCAGGGCACAGCAGTAGGATCTTTCATGGGCTTCTGTGGCGCGCGTCCAATAACCACTAGCTCATTCAGCCTCGATGGCTTAATTGGCCCCTGCATCACATAAACCCCCTTGGGAACATACATCTGGGTTGTTTTATTCAACTCAAATCTCCTGAGAGGACTCAATGTCATCTGCTTTTCTTTACGGCCTTGAGGGATGTGGAGAACAACATCTTTGGGAGGCGTTGCCCCGGTCTCAACTTCAATTTTCTTCTCTGACTTTGGAGGGGTGGTTTCTTTCTTTATCTCCCTTTTATCTTGCTTCGAGGCAGCTTTTGGTTTCTTTTCTTTGTCAGCAATGGCAATGATGGCCTTCAATGCTGGGTCAAATTCCTTATCCTTACAAATCATTCCAATTACCGGCCCGTTGTTGTGGGCTGGCAGTGGGTTGTTGGTCACATTAGGAACATCTTAATCCTTTAGCACTATCTTTCTTTGTCCTATCAAGTTCTCCACGGCTCTCTTTAGAGTCCAGCAATCATCTGTGTCATGCCTTTCTGCCCCTGAGTGATAAGCGCATCGGGTACCGGCTCTGTAAGCGGGTGATGCTGGGTTTTGTCTAGTTTGAGGAACAGGCTGTAGCAGACCCATTTGAACAAGCTTTGGTAACAGGATGGAGTAGGTTTCGCCAATTGGTGTGAAATTTGGCCTCTTGGGCGGTTCATGAGGGTGGAAATTATTTTGTGGAGGACGGGGGTTGTAGTGGGTTTGGTAAGGAGGTTGGTTTCTAGGAAATGGAACTTGATTTCTGTTGGCTTGTTGTTGTGGCCGGACATAAGGCTGAGCATTCATGACCGAGTATGGCTGAGGAGTATAGGCCAAATCTTGGTGAGGGTAATAGTGTTGCGGGGTCCTTTCTGAGAAAAGGGATCTGGGAGTACTGTTTCTCCTTGCACCCGACACTGCCATGAATGTTTCTTCCCTTTTCTTTCCCTTTGCTATTCCTCCAGACCCACCCTGAATGGCTTGGGAGGTAGCTCTGATAGCGGATTGGCTTAGAATTCGACCCGTTTTTAGCCCATTTTCAACCATTTCGCCAATCTTGATAGCTTCAGTGAACGATTTACCCATTGCGGACATCATATTCTGGAAGTAGTCAGCTTCCTGAGCTTGAAGGAAAACTGTGACCATTTCAACCTCATCCATCGGAGGCTTTACCCTGGATGCCTGCTCACACCATTTAACTGCGTACTCTCGGAAGCTTTCTGAGGATTTCTTTTTCAAGTTTGTCAATGAGTTCCTATCTGGAGCAATATCAATGTTGTATTGGAACTGCCTGACGAAATCTCTAGCAAGATCATCCCAGATGTACCAACGGGATATATCCTGGTCCATGTACCACTCAGATGCGATGCCCACCAGACTTTCTCCGAAATAGGCCATGAGGGTAGGTGCACATGAGGGAACATGCATAAGTCGGCATAGGATACACTTTTCTGTCCACTCAAGCCTTGTATGCTTTTGAGACTTTGTTCCATACTCCTCATTTTCCTCACAATCTCTTCTTGCTCAGGAGTTTTGGTGGTCTTCTCTTGCCTCGCGGTGAACTCAATATGGGGTGGTTGCGGGTAAGAATAAGTAGGAAACTGAGGAGGTTCCACTTGGAAAGATGGTGCTTGAAATGTGAAGGAAGATGAATCAAAGTTAAGGCCTGGGTAAAGCAGGTTGTGTCGTAGCTGAACAAGGTGGCGCGGTGAATATGTTTGAAGCCACACTTGAAGCTAACACCTAGGGGCGAGACTCAGAAGGTGTTCCAGCAAAGTGGGCTGAAATGGTAGGATATCCCAGTGGGGTATTTGGATAACTTATGGGGATGTTGGAGGTCCCACTTGCCCTGGGAAAAAGCTCAGGGAATCCAGGGATCACACTTGGCGGTTCTTTTCCATTGGCCCAGGCGTCCCACATTTCCATCATGCGGAGACGCAGAATTCTATTTTGCTCAGTCGTTGCTGACTCAGAAGTCTGGATGGTCGAGATCGGACTATCCTCTGGAATAGGAACTGTTGGCAGAGGAATTTTCGAAGACATTTCAACACTTCCTTTTGACCTTGTGAAGTATGAATGTGAAGCCAGACTACCACAAAACCAACCACCTTACTATAGCAACTCTGGAAAAGTAGACAACAAACCAGTTAGTTTGAAACAAATAACACATAGGAAATCGCACGTTGGGGTGTGATGCACCTATACAGTTAAATGTGTTTCTACATGTTCCGCAACGGCTGCATGTTTCATCCCGGCTCTGCTTATTTTCCCAATTTCTTTTTTTTCCACTTTTTTCATTTTTCTTTTGGTTTTTTCTATGGGCTCTCTTTTTCGCATCCCTCTCTTATTTGAGTTATTTACAAAAAATCGTGACCGGATCCGATGAGGATTACCTACGTATCACGACGCCGCGTGAATCAGATCATTACGTAGTTCAGGAGAAACAAGTGCGAAAAATAATGAAACAATTTTGGGAATTTTCAAATTTTCATTAATAAAACTCCTAAACTTTCTATTACAAAAGACTTCAAACTACTCATCTTCTTGGAATTTTGAAACTACCAACAGACTAAAAAATAATTTCCAAAATGCAGACTCAATAAGTGAAAAATCATGAATACATCAATGCTTTGACTCCTGGGGCCCGTGGGACATCATTCGGTCTCACGGGCCTATGTGCAAGATCCCCTTGAAGCCGCTTCAAATCACTAATTATCTGGCGGACAAATATCATTACAGCAGCAAAGAAAGTTGTCTGAGTCATATCCTCACATGCGTGGCATTTCATGACGGTGTAGTCGGAAATGACTCTAACCCTCTCTCGGACAATACCCTTTTCCTGAAGTAAACGCACGATTTGCTGATTCTGGGCTTCCAACACTTGAGTGTCATGATGATTTTGATTCCGCAATTGTTGTATATCTTCGTCCATTTGGGCCATCAAAGCATAACAATGTTCCCTATCGGCTTTAAAATTCCTGGCCTGTTTGTCCGCCTCACTTTCAAGGGTGATTAGCTTTCTCTTTAAATTGGCGATTGTCCCCTCATATTTTCTTTTCATTTGTCGCACAAACTCTGCCCGCCCTTCTGCATTCTCTGCCAATTGTGCTCGGACTTTTGCTAGACTAGCCTCAGATTTTTGTAGGTCATCTTGACACTCAAGTACTTTCTTTCTCAGACCGCTTATAAGCCTTTCATCTGCCCGGCTTCTTTCTGGGTTTCTAGCAGTTATTCTCATTTTATGGATTTGAGCTTTGAGAGCTTCGTTTTCCTGAGTTAGCTTTTTCTTTTCCCCTTCATCTGCGGCAGCTTGGATACTGTGGCCAAATTTGAGGTTCCTGATTTGTCCCTCTAATTTACTTATCTTAGCCCTATAGCTTTCTTCCTTTGCCAACCAGCCCCACTGCTCCTGCGAGTCGTTAGTGAATTGTTGGACATGAGCTCTCTTAGCAGGTCTCTCGGGCTCTCAAGGAATTTGAAATCTTTTGCCAAACCAAACCATATAATTGGGGTCCACCTCACCTCTAGCTAGATCCCGCATCATAGTCTTGGGTTCGAGAAATCTGCATTCATTCCAAACTTGGCGAACTCTTCCTTCTAGAAATACAGCCTTTGGGCCCAATTCGACAACATGTATACTCAAATCTTCGTCATGGGGGACAGTTCGAAATCTTCCTAGTTGGCGCAAAACCCTGTGAGGAGCATATGGCTGAATGCTCCGGATGTCCATTAGGAGAAAGTAGCACACTTTAGCTGACATGTATATGACTTCGGTGGCAGGGAGCCATCCAAACGTCCACTTAATTTTATCTGAAGTTAAAGAACTCAAGCGGTCAAACCAAGCTTCGGTACCCTCTGGAAATTCAACCCCCGCCACTCGGCTTTCAAATTCTTCGATGCAATCCAAACCGGTCATGTCGTAGTTCATATACCCGACACGGTGGCAGAGATGTTCCAGTATCCACAGTTGTAGTAGTAAGTTGCAGCCTTGGAAGAATTTTCCCCCTTCTCGACAGATGGTCAAGGCTCGGTAAATCTCAGATAAGATCAGGGGAACGCGTAACCCGCAATTTCCTCTAGCGTGGGTGTGAGCTCAAAATCATAAAAGCGAAACACATTGAGAGTAGGATCCCAAAAAGGTATCAGGGCTTCAATCACGTCCAATCTTGGCTTGATGTTAAAAAGTCCGACAAGACCACCCAAAACTTTTATCACAGTTCCTCGGCTACCTTTTCCTAGGTCATTCCACCACACGTGGAGCTGTAAGGGGATCTCTTCAAGAGCTGCGAAGGGTTCGTTTTCATCTGTGCTCATCCTGCACATTTATTAGGGTGATTTAATTTAAAAGGTTATGACTCATTTGGACTCAAGAAAAGGTTATCAAAATTCCATAAAAAATCCGGCTTTGCAAATACGGCCTTTCAGCACTTCGGGGAAGAAGATTTTAAGGTTGTGTTTGCTAAACAGCCAAAACCTAAAAAAAACTACTAAAGGTGGCTGTTCTTGCAAAACGGCCTTCCGGTGTCCTTTTGGGGACATTCAACCATTTTAGACAAGAATGACATCACCTTCTTATTTACAATCAAAACAAAAATTTTGTTCGTTTTTTTTTGGGCTACTTTTACAAAAATGAAGTTGGACCCTTCTTATGAAAGAAATGCTTCTAAAAAATGACATATTTTTGAATTTTGAATTTTCTTTCCAATTTTGAAAGAAGAATGAAAATATTTTTGAATTTTGAGAAGAAATTAAAAAAAGTATTTTTGAATTTTTTTTTAAATTGGGGTCTTAAAGAAAGACTTTTCTAAAGAAGGAAGTAAAGGAAAATATTTTTGGATGTTTTTGAAAATGGTGGGCCGGAACCGATGAGGTTTGCCTATGTATCTCACATCCGGTGAGAATCAGACCCGCGTAGTTCGCCCGTTTTGACGGAACAGGGGAAACATGGCAGTTGAAAACTTTGGCTCATTTGGAGATGTAAATAGCTACCTCTCGCTCCTATATTATTATTATTATTTTTTGATTTTTTGATTATTTTTTTTTATTTTCTTCCTCTGTTCTAGAAGTCGGTCAACATGCAAGCCGAAATAAATAGATGCGTCAGTAGCACGTAAGATGCATCAGGATGGTCTTTTTTCATTTGGGTACACCTGTCCTAGACAGACCCAACCCCTGTGTTGAGTCTCCAAGGTCAAATGCACATGATGCAAACAAACGTTCCTACTAGGGATCCGGCATGAGGCTTGTTATACTAGGTTTAAAAACCTGGGTTTATTGTTCTAGACCTGGCTTACCGGGCGGACAGCTCGAGCCGAAGGGATGCAGCGTACCGGGAATACAAAAGCTTCACCGGCTTTGCAACTTGTCCGAACCTCGTTCTAAAATTGGGATAAGACTCTAACAGAAAAGAAGTCACACGAAGTGCACACTTCCCAGATGATTTAGAAGACTCAGAGAGAGGAGGGTTTCGTAGCAATTTATATACAGTCCAAACAATATCAAAGCGGTAAAAGCGGCATTTAGCACATTAGGCTCAACATGTAAAAATCAGATAAAACAAGCCAACTATAACAGTTATCCTAAGCTTGAATTCTTGAACCCTGAACCGAAGTTCTGGGTTTGGGTCCCCAGCAGAGTCGCCAGAGCTGTCACACCTCCTTTTTGCGCACCTACCCTGAAGGATAAATGCGTGAAGGAGTTTTTCCATTTTAAGTGACATTATTCGAAAATGGGATTATTTATTTATTTCAGAGTCGCCACTTGGGATAGGTTTGGCTTTTGGTGTCCCAAGTCACCGGTTTATCTTGAATCCCAATTCGAGGAAAATATTCGACTTTTATTTTGAAGTCTGCGAACCAGAAATTCTAAGTAAGGAATTTTGTTGATCCGAGGGAAGGTATTAGGCACCCCCGAATCCCGTGGTTCTAGCACGGTCGCTTAAATTGTTGTAATGGCTAAATATCTGATTTTAATACATGTTATAACTTATGTGCTTTTATTAACTTTAAACCGCTATTATTATTATTTTTTAGAGAATTGCAACGTCGTGAAAACGTGTCCCGAACCACGTTGCAATCAATGCACTCGTGGTTGTCAACATATTTCGACTTCGTTGAGATTTGGATTTGGGTCACATAAATGCGCACCCTAATTTAGGAAAAAGTAATATTATTAAAACATGCCTAAAGAGACTAACACGTTATTATCTTTGAGGAAGGTCGTGAAATTCGCTAAACGTCTCATCCAAAAATTCTAAGTATTTTTAATATATACATTTATGAGGACCCCGCAGTTTGTGAGTTTTATTGGGCGAGGCTCGACTCATTTTATTTTTAAAAGGGCAAGCCTAAAAGCAACTATAATTTTTTTTATTTTTTGTTTTGTCTCTAAAAAAGAAAATATCCTAATTAAAATGTTTCAGGTCTAATACGGGCCAAGCAATAGTTTTAAAATAAACGTGTCATTGGGCTCAAAAGTAAGCCCGAAGAATATGAATTGAAACAACGGTCCATTAACGAAAACTGTTCGAGCGCGGGCCTTAAAATTTGCCCAAACGAGAAAGGTATTTAATAGGCCCACTTCAAGACTTTTAATTAGCTACTGATCCTTGATTCTTACCAAACAGATTTCAACTTTTAAAAAAAAAATGACGGCATGCTTAGTTATTTCACGCTATTGCAATATGCACTTGATAATTGAACGCATGGAATAATGATGTGTATTTATTTATTCCTACTGGAGATTGATTACTCAGCACAGGCTAACTAGTTTGATACTAGCTCGAACTAAACTTACTAGTCTAATACTTAACTTGGGCTTGACGTATGGTAACATAATCAATTACTTCACGCTGTTCTAACTGCCTGCTAATTTATTACTAACCATGCAATCGTTTAATGACGAACTACAAAGGAGGATCTAATACTTAACAATCCAATAATTCACATGATCTAGCCAACTCGAAATCCATTTTTTTAGTCCAAATACAGTCTCATACAGTTCATTCGAATACACCCAGGAGCTTACTAAAATCATGCATTACACTATCAATGTGAACCAAACCAAACTAATTGTTAACTTAACCCAAAATCAGCCAAAAATAACCAAAATCAGTCTAGTAGTTCAATATAGTTCTTGACAACATAAGTAATCTAATTGGAGTATTAAAACTACAATAATTCTCAATAGATTCAGATTAACAAAGTTCCTTGTCATTGACTTTCTGGATCATTTATACACTTGAACCAAGATTCCACATTCAACTGGAGACAAAAGTGTACCTGAATTCGAGATTACAATGAAGAAAAAGAGTCAGTCGAGGCAGGGAAGATTAACAGCAGCAATTTGAACTCAACAACCCCAAATTATGTCAAGTTTGAACCCAGAAACACATATAGAAATCAGGAGTGTTTTGAAATCGAACAACACTACTCAAATAAACCCAAACTCAACTGAACATCAACCAATGGACCCCAATTGAAAACAGCAGCAATCTCTCATACACTGACCCCAAAAAAACTGAAAGTGAACTCCTCTTATATGTCTAAGAATAAACCCTTTTGAGTTTGATTCCTGAATTTGATTTCAAAGACCAAACTTCAAACTCAAACTCTCACAGACTGATTAAAAATCACTAATATTCTTTGTGTTTTTGACCCCCGAAAAATTTCTCTCAATCTGAACTTTTTATCCTTTTTCAATTTTCAGTCCTCTTTATTAGTCCCAAATGACCTCTATTTATACCAAAGGCAGTCCCCTTTTTCAGCCCATTTTCTTTTACTTTTAACCTATTATTACTACCCCTTTATCTCTTTTACTTTCCAGCCAATATATTCTTCTAACTATGTGGGTTATTTACCCTTTTATTATTACTTACTATTGCTAATTTCAAATTAGTGAAAGCTAACTAGGCCCACCCCCCTATCAAGTGTCTTGTGTCATTTTTAAATCAAAGTGATGGGTACCTATTTGTTTAATCCATCCCTTTGCCTCCCCATTATGTTTGTCCCCCACTATTACTTAAATAATTTATTAGTTTAAAGGTATTTGAGTACTCTAACGGACAGACTACTTAAAATGACCATTTCAAACCTTTGAACTTCCCAAATTACCCCTGAGACCCCACTGTTATTTACCCTAGGGTTCCCTACTATACATCATCAGCTATAACCAATTCAAAACCTAATAACTAACTAAATTGACTCCTAAATGAAACAAATAAACTGACTTCAAACCAAAATCACATCAACAAACAAAGGAGCTTAACAGAACATTGAAGTTGAAGCTAAAGCTGAATCAAAATTCATTGATACTTAACAGAAGACCCAATAACAGCATTACCATGAATCAGAACACAACCCTATTGAACTATCCAGGTCAAACTTCCAATCACCAGTGACACATTATGGGAATGATTAATTAATTTATAATTCCAAATTAAGTTAAATAGAGTGAAGGAAATCCTGTGATATACTGAACTTATACGAAAATTGATGAACATCAAAGAACAAAGAGCCACACATCACATATATAGGACAAACCTGAACCAATGCCAGAAAGTCTAACATACATTATTTAAACAAAACAACAAAAAAAAACCTACTGAAATGGACTATGAAATCAAGACCAGGATTAAAACTACTATCAGGTTAAACTAACTCACACATAATGAACTAATCAATAAATTGACCAAACAGTTTACAGCATATAACCAACAATTAGAGAACTTGGACCCAATAAACGGTCTGATGAGAAGGAAAGAAGTACTGAACAAATGACAAGAAATAGATCAAAACAAAGATACAATTTAAAACAGACAAACAAAACTATAGAAGGAAACAAAAGAAATTAAGAACTTACTGTTCTTTTCTCGGATTTTACCAGTATGCCCTTTCGAACTTGAGTCCTAGTCAGTATTATACGTCTATTTCGTGAGAAATAGGCCTACAATACTGAATAGAACCCAATCGACCCTGAAGCTTTGACACGTCTTGAACCGTTGAACCCTAGATCCGTCATTCGACGGTTTTTACTCATGTTCGAGCCAATTTGGTTAGGGATTAAGGACGAGGAGGTAAAGGAGATTATTGGGTGTTAGTCTGGGGTCAAGGGGACAGGCTAGGGCTTGGAGGGGAGATCTTTGATCGAAGATTCGAGAAGATCCAACGAGATTCGAGGGAATCTGTTGATGGTTTAGGGATGAGGGAAGCCTAGTGGTGGTGTGGTGTTAATTAGGGGTGGATTGGGGTGGTTTCAGGGTCAGCTCGAAACTTCGATTGAAGATTCGAGAAGATGTGGGATGATACGAGGCAAATGGTTCATGGATTCGTGTTGTGGATGGGGAGATGGCTCAGGGGTGTCGTTTTGGTGGTCACCGGCGTTGCCGCCGCCGGGTTTCAGGCGAAGGGGAGGGGTGGTGGCTGGCTAGGGTTCTTGGGGTCGTCTGGTTCGTTGAGAGAGACGAAGAGAGGGGGTAGCTTAGGGGGGTGGGGTGTGTTTGAAAATATATATATATGATGGGTGAGTGAATCCAAGCCGTTAGATCTGATGAGATCAACGATTTGGATCACTTCACTTATATAAAATAGGGTCGTTTTGGTCTCAGTGGGGGACTGGGTCGATCCAGGGAAAACGGATCGGGTTATGGGGTGAGGTCTTGGACCGTTGGATGAGGATGGATGAATGGTCGAGATTCGCTGGTCTCGAAACGACGTCGTTTGATGCGTCTTTGAGAGTTGAAGGTTTGGACCGGGTATAGGTCTCGTTTGAGCCTGATTTTGGCCCAAAATGAAATGGCCCAGTCCAAGCTTCTTTTCTATTTTTTGTTCCTTTCCTTTTTAATTCCTAGTTTAATTCCGAATTTACCAAAATCCTAAAATAAATTATAAAACAACAATTATATTACACAGACATTAATTGATTCTTAACAATGATTAACACACAATATCAAATATTAATTAAACAAAATCACACCATTAAACAATAAAAATGACAAAATTACCAAAAATAATATTTTTGTGATTTTCATTTTTCTTTTTTTTTTAGAAACAACCAAATATGATTTAATTAATTCCTAATAGCAGAATAAAATCCTAAATTCATGCAACATATTTTTGTATTTTTAATTAAAAATAAACAATCACAGACAAAACTACAAATAACTATCCGAAATGCCACGCAAATTCTAAAAATTATACACAAAGACAATTTGTTTTATTTTTTAATTTCTTTTGGAGTAATTGTCGTGAGAGCAAAAATCACGTGCTCACACACAGGTGCTGGATAAAACTGCCACACAAAGATGGTCTCAAACTGAATGTTGTAGCTGGACTTTAAACCCGGTATCTTCATGATGTTACTTCTATCCCTCAATCACTCAACCACCCCATTGCCGACGAGCATAAATAATATTATGTGTCTAGATTCATTTAACTTAAATATTTGAAAATTGGAGAACATTTTCTACGATTCTGCAGAATATTATGCAATTATAGAAGAATACTTAACTTGCTAGAATTAGAGATTAACTACATAAGTATTATATTGTACTAACTAAGGAATAATTCCTATACGTTGTTAGTCAAGCAAGTCATTAAGAAGTTTTTTTCTCTTCCCTCTCCTTTCACAGTTGAGTATTAACATGATGGGTCTTGTCACTCCACATGACCAAATAAGAGAATAACTAGATATTGTATTGTACTAACTTAAGAGTTAAGACTAAGGAACACTTAAACAGGTCATTAAGCTTCTCTCTCCTTTCACAATAGTGTATAAACATAAAATGATGATGAGTCTTGTCACTCCATATGACCAAAATAATCCACCAGAAAGAATGTTAGAATGTTAGAGTTTAGGACCCAAGATAGAGAGATAGCTTTGTGTGCCAACAGCCAACCTTGATGGGTAAAGAAAAAAGTTAACATTGAACCCAACGACTGCCAGCCCTAAAGCAAAATTAGCTAACAGATGGTTGAAATCTGTTGACAATGTGTCTTGCAAATCAATATCACCAGTAAAGCACAATGATGAAAAAGGTACTTAAATCATTCTCATTCAAACATACTCCAAAACTTCCAATCAATCATACACATCACCACACAGAAAATGCAAATTTAGCATCTATGGAGTATCTGGTTGTCAAAAAGTTCTTCTACCTCCATTTTCCAGAAATAAGATCGATGAAATAACACTTGGTAGAGTCGGAGTTCCCGTAATAAATGCAATAACGAGAATGGAAGAAACTTAGCTCACCAGAAGTACGGTGGTTGCTCCAACAGAAGAAGCAAGTCTTGCCCTGCCCACAGATTCCTCAATGGGAGGAGAGTGCCTCACTCCATACATCAAAAGCTGATAGCGGGGATAATGCTTGTTGCACTTCTGAATTTCACAAAAAAGAAAGAAAAAATGACGTTAGGAAATTTCAAAAAATTTAGTTCCAAGATTAAATTTTTATTTTAACAGCACCTCTGTTGTCCACTTAGTGAACCTCTTAAACCTATGGTGATCTTTCCCTACCCTTTTCACATAATTACTCCCTCCTGTTGCAGCTGCATCGATTAACCCGGAGAAAAATACCCACATTTTGCTGGGAAAGGTGAAAGGGTCGAATGTTTGTACAAGAAGGTTACGGGAAGGGTTTGTAAGGAGAAGGTTGGTATATAAAACACTTTCATCCTTTCTTTTTTCTTTTTTCTTTTTTCTGTTTCTTTTAAGCGTTAATTTGCGCAGCCGTTTTTTGGGTTATTGTTAGGGGTGAGCATATATCGGTTAAAACCGATAACCCGAACCATTAATTTTTTATTGAGTTATTAGGTTAACGGTTCGGTAACGGGTTAAATTTTTTTTTTTTATTGGGTTATCGGTTCGGACTCGGTTTGCATTTTTGTTATTGGGTAAAAACCGATAACCCAATAAGAATGATATAATTTACCAATTTACCCTTAAGTATATACTGGTTATTTATTTTCCTAATTCCCTCTTCACTCTTCAGTCTTCGGTCGTTTGTCTCTCAATTCTCATTCTTGTTTCCGTCGCAGCCCCCAAGAGTCAAGGCACAAGACTCACCACCAGTTCTCCGCCAGACATCAGTAGATACTGCACAGAAGTGGGAGCGTGCTTTTGTTAAGAAACAACAAAAGTTGGCAGTTTACACGTTCTGGCAGTTTGATTTCTTTGTTTTATATATTGCAAAATTTTTTAGTTGTTTTATGTTATCGGGTAAACCGATAACCGAACCGATAACGATATATAACCGATTAATTGATAACCGATAACCAATATCTTATCGGTTTGGTTATCGGGTTATGATATTTGTAAACCGATAATCAATAGGCAAAACCGATAATGTTCAAAACCGAACCGAACCGACCGATGCCCGCCCCTAGTTATTGTATGTTACCTAAATCCAAGCCCCATTAATATTTTGATTTGATAAATTTTAAAGTTAAAACAGACAAACTTGCATTTGTTCTTTTTTTTTTTTAACATAAATATATACTCCATTTATCTTAAATCACGTTTTGGTGTTTGTAATTATTAATTCAGTTATGAGTAGTTAAATACACTATCACTCACCAAGTCGACAGGATATCAGGCCGTTCATATCTGTCGGTTATCAATTTGGACAAGAATCATAGTGAAACAAAGATCTTTTTATATATCATATCAATTAAACCCCAAATACGGAGTAATTATTATATTTTTTACTTGAAGCTTGATCAATCAAGGGAGCTTATCGGTTATCAGATACTCGAATTGATACCCCGTTAGTCATATAATTACAAATCGTTCTCGAATCATTAATACGAGAGTCCGATACCAACAAACAATTAACACTTTTTTTTATTCGAGTTATCTTCTGAATAACCCTACTTGAATTCAACCTTTGTTTCAACAAAATCAACAGCAAATTTATAGGACGTAGGGAATACTTTGACGTTGTGATATAACAGAAATGTGATATGTCGCTGGTCATTGTAAAAATTGGTAAATTATGCTAAAACAGCCACAGTAAAAATAGTTAAATTATCATGAATCCCATAATTATAAAATAACCATCGCACATATAGTCATTTATCATAAATTAGCCAAATTGTCACGAATCCTCATAATAATGAATGTGTATATCATGACACTTTTACACGTTGTAAATGTTTCGCGAGGGCCCATTTCCTCAACTTAATTTGAATTGAAACATAGTTGACATATAATAGCAAAAGGGACAAAACAAATCTATATCTATATATAAAAGAGGAGAATTGAAAAGTGAGGTGGTATGTCTCTTTGGCCAAGAATCACATTTATTTTTTTTCTCAAATTTTTGGCTTTTTTCCTATTTTTCTCTATTTTGTGCTACACTAAAATATTCAAAAGTCACTTCTTAATTGTATTCTGTTAATTACACCTCCGTTAGACCGTTACTCATCTTCTCCCCAATTCTTTTTCAGTTTAGAAAGTCCAAAAGTCTCTATTACTAATTATCTAAATAATTTCACCTTCAATGACGACTACTATTATATATTTAACATGCCATCAATTCATGGGAAGAATATACAGATAGATCATAATCTTTTATCCCCAATCTTCATTTGTGCGTGGTGAGAATTCTCTTTATCATTCTCTACCAAATTTTTTTTGTCAGTTTGTCCCTATAGAATTGAGTTGATTTTTCTTATTTCAATTTACATAACTCGGTTACGATTTGTAGAAATGCTAATCTGTTTGCATACTGAATTGCTAAAGCTTTTGCCCTTTTTATGCCCCTTCTGTAATGGAAGGTGTTTTGTTATACAAACTTTTGATTTAGTTAGGATCATTATTTTTGTCTTTCCTTCTTCTTTTTTTTTTTTTTGGATTTTCCCTGAAGGAAATATAATAAATTGGAGCTTTTTGCTCAAAGCATGCACTCTTTTACCTTTCAGTGGCGTTACAAATTAGAGAACAAATTTGTCATTATTCATGCCATATTATTTAAAGAAGAATGAGATCATGCAGTCTTCCATTATTAAGGTTTGGGACGTTACCTTACAAACTGAAGGATTGCATAACAAGTAAATTTGGTGGTGTACGTTTCTAATATAAGTGATCCAAGATGTGATTAATAGTTTTTTTTTTGTGATATTCTTTAAGCAATTTATTGACGGTAATGTTAATGTATCTTTTTTATAATATATTTGAATGTTAAATTTAAATTTAGTACGTCTCTTCTGGAAATTGAAAGAAGAATACTATTAAATTTAACCCTTTATGACATGTTCTTTGTATCAATGTTTGTACGTACAAGCTCACCATACTTTACTTAGAGAATTGCAGGTCCTTTTAATTTCTCCTTCTTTGTTTTTCTTTACTTTACTTCTTTAGTACTGTACAAGGTCTTTTTCTTTCTTTTATCTTGCTATGAAACTTGAAAATCATGATGACTGAATATTTTGTCCCTGAGATATTTATTTAAAGTTCTTGGTTTTATTTCTTCGTTTTCCTTGCTTAATTATTTTTTTCTTTGTGGGAAAAAATGTGGGCCTTTTACGTGATTTTGTGGTAGAATTTTTCTCAGTATGAAGAATAATGCTTCGGTACTTGGCAGAAGAGCTGAAGTATAAATCTATTTAGGTAGGCTATATTTTAAGAAAATTAATACCGACTCATTCATTTGGTGGGCTGGTGCTAATTATCGTGGCTGCTAAAATACATAGTACTAGAAGTTGTTGATTCTGGTTCGTAATATGGTGGTTTATGGATTATGCCCAGTGAAAGATAAACTCCAATCATTCTGATGATTAAGGTGGAGACAGTTATGATTTTTATTGTTAACATTTTGAATTTTTAGTTGCCTTTGTGAAATGGAAATGAGAATGACGACGACCGCAATAATGTGCTATGATTCTAACAGAATTATGCAGGGTGAATGTCAAGTTTGCGATAACCGTTACGGTAACAATAATACAAGATTGTTCTTCTTTGTTCTTCCTAATTAATTACGTAATTCTTTTCATTTTCATTTGAATTTTATGATACAGTATTCACGGAGAAAGAGTAATGGATATGAACTAGAAGCACCAGACAATACCCATGGACAAGGATCTCCCCTGTTTAAGCCTATAGAAACTCCAATATAATATGAGTATCTTATCTGGAATTTGTTAAATTCATTAGAGCTTTTGCATACACTACCTTCGCATGCAGTGGCAAAGCCATGAAATTCAATAAGGGTGTTCAATTATGCAAGGGTGTTCGAAGTCTATTTTTTAATCAATAATAAGTAGTATTTTACCTTATACGTAGTATAATTTTTCGGCGAAAAGTGTTCAGTTGATTACCTTTGGGCCAACATAGCTTTCCATGTTCGCATGGAGACTGAAACTTAAAATTTGAGTCCAAGTTCATGTGAATACTCTTATGTTGAATTTATAAGAGGAACTTTTAAATAAAATGAGCAGATAATTTTTGAGAATTATGTAATTTTACTTATATAATTTAACGATTTTGAGGTATTATTTTTAGAGTTAAATATTTAGATTGGTTAGGAAAGCTGACCAGAAAGTTAGAGCAGAAGAAACGGAAGTGGGGAAAGAAGAAGAAAAACAAAAAAGGTAAAATAAAGGGAAAAGGAAAGAAAAAATAAAGATAAAAAAATTCCAAAAGATGTAGTTTAAAGCAAACATTTTCTTCAAATTACGTTCTTACTTTACCTTATTTTAAGAAAAACAAAAAATATTAGTGTACCTATATATATTGATTACACAAAAGTAGAAAGTTAGAGTTATATTTACAACTAAAGTTTTACAATATGGATTAGGAATTCCAATCCAAAAATATATAAACTTTAATTTTAACATATTTAATAATTGGGTATTATGAAAAATTATTTGTAAATTCAATGACATTTTTTTACATAAATTTATTAGTACCTAAATAATAATAGGATCATAAATTAATATTTATATCCAATGATCAATTCCAACAGAAAGCTAGTAAGACGAGACACACAAAGTGTAAAGTGTAAACTCCCCTCCGTGGCCCACAACGACTAATAATAGATAATGACCCATTCGCTTTTTTGTTTCTAAATATCTGCAAATAAAATGGATAAGGTGCATTCAATCAGAGGTTCACAAACACTTCACCCCTTCTCATAGTTACACCACTACTCCAGTTTGCTCCCAACAAACTGGAGCAAATATTCGAAGAATGATTCATCTAAAAGCAATTCACTCCCCTTTGACACCAAAGCAACATGCTCTTTTTAACAAAAATGGCCACTTCCAAAGGAAAAAACACCCCATTCTCTGCCTCTGCAAACCGAATGATTCAGATTCAGACGCTCCTCCTCCTCCACCTCCGCCTCAAGGAGACAGCCGTCAGCAGGAACTGCTTGCGAGGATTGCCCAGCTTCAAACTCAGAAAGTTCGTCTTACCGACTACTTAGACGAAAGATCTGCTTATCTGTCCCAGTTTGCTGAAGATGCCAATGCCGAGATTGACCAGATTGGTGAAAATGCCCTCAAAGAGCTTGATGAAGCTGGTGCAAGGGTCTGCACTCAACTGCATAACCAAATCATACAGAAAGTGGAGTTCAGTTTTCATCTCTCAATTACACAGTTCTTGATCTGTTCTTTTTTTCTTTCTTTGTGGAACAGATAATGGAAAATATAGAGAGCCGGATGCAAGCTTTTGAAGAATCAATAGAGTTAAACAAACAGGAGATCGAGGAGAACGAGAAGAAATTGGCGGACTTTGAGGGCCAAATGGAGGAAGAGAGAAATGAAGGGCTTTTCTTCAAGAACTTAGGGCAAAAACAATCAGTGGATAAAGCAAAAGCTAAGGAGGAAACGGACAAGATTAAGCAACTCAGTAAAGAAAATGCTGAGTCAAAGACTAGAAGGAATATCTACCTTGCACTTATCGGTCTTGTAGTAGTTGGGATTACGAATGCCTTAATCTCTTCACCTTCTGACTGGACAAAGAGTGCAGTTCTTGGAGCGATCTTGGTGGGTTTGCTTTCTCAAGTCATCTACGAGCAGAGTGTGTTATCAGAAACAGAAACAAAGCAAAAGCAGACATCTGAAGAAGAGAAAAAGTGAAATCCTCTCTTCCACTGATTGTACAGAAGAGCAAAATTTTAGATATTAATGTTGCATGAGTTATAACCTCGAAATAAAATGTTATTATTGGAGGCTGATATATCATGCCAACTTTTCTCTTGCATCAGCATATCCAAGTTTCATGGCAACTGTAACCACCAAAGTTGGATTCGTGTAGGATGCTTTATATTGATCAACAAAATAGGACATGTCAACTTTTACTTTCTAAAGGTGATGATAGAAGTCTGACAACTTTGAAATCTGAATATGAATATCGACAGCTTATCTCCAGCACAAAAGGAGAAGCTGTGATCAAAGTTTTCCTGATTTACTAATCCCTTAACGGATTGTGAATTCTATTCCCTCTATAATAATATAGCTATTTGGAATGGTGGATCCAGTGATGCCAAGTATTATACTTTTGTTTTACAATCTGATAGCAACTTTGTCTTTAAAATGTCAGTGAAGTAAAATCTGAGTCCAAATCTTTTCTTCCTAACTTAACCATTTAAGTCTTTCACATGCTCTCTAAGTTGAAAAGCTCTTAGCTTCTTTACAAAGATACAAACCAGTAGCAACTAAATGTTTTAGGTTAGTACTGATCCTCACTGGACAAGCAGGCAATCCATACATATTGGGTGAGATGGAGAGTGCAAGCACAATTTCCCCTCATGAAGTCCTCAAGGTCTAAAATTAAAACTGCGAAGTCCAACTGATCAAAGATTCCTGCTTGCATGAAACATCTAGGGTAGCACAATCAAGGGAAACAACTTCAAAATGGAGAGTATATATGTTTTTATGAACTATGAGAATCATAAAGAAACATCCCCTCCCCAATCACGCCAGGCAAAGGGCTCAATTCTGCCGTACACAATCAATTCTTCTGATGATATTTTTTGTTTTACCCAAATCCGTAGTTAGTAAAAGAAATCCAAGCACAGCAATACCTTAACCTTAAGAATATTTCATCCCAATAAATAGCCCGATTTTGTTGCACGAGCATTTCTGTTGCCTTTACTGTCCCCTCAATTTCTGCACCAGAAAGTTAAATGGAATATAGTTTAGTTGACATTACTAAACAAAAGCATAATAAAGCTTATCAGAATTGAGTTGGAGGCATAATTCTATCAAAATCCAGTATCTCAGAGAAATTTTCAACCACGTCTCAATTGCAAGGAATGCATTCAACCTGTATCAACCACAGAATCTTAAATCGCTTCTAAAAAAGACGCATGCTTGATTAGCAGAGCATTGCGCTTCTGATTGAATATCCCATTTCGCAAAATCATCTGATCAACTGAAGTTAGTAGAGAGCTTACTTACAGCTTAAAAAAAAGATTACCATATACAGGTCAGACAAACGTGCTTTGATAGTGAATAATAATCGCAACCCTGCAACCATGAAGATAAGCTTCTCTTAGTACACTGTGAGACTTCATATGCGGAAATGCAAATCTAGGTTACTGAAGGGCAACAGAAATGAAATTAGGACCTGATAACTTAAAGTGCGTGATTGAAATCATTAAACTTCAAGACCAGATAAGTATATTTAATTGATCGCAGGTGAAATACCTACTCAGAGCATCAATAAAGTAGAAATTGGCATCTGACACCCACCAGGTGCAACTTCAGCCATAAATAACAGCTCTGACAAGTATATTCCATGTAATCGCAGTTGGACGGATTTTCCTACTAAGAGCATCATTCAAGAATAAAATGGCATCTGACATTCTATGGCAAGAACAAAGCCCCTTAAGAGTAATATTATAAGAAATAATATCTGGCCGAAGCCCGCCTCTTAAAATGAGAGCCCAAACTGCTGAAGCATTTTTGCAGTCTCTAGCTTTATAAAATCCCTCCATAAGGGTGTTATATGTGACAAGATTCGGGAGACATTCCCATTGGCTCATTTTCAAAAAGAGCTGCGACGCGTTCTTAAGGTTACCAGCAGAGCAAAGGCCGTGAATTATAATGTTAACCATGGTCACATCGGGCTTGAATCCCTTGCTAACAACTTTACTCAATAACTTAAGGGCCAGGTCTAACTTTTTGCTCTGGCAAAGACCATCCATCAACAAGCTATATGTTATCATGTCTGGCGTCCACCCTTTTTGCAGCATGTCCTCCACAAGCTTATAGGCGTCACCAAATCTTTCAGCTTTGCATAACCCATCTATCAGCACGTTATAGGAGACTACCGTTGGCGAACAATTCATACTGCTCATTTCACCAAAAAATCTGAGTGCATCCTCAATTTTAGATGCTTTGATAAATCCATTGATTAGCGCATTGCAAACATGAGAACTTAGTTTACATCCCTGTTTAGCCATCAAATCAAACATAGCAGTTGCTTCATCCAATCTTCCTTCTTTGCACAACCCCTTAATGATTGATGAGTATGCATATGAATCCATGTTTTTTTCTCCTTCACTTTCAGCCTGCAAGACCTTCAAAGCCTTGTTCAGATACCCATTCTTACACAACCCATGAATTAGAATTCCATAAGATGATGAATTGGCAACAATACCATTCTCATTCATAAGCTTCCAAATAGAAATCGCCTCATCCACCATTCGATTCTCAAACAAACCTCTCATCAATATATTATAACTAGTGACGGTACGACAATCTTCCTTCCCCATCAGCTCCCACAACTCAAAACAATTTTTAATCTCCCCAGCCTTACAATAACCATTAAGCAATGCACCATATACCACTACATCAGGCGATAGCCCATTCTCAATCATTTCCTTAAAAATCCTCTCAGCCCCATCGACATTGCCCAATTCACACAAACCATGAATCAACGTACTACACGTGAACAAATCCATTCTTTGCTCATTTTTCTTCATCCTATCCCAAAGTTCCAATCCCTCATTAAACTTACCACACCTACATACACCATTAATCATCACATTATAGCTAACCACGTTCGGGTAAACATTCGACCCACTCACCAACCTCCCCCAAATCTTCATTCCACTATCATAATCACCATTTTTCAAAAACCCGTCAATTAAAATGTTATAACATATAACATCCGGATGCAACCCTCTTTCAAACATTTCATCAAACATCTTCAAGGCATTATCCAAACATCCACTCTTCACCAGCCCATTGATCAAAGTTCCATAACTATAAACATCGGGCTTCAAATTACTGTCCCACATCCAATCCAACAACTCTTTCGCCTTATCAAATTGCCTCCTTTTACAAGCAATTTTAATCAAAACGTTGTATGTTTCCAAATTCGGCGAAACTCTCATCGTTCCAAAGTTCTTATAAAACAAATCAGCTCTACTAAACTGATTAGAAACAACAAAAGCATTAAGCATTGTATTATAAGACCTAATCCAAGGTTCACAGCCAAAAATTTTCTTCATGTTCTGAAAAATTTCCATAGCTTTATCAACCATTAAATTCTTAGCATACCCTTTAATAACAGCTAATGCTACATCCTCAGAGCATAAACATTTCTGGGTTTGAATCATATCGACGATACGGTTCATGTGAGGGATGCATCTTGGATCGGAAGAAAGGGAAAGTTTGCGGAGAATATGGTGATAGATAATGGCGTCGTGAGTGTAATTTGGATGTTGTGAAGCTATGTCGAATAAGGAGAGAGATGTGTTGAGGTTTTTTGAAGATTTGAGGAGTTTTAAGAGGGATTTTGGGGTAAGCTTTTTGGGTAACATAGCTGCCATGAGTTGAGGGAGTATGATGGGTTTGATTTTTGCGTCTCATTGTTGCATTCTTAGCATTGATATTCAGTAGTCTGAAGCAAAGACAGAAGAAATCTTTACCGCCTGCGCTGATTTCTGGTTTTCATAACACTTTCATTTTGCTCTTTCAGCTGCGAGAATTTTACTTTGCAGAAAGTGTAGCGGCGGCAACCTATATATAATGCGTATAACAATACGAACTCTGGTCTTTCATAAGTCATAACTTTCATTTTACTTATTTTATACAGTAATGAATTGCTTAAAGATGGTCTTAATTTTATTTTTTATTTTTTATTTTTTTTACGTTATCTCACTTTTAGGGCTTGTTTGAAGGGTTGTTACGTGTTGTATTATATCGTATTATTACTTCAAATATGATGTTTGTTTTAATTATTACTTAAAGTTTATTGCATCATATCGTTAAATCTATCGTTACGTAATGATGAAATGTGTCACTTTATGTAACAACTGATTTGGTGTGGTCGCATCGTTACCTTTTTTTTCTCATATCTTGCCCTTCATTATTAATAAATAATTTTATTTTACCATTTACCCTACCTTTTTATATAATAATTCTACCCCGCATCATAATTTTTCTTTATAATATTGCAAGATTATTCTTCATATAGCTGGTGTGTGATATTATAAAACGACGGCAAACAATACAATCTATCCAAATATTATATTCATCAAACGGTATAATACAATACAATACTATACTATATATTATGAAACAAAACAATGTGTAACAACCATCCAAATAGACAATCAACAATTTATAATTTAGAGGCTTCATACTTACTTTGACAACTATATCTGTTCTCCTTGCCGAGGGATTGCAGATTGCTGATCAAAGAAGACTCATACCACTTGAAATCAACACATACTCGATTGAGGTAATAAGAATACTTAACTCGGGTAATCATGTATTTGACCCAATTATTTTTAAATACAGGTCAATCATCCTAAGACTAAGAAACGTGGTGATGAAGCACAGCTATAGGAAGACGAACAAAGTAGCTTAACTAATGGCAATGGAGGGTGCAAGCAAAGATTTTTTTTGGTAACACAAGATATGTGACAGTTCCTGTTACATCTCACGTTTTCGTACGTAAAAATTTCGTCGTAAGTTAATCGACGTAGACTCGGGGATGAGATTATCTTGAGGTTATAAGTATTTATGCTATTTATAACAAGCGATAAGTAAGTGCCGTGAAGGTTAAAAGGTAAACGAATCAAAGAAAATGAGTTTCGTTGAAGGTTGTCGATTTGGGATAAAATACAGTCCGAGCTATAATACCCGATATTTATGGACTAGTGTCATACAAGGTACTACATGACCGTAACAGTAAGGTGTATAATGTATGTTAAAAATGAATAGTATTTTAAGTAAGCTGAGATAATTCTTAATTATATAAAAAATTGATTAATTATTGGATAATAAAATATTAACTAATTAACTAATGAGTTATGGATAAAGATTAAAACCATCCCACCCCCACCCCACGTGGCAGCAAACCACTACCAAACCATATGACTCTTAATCATTATGGATTAGGTGGCAATTAATTCAACATAGGGCCTTATAACTCAAAGATAGATACGTCTCTTTCTTTAACAACAATTTAATGAATAACAAGGACTCTAATTCAAACATTAGCTTCATTTGGCTTCAATCCAATCCTTTATAACTTTCTTCCTAATTCAAAGCTTGCAAAACAAATGTTAACCTCAATCCAATGAGATTTCAACGCAATTTCTTGAAACAAAATTTCCAACGAGAATTCTTAACACCTTAGCAACGTGAGATTTTGTAATTCTAAAGGAGTACGGTGCAATTTTTTCCAAGAATATCATACGGCTTTTTCCCTACTCCGGGTATGTTAAGGTTATCTCTTCTTTCTTTTTGGGATGATCTATACAACACAAGCGAAATGAGCAAATGCACAACTTTTATAAATTACTCTATTCGTAAAAATACTAGACATGTGTATATTCTTACTCTCCCATAAGTCTTATATTCTATCGTCTGTTCATGGGTCTCAGAAAATATGTAAGTTGATCAAGTTTACTTCATGATATTACAAATTCTTTGAGAAATACAAACATTTCATATTTTCCGTCTTTTAAGAATATGAATTGTGCAAGTACATGGCCAAACCTTGCAGAGCACTAGATATTCAGCAGTATGCGGGATTTTGTATACATTATGTCAATTTACTATCATTATTTGGGTTGTATATCATATGTATTTGAATTGGAGATCGTAGAAATTCTAAAACTCTATTTCTTGGCTTAAAGAAATATTCATTTTGCAATATTATAAAAGTTAAAGTTAGCAGTTTCAAAATATTTTTCCCTAATTTTTTCAAATGATATCTACATTTTTTTGCTAAAACTTCTCCATATATTATTTTCTATTCATTATTATTGGGAGAATAGTAGGTAAAATATCCAAATGTACATTTTTTTATTACCTAGATTCTTGTCCTCCATATGTAGGAATAATGGTTAAGGTTAGTGTGGAGATTGGTGCATTGAAATTCTTAATTAGCTTTACCATATTGCACTTGTAGTAGGCAAGTAATTAATACTTAGCTTATTAGTAACTTACTTTAATTTCAATTCTCAAGTAGTTCGATAATGGTCTTATGACATTTCGAAAAATTTTATTGACATACTTCTCATGCATTGCATTCGTTTATACATGTACATTGACCCATAACCATACGACATTATATACGCGTATATATGTATATATATATATATATATATGGATATGGGAAAAGGTTATGGCGTTATATACGCACCACCACCTGATCAGCTGGTATACGTTGATAATGTTGACCACAGTGGCCGAGATGATATGATGGGATGCCCTCAGAGGCTCGATGATGTTATGTACACCTATACCTATGCATGACACGACATTTACACGCACGTTCATGACATTATAAATATTTAGGGATTTACAAAGTTATTTAGACTTACGGGCGGAATTCCTTATTCCATGTTTCATCTATATCTCTTATGTACTGATTTTCATGCTTCACATACTCAGTACATTATTCGTACTGATGCCTTATTTCTTGGGGCCTGCGTTTCATGCCCGCAGGTGCAGGTAGACAGTCTGACGGTCCCCCTTCTTAGGATCCTTAATCAGCGAGAGTTGGTGTGCTCCATTTGATCCGGAGCTGTTTTGGATTTTAGTACGATATGTTTGTATACATATATGAGTACGACCAGGTCCAATCCAGCCCTTGTACAGTTATATTTTCTATTAGAGGTCTGTAGACAGTATGTATAGTTGGATAGTATGTGGCCTTGTCGGCTTCCAATTTTGGATATGCAGTTGTCTATAGCAGACTTGTCGGCTCGCCCTATGTATTTTGCACAGATATGTATATATGTCTTTTGGACAGATTTCCTCACGTATGCTATTCTCATAGTTCAGCAGATGTTATTCATGACTATATCTTAGACGCATGCTTAAGGGTGTTCGACAGCTAAGACTCGGACACTCATCATGGCCCATGGGTTTGGGTCGTGATAAAAGTAGTATCAGAGCAATTTTATCCTAGGGTTGTCTACATAACATGTCTCGTAGAGTCTTATTTGTGGGTGTGTTGTGCACCACACTTATAAACAGAAGGATACGAGATATTTAGGATGGTTACTTTCCTTCTAATCCAGATTGTGTGATAGAACTGAGTCATAAGTATCTGCTCCTATAATTAATTATAATTTTTGTGATGCTTATTACTACTAAACAACGGGCGCAAGCCGCTAACATGGGTCAGAAGGCTACGAAGGTGTTAGAAGGAGGTATAAGTTACACTATGGAGTCAGATCCCACGGAGATCATGGGTTCTATCGAGGATGATCCATCCGAGGATCCATTTGAGTCATCCATTCGAGTAGTTTCGATTTAGCCGGCAGCAGATAAGGTGAGAGGAGTTCCGACCTCATCAAGGCCCTTAGTTTCATTAGCAGAGCCCATTGATCAGGGTATAAGGGGAGTGGTGCGTGGATTGGAGCAACCGGGTTCCCTTCAGCCTTTAAACTATGTCAGGGTATTTGCGGACACCAGCTCTTCTGAGGTTCCAGATAGTCCACAGTCTTGGGAGTCCGTCAATCAAGGTTCGTCTGTGTATGTTATGGGATATACAGAGGAAGAGGATAGTAATCGGGCCAAGAGGAGGAAGGTAACTGATAAGGATATGAAGATTCTGCTTCGAAGTGTGTCTGATCGAGGCTCTCATATAGGGCGAGGCAAGGACCATCTACTATAGACTTCCTCCAGATGTCAGCTTTTAGTTGGTGAGCTCCACTTCTTCTTGGAGTATTACCAAGTCAGGGTTCTGGATATGTTAGGTTATTTTATGAGGACGTAGGGAGCCCTGTCCCGACTTGTATATATTATTGTTATGTTTACTTAGAGGTTTTGCAGATAGTATCCTGTATATAGTTTTGGGTATGACATGTCTACGGCCTTGTCGGACCTTATGCATTTATATAAACTTTTTCTTGCTTTGAATGAGTTCCACGAATTAAGTCCTAATATTGTTACGTATATATAGATGTGGCCCGTTATGACCTGTGATAAGTTTGATAACAAATAAGGATGAGGTACGTGGCGCTTGGTTGGGTAGAATTTGATATTATAATAGGTATGGATTGATTGGCTTCTTGTTATGCTAACGTTGATTATAGATCAAAGTTGGTTCGATTCTAATTTCTAGGAGATCCTGTTTTTGGAGTAGAAAGGTAATACAACATCGCTGAAAGGTAGATTTATCTCCTATCTTAAGGCAAGGAAGATGATCAGAAAAGGTTATGATTATCACTTAGTTCGGGTAAAGACTGCGAAAGTAGAGTCACCAACCATTCAGTCCATCCTTGTAGTTAATAAGTTTCCCGATGTTTTTTCCGATGAGCTTATGGGTCTTCCGCTAGAGTGAGAAATTGAGTTTACTATTGACCTACTACTAGATACTCATCCAACATCTATTCCTCTCTATAGAATGGCCCCCGCAGAGCTGAAAGAGTTAAAGGAACAACTAAAGGACTTGCTTGAAAAAGGCTTTATCATACCTAGCACATCACTGTGGGGAGCGCCGGTGTTATTTGTGAGGAAGAAAGATGGTTCCTTACGGATGTGTATTGATTATAGACAGTTGAATAAGGTGACGATCAAGAATAAGTACTCACTCCCAAGGATTAATGATTTAATTGATCAGTTGGAAGGTGACAAGTGTTTCTTAAAGATAAACTAGAGGTCCGGGTACCATCAGGTAAGGGTTAAGGAGAAAGATATTCCCGAGGCAGCATTCAGGACCAGATACGGGCAGTTTGAGTTTCGTGTTATGTCATTCGGTTTGACTAATGCCCTAGCAGTATTCATGGATTCGATGAACCATGTGTTCAATCCCTTTCTAGATTTGTTTGTGATTGTATTTATCAATGATATATTGTTTTATTCTCATTCAGAGACTGGACATACGGATCATTTGCGTACTGTGCTCAAGGTTCTACAGAAAGGGAAGTTGTATGCAAAATTCTCTAAATGTGAATTTTGGTTGAACTCTATAGCTTTCCTTGGGCATATCATTTTGGGTGAAGGTATCCGGGTTGATACACAAAAGATTGAGGCAGTAAAGACTTGGCCTAGACCCATGACACCGACGGAGGTTCATAACTTTCTCAGTTTGGTAGATTATTACACAAGACTTGTAAAGGGATTTTCTTCTCTTTTAGCACATTTAACAAGAGTGGTATGTGATGTCTCGCTTAATGGTCCAGAATAACATAAGGAAATCTATGGTGCAAGCAAGTTAAAGGAAGGTTGCGAATAAGTATAAATAAAGAGGTGTAAGTCACAAGCTAAAGTATAGTAGAGCAACAAGGTTTTAGGAAGACAGGAGTAAGGATAAGAAAAGGTGAGCGAGAAGGTGACGAGAATGGATAAGTCCTTGGGATTAAGCCCATGAAAATAAGAGAGCTTATGGTTTCTCTAAGTCATAGAAAGCTCAGTATAGCCTGAATGAACTCAAAAGAGTCTAAGACCAGTAGTATTTAGAAGAGATGAAATGTTGCCCTGGTAGTGGAATAAAGGCGTAATTGTGATAAATAAAAGATGATGTTTGGGCTTTCAAAAGGAGGAATTTCATGAATTGTAAAATATTAGAATACCCATATAAGTTGACTCAGAAGGGAGCTAAGTTTCAGTGGACTGATTCTTGCGAACGGAGTTTCCAGGCATTAAAGGATAGACTAATTTCAGCACTGGTTCTAACGCTTCCAGAAGGGACTGATGGTTATGTTATCTATTGTGACGCTAGCGTTGGATTGGGTTGTGTACTGATGCAGCATGGTAAGGTTGTAGCTTATGCTTCTAGACAACTAAGAAAGCACGAGAAGAATTACCCGACCCACGATTTAGAGTTAGCCGCAATGATTCATACACTAAAGATATGGAGGCACTACTTGTATGGCATTCATGTTGATATCTATATGGATCATAAAAGCCTCTTGTATATCTTCAAGTAAAAGGAATTGAATTTACGTCAAAGGAGATGGTTTGAGCTACTTAAAGATTATGACGTTGATATTTTATACCATCCAGGAAAGGCGAATGTGGTAGTCGACGCCCTCAGCCTAAGATCTATAGGTAGCCTATCATATTTACAGCTAGAGAAGAGGGGAATAGCCCATGAGATTCATCAATTAGCTAGTCTCGGAGTTCAATTACGGGACTTAGGTGATATTGGAATTACTATTCAGGATATGTCAATATCCTCTTTAGTAACTGAAGTGAAGAAACACCAGTATGAGGATCTTGTGTTAGTTCATTGTAGGGAACCACCCCTCAGAAGGAGAATATACTGTTTGAGATTACAGAAGATGGGATCCTTGTCACGACCCAAGTTCGCCCTCCGTGAACTGTCGTGACGGCACCTGGTCTCTTCGACTAGGTAAGCCTAACAATTGCGGAAAAAGAAAAAAATGTGGAGAAACTAATAAAAACTGAAGATAAACAAATATAGAAGCGTTTAAGATGCCGCTCGGCATATACTAATACAAGATCTCAAAAACTGAACAACTTCCCAAAACCCAGAATCTCATAAAATCACAAACTAAGGATACTACATAGTGCTCTAACTCCAAAATGTCTAAAACAAAGTAAATACAGAAGGGCTGTAACTATAAGAGAGAATGGAGAGGGACTCCTCGGTCTGCGGACGCAACAAATATACCTCGAAGTCTCTGAAGGATCGCCTCGCCTCAAGGATGGCAAGACTGAGCCGAAGAACCTGGATCTTCACATGAAAAACGTGCGCAGAAAGGGCATGAGTACACCATAACGGTACTCAATAAGTGCCAAGCCTAACCTCGGTCGGGTAGTGACAAGGAAGGTCAGGGCCCTACTAATTATAGCTGAAAAACGAGGTAAAATAGTATAGAATACGACAATATAATTGAATGCTAACATTATGAAGTAACACAGGATAATAAGAATAACAATAAATACAACGGAGAGAAAAAATTACAGAAAAGAACGTAACTCCACATAAAGATAGCAACCAGGGATCTCCCAGGATACCGTCCTGAAGTCCCCAAATGTAAATATCCAGTGGATCTCCCGGGTATCATCCCGTAGTCCAACTCATAGTGCGCGGGGATCTACCAAAATTCCGATCCGTAGTCCCAAATATAAATACCCAGTACTAGGGAAATCTACCGGGTGCAGTCCCGTAGTTCCAATATAAATGTGCAAGGGGAGATCTACTGGAATATCAATCCGTAGTCCCAAATAAACAGGCAAGGGGGATCTACCGGAATATCGCCCGTAGTCCCAAAGTAAACACACAGCAGCAACATGAAGAGTATTCAATTCAATCCAATTTCATACCAAGGTAAAACATGTATTTATAACCTAGCATGCTGCACAGAATTCAAATAAAATAGTTGAGCAAGTAAAGCAATTAAGTCAATTAGGCATGCTTCCCTAAGCTAACAGTAGGCTTAAATTACAAGTAGTATAAACAGGGAAGAAAACACAGTAATAGTTACTTAATGAAAATAGGATTTTCAATAATTAGCACATGTACGTACTCGTCACCTCACGTACAAGGCATTTCATATATCAACAATACCAAATCCTAAGGGAAGTTCCCCCATACAAGGTTAGGCAAGCCACTTAAGTCGAACCAACTCAATCAACTCGAAATCACGTTCTTGCCACTAGTACTCGACTCCAAATGGCCCAAATCTATTCAAATCAATTGCATAATGTAAATATAACTTCAAGTAACTAATTCCACTAATTAATTCAAAGCTAACACGCGAAATTAAGAAAATTGCCCAAAAAGTCCCCCAAGCCCACGTCTCGGAATCGGGTATAAGTTGTGGATTATGAACCCCCATTCACTCACGAGTCAAACCATACCAAAGTTATCCAAATTCGATGCCAAAATCTTAATCAAAACCCCAAAATTAGGCCTAAGAACTTTTCCAAAATTTTCCCCAATTTCTCACCCCAAATCCGAAATTGGATGATGAATTCACATTTAGATTAATGGGTTAGAAGCAAAAAGGAGTTAGGAATCATTACCAATCGATATCTCTGAAAATCCCTCAAAATCTCGCTCAAATCCGAGCTCCCAAACTCTAGTTTTGATAAAAATGGCTATACCCTCGACTTTGAAATTTTATAATCTGCCCAGGTAATTCCTTCTTCATGAACGCATAAGGCCCATCGCGTTCGCAAAGCACAACTTCTCTTGGCCTAGAATTCCTTCATCACAAATGCGATGACCCTGTCGCGAACACGGTAGAAGCTTCTCCCTCCTATGCGAACGTAGGACCCTCTTCGCGAACGCGTAGGTATATGGCATCTGAGCTTCGTGAACGCGGGACCATCATCACGAACATGAAGCGTTAAGCTTCCACCATCCCCCGCGAGACCTCACTCGCAAATGCAAAGAAGGAAACCAGAACTGGAGACCTGCTGCATTTTCTGCAATTCTCTAAGTTCAAAAATAACCTGTTGAGCATCCAAAACACACCCGAGGCCCCTGGGACCTCCACCAAACATGCCAACCAATCATAAAACATCATTCAAACTTGTTCCAACCTTCGTAACGCTCAAAATACCAAATTAACATCGGATTCAAGCCTAAGAAATCCAAAAACTTCCAAATTCCACTTTCGATCAAAAAGTCTATCAAACCTCGTCCGAATGACCTGAAATTTTGCAATCACATCACTTTCAACACTATGGAGCTACTCCAACTTCCGTAATTCCATTCTGA
Organism: Nicotiana tabacum; assembly: GCF_000715075.1. Taxonomy (NCBI): domain Eukaryota; kingdom Viridiplantae; phylum Streptophyta; class Magnoliopsida; order Solanales; family Solanaceae; genus Nicotiana; species Nicotiana tabacum. The sequence goes on along the minus strand of NC_134089.1, from coordinate 33,433,115 downwards.
CCCCGATATCAAAATCTCACTATCGAACCGGAGACTTCAAAAATTCAACTTTCGGCATTTCAAGCCTAAATAAGCTACGGACCTCCAAAACACAATCCGAATACGTCCCCTAAGCCCGAAATCACCCAACGGAGCTAACGGGACCGATTGAGTTCCATTCCGAGGTCGTCTTCACACTGCTCCTACTACGGTCCAAATTCTAAAGCTTAATCTCTCTTTTAGGGACTAAGTGTCCCAAAACACTCCGAAACTCAAAACAAATCATCCCGACAAATTAAAATAGCAGAAACAAACACGGAAAAGGTAGTTAATAGGGGATTAGGGCATTAATTCTTAAAATGGTCGGTCGGGTCATTACAGTCCTCAAGTATCGAGGACGATTATGTGTCCCTAATGTTGAAGGGCTAAGTCGGCAGGTTATGGGAGAAACTCAGTATTCTCGTTATTCTATCCATCGAGGAGCAACAAAGATGTATCATGATATCCGGGAAGTATATTGGTGTACGGAATGAAAAAGGATACAGCGGAGTTTGTTGCTCAGTGCCCTAACTGTCAACAGGTTAAGATTGAGCATCAAAAACTCGGTGGATTATTGCAAGCTATAGAAATTCCGACTTGGAAGTGGGAAGTAATCAATATGGATTTCATCGTAGGTTTACCTAGTACCTAGTGTAAGTTCGATTCTATATGGGTGATTGTTGATAGACTTACAAAATCAGCACATTTTCTGTGATTTAGGACTACATATTCCGCAGAGGATTATGCAAGGCTCTACATCAAGGGTTGATAGCAGTACCGTTACAAAGGCGATTCTGCCAAAATTTATATGGATCATGAGAAGTTAAACATTCGAGGACGAATGTTTTTAAGGGGGAAGGATGTTACGTCTCGCATTTTCGTATGTAAAAGTTTCATCGTAAGTTAATCGATATAGACTCGGGGATGAGATTATCTTGAGGTTATAAGTATTTATGCTATTTATAACAAGAGATAAGAAAGTGTCGTAAAGGTTAATAGGTAAACGAATCAAAGAAAGTGAGTTTTGTCAAAGTTTGTCAATATGAGATAGAATATAGTCCGAGCTATAATACTTGATATTTATGGACTAGTGTCATACAAGGTACTACATGACCATGATAGTAAGGTGTATAAGGTATGTTAAAAGCGAGTAGTATTTTAAGTAAGCTGAAATAATTCTTAATTATGTTGGAAATTGGTTAAATATTGGGTAACGAGATATTACCTAATTAACTAATGAGTTATGGATAAAAATTAAAACCACCCCACCCCCACGGGGCAGCAAGCCACTACCAAACCATATAACTCTTAGTCAATATGGGTTAGGTGGCAATTAATATAAAATAGGGCCTTATAATTCAAAGATAGATACGTCTCTTCCTTTACCAACAATTTAAAGAATAACAAAGACTCTAATTGAAACCTTAGCTTCATTTAGCCTCAATCCAATCCTATATAACTTTCTTCCTAATTCAAACCTTGCAAAAAAGATGTTAACCTCAATCCAACGAGATTTCAATGCAATTTCTTGAAATAAAAAATTCTTTAACACCTTAGCAATGTGAGATTTACCGATTCTAAAGGAGTACGGGGCAACCTTTTCCAAGAATATCATACGACTTTTTTTTCTACTATAGGTATATCAAGGCTATCCCTTCTTTCTTTTTGACATGATCTAGACGACACAAACGAAATGAGAAAATGCACACCTTTCATAAATTACTCTTCATAGAAATGTTAAAGATGTGTATACTTTTATTCTCCCATAAATCTTATTATTCTATCTTCTGTTTATGGGTCTCAGAAAATACGTAAGTTGATAAAGTTTACTTCATGATATTACACACGTTCTCTGAGAAATACAAACATTTCATATTTTCCATTTTTTAAGAATATGAATTGTGTAAGCGCACGGCCAAACCTTGCAGAGCATTAGATATTCAGTAGTATGCAGGATTTTGTATACATTATGTCAATTTATTATCATTATTTGGGTTGTATATCATATGTATACTTGAATTGGAGATTGTAGAAATTCTAACACACTATTACTTGTCTTAAAGAAATATTCATTTTGCAATATTATAAAAGTTAAAGTTGGCAGTTTCAAGACTTTTTCAAATGATATCTATGTTGTTTTGCTAAAACTTCTCCATATATTATTTTCTATTTATTATTATTGGGAGAATAGTAGGTGAAATATCCAAATGTACATTTTTTTTATTACCTAGATTTTTGTCCTCCTTATGTAGGAATAATTGTTAAGGTTAGTCTGGAGTTTGGTGCATTGAAATTCTTAATTAGCTTTACCATATTACACTTGTAGTAAGCAAGTAATTAAATACTTAGCTTATTAGTAACTTACTTTAATTTCAATTATCAAGTAGTTCGGTAATGGTCTTATGACATTTCGAAAGATTTTATTGACGTACTTCTCATGCATTGCATTCATTTATATATGTATATTGACCCATGACTAGACGGTGTTATATACGCGTATATATGTATATATATGTATATGGGATAATGTTACGACGTTATATACGCACCACCACCTAATCAGCTGGTATACGTTGATAATGTTTCCCATAGTGGTCGAGATGATATGATGGGATGCCCTCGGAGACTTGATGATATTATGTATACCTATACCTATGCATGAAACGACATTTACACGCACGTGCATGACATTATAACTGTTTCGAGTTTTTTAGACTTACAGGCGGAATTCCTTATTCCATGTTTTATCTATGTCTCTTATGTACTGATTTTCATGCTTTACATACTCAGTGCATTATTCTTACAGACGCCCTATTTCTCGGAGCTTCCGTTTCATGCCCACAAGTGCATGTAGACAGATTGACGGTCCCCTTCTTAGGATCCTTGATCAGTGAGAGTTGGTGTGCTCCATTTGATTCGGAGTTGCTTTGGATTTTGGTATAATATGTTTGTATACATATATGAGTACGACGGGGCCCAATTCAGCCTTTGTACAGTTGTATTTTCTATTAGAGGTCTGTAGACAGTATGTATATTTGGATATGTGGCCTTGTCGGCTTCCAGTTTTGGATATGCAGTTGTCTATAGCAGCCTTGTTGGCTCGTCCTAAGTATTTTGCACGTGTATGTATATATGTCTTTTGGACAGATTTCCTCACGTATGCTATTCTCGCAGTTCAGCAGATGTTATTCATGTCTATATCTTAGATGCATGCTTAAGGGTGTTAGACAGGTAAGACTCGAACACTCGTCATGGCCCATGGGTTTGGGTCGTGATAGTTCCTCCGATGTTTGTAATTCAAGATTTTTGGGCAAACATCTCAGGAACTATTTTTTCTAGAAAATATTTTGGACTGTAATATTAACACTCTCGATCACATCGCATGGGAGATTTCATATCCCCCGAAAGCAATGCTAATGTTTTACTTTAGTTGGTAATGCTATATATGCTAGTCCAGTTAACCAAAAACAACTCTAACTGTTCTAGATTTTACAGTCGATTGTCCAACTTTTGTTTTTATCCTCTTAATAACTTTACTTGATTAAACAAAAACACATATTGATGATGCATCACATACTTAGACATTTGACATTTGTTATTTATGGATCTCCCCTTTTAAATTGATTCTCAAAATTTCCTTCCCACCTAATTTTACCACCACAACCACCATCTATACCCTAGCCAATCAGCCTTCTTTCATTTTCTCTGCCTTAGCTAGGGGTGTTTGTTGGTCGATTTCGTATAATATTTGAGTATTCGGTTCGGTATTTTTAATATTCGATTTTTTAAAATATTATATTAGTATCAAAACTAATTAAATTTAGTATTAAAATCAAACTTCTCTATAACAGTCATATTTTATAATAACTGTGATGACCCAAAAGTTCATCACTTATTTTAAAATAAATTCTGCATTTCAAGGCCTTAAAAACCATTTTTGGCATCACCTCGATTTGCGTACGCAGTTCGGGCGCATAGCTGGAAAGCCATTATGTGAAAATTTGTGAAAAATGATGAATTTAGACTGTAAAATAGATTTTAAGTTGACTTCGATCAATATTTTGGGTAAACGGACCCGAACCCCGATTTGATGGTCCCGGAAGGTCCGTAGGAAAATATGGAACTTGAGTGTATACTCGGAATCGAATTTCGAGGTCCCAAGCCCAAGAAATAAATTTTTAAAGAAAATTATTTTCTGAAATTATTTCTGAGTTTTGGAAATGAAATGAGTTTAAAACTTGATGGTATCAGGCCCATATTTTGGTTTCGGTACTCGATACAGGTCTTATATGTGATTTAAGCTAAGTTTGTGAAGTTTGGTAAGAAATGGACTTGAAACGACGTGAATCGGATCATTTTTGAGAAAAAATGGAAAATTTGAAGTTCTTGAGAAATTTCATGATTTTGATGCTAAATTTATAGTTGCTGATGTTATTTTAGTAATTTGAATACGCGAGCGAGTCTGTGTGATGTTTTTAGGTTGATGTGCATGTTTGGTTTGGATCCTCGAGGGCTCGAGTGAGTTTTGAATAGGCCACGGAGTGAAATTTTAACTTAGGGAATTGCTGGTATGCTACAGGCCTGCAGGCTTCGCATGTCTCGCAAATGCGAGCAATGTATCGCAAATGCGAGATGTGGCATGGGCTGCCTTCTTCGCAAATGCGACAACTGCCTGGAATCCCCCTTGGTCACAAATGTGAGACTTCAGTCACAAATGCGACATTGAATTCGCAAATGCGAACGTAGCAGAAGTCTGGGTTCGCAATTGCGAACCCTGATCGCAATTCCCATATCTGCAAGCTGCAATTTTATAACTTAGCCGAATCATTTTTCACACTCTTTCAAAATCAAAACACTCTTGGGCGATTTTTCAAAGATAACTCTTCTTCCAAATCGATTGTAAGTCAATTTTAACTCATTTTCTTCAATCATTAACATCTTTTCACATGATTTCAACTCAAAATCAATGCTTTTCATGGGGGAAATTGGTTGTTTTGGATATAACCTAGGTTTTTAAAAAATTGGAGATTTGGACATCGATTTGAGGTCCGATTTCAAAACAAATTATATATTTGGGTTCGTGGGGGAATGTGTAATCGGGTTTTGGTTCGAACCTCGGGTTTTGACCATGTGGTCCCGGGGGCAATTTTTGACTTTTTGAGTAAAACTTTGGAAAACTCATTTTCATGCATTGGAGTTGATTCATTTAGCGTTTATTGATGTAATTAAGTAACTTGTGGCTAGATACGAGCGAGTTGGTGGTGGAATCAAGGGGTAAAGCGATAGTTGAGACGTGAATTGTTTTTGTGGCATCGAGGTAAGTGTTTGGTCTAACCTTAGCTTGAGGGATTAAGAGTTGAGTCCTATTTTCTATGTAGTATTTGTCGAGTACGACGTATAGGCATGGTGACGAGTATTTATACGTTGGTGTCAAACATGCCCGTGAGTCTTATATTGTGATTATTATGGCTTCGTTGTATTATTCATGCTTTGATGACGATTTCTATTGTTGGGCAAAGTCTGTGGAAGTGATTGTGATATTTGAACATTGATGAGCGTTGGCTCAAGTTGTACAATAAAATGTGAAAATATAAGTGGAAATTGAACCTTTTAGAGCATTGGCTCAAATTTGTGAAGTGAGTTGTGAAGTAAAAGTGAAAAAGAGAAGAGAATCATTATATTATCTCCCTTGCCGGGAATTTGTTGTTTTGATGTTATCTCCCTAGCCAGGATGTTGATGCTTCTTTTGATGTTATTCCCTTGCCGGGAGTTGATTGTTCAACTATTGTTCCCTTGCCGGGGTTCTTATTGTAATTTCATTTATTCCCTTTCCCTATTATTTGTGATTGTTGTTTGGGTGAGGAAGAGTGTTAAAGCATGAAGGGTGATGCCGTGTATTATTTTGGTGAGAGAGTGTTAAAGCAAGAAGGGTGATGTTGTGTATGATTTGTGAGGAAAGAGTGTAAAGCATGAAGGGTAATGATGTGCCGCACGATGTACCATTCCATGCCGATTATATTGATTAAATGGTGAGGACGAGAGTAAAAGTATGAAGGGTGATGCCGTGCATATTTTTATTACTTGATTGCTTTGGTGCGGACAAGAGCAAAAACACGAAGGGTGATGCCGTGCACTTATTGATTTCTGGTTCTTTGCTGATATCTGAGATATGTTGTTTATTTCAATTACCTGTTGTCTTTCTATTCTAAATTGATAGCTCCCCCGCAGCATGTTACCCCTCCTATACTTGACTGCATATTATTGTTCTTCTTTTCCGCTGTATATAGTTGAATTACACAGGTTTATTTGTTAGTCCGGTCCTAGCCTCGTCACTACTTCGCTGAGGTTAGGCTAGGCACTTACCAACACATGGGGTCGGTTGTGCTGCTACTACACTTTGCACTATGTGCAGATCCCGTAATAGCAACATTTGGACTGTAGATTGGGTGGCTGCCTTCAGTCTACGCGAAGATCCAATGTAGACCTACAGGCGTCCGCAGGCCCTGACGTCTCCTTCTATCCCTTTATTCTTGCTTCTTTCCTTAATTCAGAAATAATGTATTGTTTATTTTCAGACATTGTATGTAGCATTCTTAGATCGTCTGTGGTACTGTGACACCAGTTCTGGGTAGTAGAGGTTCAAACAATTATATTAGATTCATGCTCAGATAGTTTATTGCTTTCCTTCCACTTATGGTAATTTTTGCTATTTAAATGTTATTGCTTCATAATTGTTAAAGAATATAAAATGGGTGAAAAGGTAATTTGTTCCATTGTCGGCTAGCCTAGCTCACGTTAGTAGGCGCCATCATGACTCCCGAGGGTGAGAAATCCGGGTCGTGACAAGTTGGTATCTGAGCTCTAGGTTACACGGGTCTCACAGTTCACAGACAAGCTTAGTAGAGTCTGAGGGATCAGTACGGAGACATCTGTATTTATCCCCTAGAGGCTACAGAGTTAGGAAAAACTTCACATTTATTCTTTCCTGTCGTGCGGTTTGGTTTCTCAATGCCAATTGAATTTATACACTGTTCTTTCGCAGATGGAGAGAACACGCGCTTTCTCATCCATTAATCAGCAGCCCGAGCCCCCAGCAGTAGCTCCTACGAGGGGCAGAAGGCGAGGCCGAGGTCGTGCTAGAGGCCGAGGTAGGAGCATAGCTCAGCCCAGAGCAACAGCACTAGCGGCGGAGCCTCAGGTTGACTTTGATGATGAGGTTCCGGCCCAGACAGTTCCGGTGGGCCTAGCTCAGGTCTTAGCGGGGTTTATTGCTACCCCCGTACTCTAGGATGCTCTGGTCTGCCTAGTGGGTCTTATGGAGAGTGTCACTAGGGCAGGCTTGCTTCCTGTAGCACCAGCCGTCTCTCAGGCTGGAGGAGGAGCCCAGACTCCTGCTACTCGCACTCCGGAGCAGGTAGCTCCCCGGTTCCAAACTCCAGTAGTTCAGCCAGTTGGAGCATTTCAGCCAGGTATGGTAGCTCAGACCGGTGATGGAGCAGCTATGTCTGCTGATGCTTTATGGAGGTTGGACATGTTCACCAAGCTCTTCACTACTACTTTCAGCGGTGCATCTTCTGAGGATCCCCAGGATTATCTAGACATCTGTCATGAGGTTCTCATGAACATGGGGATAATAGAGACCAATGGGGTCGATTTTGCTACTTTTGCTTGTATGGATCCGCCAAGACTTGGTGGAGAGATTATTTATTTGCTAGACCAGCTGGATCACCAGTTTTGACTTGAGAGTATTTTACTCAGCTATTTCTGGAGAAGTTTCTCCCTATTACTCAGAGAGAGATCTATTGGAGGCAATTTGAGCGTCTCCAGTAGGGTTCTATGACTGTTATTCAGTATGAGACCAGATTCATTGACTTGGCCCGTCATGCTCTTATCATACTTCCCACCGAGAGAGAGAGAGGGTGAGGAGGTTCATTGAGGGACTTATTCAACCGATTAGACTTCAGATGGCCAGGGAGACCGGGAGTGAGATTTCTTTCCAGGAGGCGGCCAATGTGGCCATGAGAGTTGAGATGGTTCTATTGCATGGGAGGTGGTCAGGGGTCTGACAAGAGGCCTCGTCATTCAGGCCAATTCAGTAGTACCTCGTCTAGAGGTAGAGATTCGTATGGTAGAGGCCATCCTCCCAGGCCTTTTCAGTCAGCACTTTAGGTTTCTCACAGTGCTTCAGGTGGTCGTGGTCCCCATATGTAGTATTTTGATCAGCACTCCTATAGTGCACCACCAGCTCCTGTCAAGTACCGCCGCTTCAGAGTTTTCGGGGTGGTCATTCAGGTCGTCAAGGTCAGCAGTCTCAGCAACCGAGGGCTTGTTACACTTGTGGTGATATGGGTCACATTGCTAGGTTTTGCCCTCGAGCATCGAGTAACTCTCAGCATCAGGGTTCCCGTTTCATGGTTCAGGCACCGAGTGTTCCATAGCCCACCTAGCCAGCTAGAGGTGGGGGTAGAGGTGCTAGAGGTGGAGGTAGAGGTATTAGAGGTGGAGCTTAGGCCGCTAGAGGTGGAGGCCAGCCAGTAGCAGGCCATCCTAGAGACGTAGTTCAGGGTGATAGGCCCCAACCCCGATGTTATGATCTTCCAGCCAGGCCCGAGGCTGAGGCTTTCGATGCAGTTATCACAAGTACTGTTCTGGTTTATGGCAGAGATGCTTCAGTTTTATTTGATTCGGGATCTACGTACTCCTATGTATCTTCTTATTTTGCATTGTATCTGGCCATACCTAGTGATTCTTTGAGTGCTCCTGTTTATGTGTCTACACCGGTGGGTGATTCTATTGTGGTAGATCGAGTCCATCATTCATGTGTAGTTGTTATTGGGGGTCTTGAGACTCATGTAGATTTGCTTCTTCTAGACATGGTTGATTTCGATGTCATATTAGGGATGGACTGGTTATCACCTCATCATGCTATTTTGGACTGTCATGCCAAGACTGTGACCTTAGCCTTGCCGGGTTTACCTCGTTTAGAGTGGAGAGGGACTCCTGGTCATTTTACCTATAGTGTTATCTCATATATGAAGGCTCGACATATGGTCGAGAAGGGGTGTTTGGCCTATGTCCGTGATTCTAGTGCTAAGGTTCCTTCTATTGATTCTGTGCCCGTTGTTCATGAGTTTCCTGAGGTATTCCCTTCAGACCTGCCGGGTATGCCACCCGACAGGGATATTGACTTTTGCATTGATTTGGCTGCGGGTACTCAGCCCATTTCTATCCCGCCATATCGGATGACCTCACCTGAGTTGAAAGAGTTGAAGGAGCAGTTGCAAGACTTGCTTGAGAAAGGTTTCATTAGACCAGTGTTTCGCCTTTGGGTACACCGGTGTTGTTTGTTAAGAAGAAGGACGGATCGATGAGAATGTATATTAATTACCGGCAGTTGAACAAGGTTACAATCAATAATAAGTATCCATTGCCGAGGATTTATGATTTGTTTGATCAGCTTCAGGGTGCCAAGGTATTCTTGAAGATTGACTTGAGATCTGGCTACCATCAGTTGAGGATTAGGGCATCTGATGTCCCTAAGACAGCTTTCCGCACTCGGTACGGGCATTATGAGTTCTTGGTGATGTCATTCAGGTTGACAGATGCCCCAGCAGCTTTTATATATTTGATGAACTGAGTGTTCAGGCCTTACTTGGATTCGTTCGTGATAGTCTTCATTGATGATATTTTGATCTATTCCCATAGATGGGAGGAGCACGAGCAACATCTTAGAGTGGTTCTTCAGACTTTGAGGGATAGTCAGTAGTATGCTAAGTTTTTGAAGTGTGAGTTCTGGTTGAGTTCAGTTGCATTCCTGGGTCATGTTGTATCAGTAGAGTGTATTCAAGTTGATCCGAAGAAGATTGAGGCAGTCAAGAACTGGCCTAGACCAGTATCAGCTATAGAGATTCGGCGTTTCTTGGGATTGGCAGGCTACTATCGTCGGTTTGTGGAGGGGTTTTTATCTATCGCAACCCCGATGACCAGGTTGACCCAGAAGGGTGCCTAGTTCAGATGGCCGGATGAGTGTGAGTCGAGCTTTCAGAAGCTCAAGACAGCTCTGACTACGGTACCGGTGTTGGTTTTGCCCACAAGTTCAGGGCCTTATACAGTTTATTGTGATGCATCTCGTGTTGGACTTGGTATGGTGTTGATGCAGGTTGGAAAGGTCATTGACTATGCATCGCGCCAGTTAAAGATTCATGAGAAGAACTATCCGATTCATGATTTGGAGATAGCAGCCATTGTTCACACGTTGAAGGTTTGGAGGCATTATCTGTGTGGCGTGGCATGTGAGGTGTTCACGGATCACAAGAGTCTGCAGTATTTGTTCAAGCAGAAGGAGCTAAATATGAGGCAGAGAAGGTAGTTGGATCTATTAAAGGACTATGATATCACTATCTTATATCATCAAGGAAAGGCCAATGTGGTGGCCGATGCTTTAAGTAGGAAGTCAGCCAGTATGGCTAGTCTTTCTTATATTCCAGTCGATGAGAGACCGCTTGCTTTGGATGTTCAAGCTTTGGCCAATCAATTCCTGAGATTGGATGTTTCAGAGCCCACCCGTGTGTTAGCTTGCACAGTCGCTTGTTCTTCTTTATTGGAACGTATCTGAGATCGGCAGTATGATGACCCTCATTTGTGTGTCCTTAGAGACACGGTGCAGCACGGAGGTGCCAAGCAGGTTACCTTAGGAGAGGATGGAGTTTTGAGATTGCAGGGTCGAGTTTGTGTGCCTATTGTGGATGGGCTTTGAGAGTTGATTTTAGAGGAGGCCCACAGCTCCCGGTACTCTATTCATCTGGGCGCCTCGAAGAAGTATTAGGATTTGCAGCAATATTATTGGTAGAGAAGAATGAAGAATGATATCGTTGCATATGTGGCTCGGTGTTTGAATTGTCAGCAGGTTAAGTACGAGCATCAGAGACTTGGTGGTTTGTTCCAGAAGATTGAGATTCTTGAGTGGAAGTGGGAGCGTATCGCTATGGACTTCGTTGTTGGACTCCCACGGACTCAGAGGAAGTTCGATGCAGTGTGGGTTATTGTTGATAGTTTGACCAAGTCAGCACATTTCATTCATGTGGTAGTCTCCTATTATTCCGAGAGGTTAGTTGAGATCTATATCCGGGAGATAGTTCGCCTTCATGGTGTTCTTGAGTATATCATTTTGGACCGAGGTACGCAGTTTACCTCCCATTTCTGGAGAGCAGTTCAGCGAGAGTTGGGCACACGGGTTGAGTTGAGCACATCGTTTCATCCTCAGACGGACGGGCAGTCCGAGCGAACCATTCAGATTTTAGAGGATATGCCCCGAGCTTGTGTCATTGACTTTGGAGGCTCGTGTGATCAGTTTTTGCCTTTAGCGGAGTTTTCCTACAACAACAGCTACCAGTCGAGTATCCAGATGGCTCCTTATGAGGCTTTGTATGGTAGGCGGTGTCGGTCGCCAGTTGGATGGTTTGAGTCGGGATAGGCTCGGTTGTTGGGTACGGATCTGGTTCAGGATGCCTTAGACAAGGTCAGGATTATTCAATATAGGCTTCGTACAGCTCAGTCCAGGCAAAAGAGCTATGCCGACCGCAAGGTTCAAGATTTGGCTTTCATGGTCGGTGAGCGAGTATTGCTTCGAGTGTCGCCTATGAAGGGCGTGATGAGATTTGGGAAGAAGGGCAAGCTTAGCCCTAGGTTCATTGGCCCGTTTGAGATTCTTGATCGAGTGGGAGAGGTGGCTTACAGACTTGCATTGCTACCTATCTTATCATCCGTACATCCAGTGTTGCATGTGTCCATGCTTCAGAAATATTACGGTGATTCATCCCACGTGTTAGATTTCAGCACTGTCTAGTTGGACAAGGACTTGTGTTATGAGGAGGAGCCGATAGCTATTCTAGACCGGCAGGTTCGTCAATTGAGATCAAAGAGTTTTCCTTCTGTTCGTGTTCAGTGGAGAGGTCAGCCTGCTAAGGCATCGACCTGGGAGTCCGAATCCGATATTCGGAGCCGTTATCCCCATCTTTTCCTTGACTCAGGAATTTCCTTCTTACGTCCGTTTGAGGAAGAACGATTGTTTTAGAGGAGGAGAATGTGATGACCTTTTGGGTCATCACTTGTTTTAAAATGAATTCTACATTTCGAGGCCTTAAAACCTCTCTCGACATCACCTCGATTTACGTGCACAGTCCGGGAACGTATCCGGAAAGCCATTAAGTGAAAATTTGTGAAAAATGATGAATTCTGACTGTAAAATAGATTTAAGTTGATTTCGGTCAATATTTTGGGTAAACGGACCCGGACCCGTGATTTGACGGTCCTGGAGGGTCTGTAGGAAAATATGGGACTTGAGCATAGGCCCGAAATTGAATTCCGAGGTCCAAGACGGAGAAATGAATTTTTAAATAAAAATATTTTTTGAAATTATTTTTGAGTTTTGGAAATGAAATGAATTTAAAACTTGATGGTACCGGGCCCGTATTTTAGTTCCGGCGCCCGGTACAGGTCTTATATATGATTTAAGATAAGTCTGTGAAGTTTGGTAAGAAACAGACTTGAAACGACGTGAATCAGATCGTTTTTGAGAAAAATGGAAAAATTGAAGTTTTTGACAAATTTCATGATTTTGATGCTAAATTCATAGTTGCTTATGTTATTTTAGTAATTTGAATGCGCGAGCGAGTCCGAATGATGTTTTTAGGTTGGTGTGCATGTTTGATTTGGAGCTCCGAGGGCTCGGGGTGAGTTTTGGATAGGCCACAAAGTGAAATTTTAACTTAGGGATTTGCTGGTATGCTACAGGCCTACAAGCTTCGCATGTCTCGCAAATGTGAGCTCGCAAATGCGACAACTACCTGGAATCCCCCTTGGTCGCAAATGCAAGACTTCAGTCGCAAATGTGACATTGCATTTGCAAATGAGAACGTAGCAGAAGTCTGGGTTCGCAATTGCGAACCCTTGTCGCAATTCCCATATTTGCAACCTGCAATTTTATAACTTAGTCGAAAATCTTTCATTTTTCACACTCTTTCAAAACCAAAACACTCTTGGGCGATTTCTTAAAGACATCTCTTCTTCCAAATCGATTGTAAGTCAATTTTAACTTGTTTTCTTCAATCATTAACATCTTTTCACATGATTTCACCTCAAAACCAATGATTTTCATGGGGGAAATTGGGTGTTTTGGGTAGAACCTAGGTTTTTCAAAAATTGGGGATTTGGACCTTGATTTGAGGTCTAATTTCAAAATAAATTATATATTTGGGTTTGTGAGGGAATGGGTAATCGGGTTTTGGTTCGAACCTCGGGTTTTGACCATGTGGGCCCGGGGGCGATTTTTAACTTTTTGGGTAAAACTTTGGAAAACTCATTTTCATGCATTGGAGTTGATTCATTTAGCGTTTATTGATGTAATTAAGTAACTTGTGGCTAGATACGAGCGAGTTGGTGGTGGAATCAAGGGGTAAAGCAATAGTTGAGACGTGAATTGTGTTTGTGGCATCGAGGTAAGTGTTTGGTCTAACCTTAGCTTGAGGAATTAGGAGTCGAGTCCTATTTGCTATGTGGTATTTGTCGAGTACGACGTATAGGCATGGTGACGAGTATCTATACGTTAGTGTTAAGCATGCTCGTGAGTCTTATATTGTGATTATTATGGCTTCGTTGTATTATTCATGCTTTGATGATGATTTATATTGTTGGGCAAAGTTTGTGGAAGTAATTGTGACATTTGAACATTGAGGAGCATTGGCTCAAGTTGTACAATGAAATATGAAAGTATAAGTGGAAATTGAACCTTTTAGAGCGTTGGTTCAAAGTTGTGAAGTGAGTTGTGAAGTAAAAGTGAAAAAGAGAAGAGAATCATTATATTATCTCCATTGCCTGGAATTTGTTGTTTTGATGTTATCTCCCTAGCTAGAATGTTGATGCTTCTTTTGATCTTATTCCCTTGCTGAGACTTGGTTGTTGAACTATTGTTCCCTTGCCGGGGTTCTTATTGTAATTTCATTTATTCCCTAGCCCTATTAGTTGTGATTATTGTTTGGGTGAGGAAGAGTGTTAAAGCACAAAGGGTGATACCATGTAATGTTTTGGTGAGAGAATGTTAAAGCACGAAGTGTGATGCCGTGTATGATTTTTGAAGAAAGAATGTAAAGCACGAAGGGTGATGTCGTGCCGCACGATGTACCATTCCATGCTGATTATATTGATTATATGACGAGGACGAGAGTAAAAGCACGAAGGGTGATGTCGTGCATATTTTCATTACTTGATTGCTTTGGTGAGGACGAGAGTAAAAGCACGTAGGGTGATGCCGTGCACTTATTGATTTCTGGTTCTTTGTTGATATCTGAGATATGTTGTTTCTTTCAATTACTTGTTGTCTTTCTATTCTAAATTGATAGCTCCCCCGCAGCATGTTACCCCTCCCATACTTGACTGTATATTACTGTTTTACTTTTCCGCTGTATATAATTGAATTGCACAGGTTTATTTGGTAGTCCGGTCCTAGCCTCGTCACTACTTCGCCGAGGTTAGCCTAGGCACTTACCAACACATGGGGTCGGTTGTGCTGATACTACACTCTGCACTATGTGCAGATCCCGGAGCAGCAACATTTGAACCGTAGATTGGGTGGATTCCTTCAGTCCACGCGGAGATCCAAGGTGGACCTGCAGGCGTCCGCATGCCCTGATGTCTCCCTCTATCCCTTTATTCCTGTTTCATTTCCTTAATTCTGAAACGGTGTATCGTTTATTTTTAGACTTTGTATGTAGCATTCTTAGATCATCTGTGGTACTGTGACACCAGTTCTGGGTACTAGAGGTTCAAAAAATTGTATTGGATTCATGCTCAGATAGTTTATTTCTTTCCTTCCGCTTATGGTAATTTCCGTTGTTTAAATGTTATTGCTTCATAATTGTTAAAGAATATAAAATGGGTAAAAAGGCAATTTGTTCCACTGTCGGCTTGCCTAGCTCACTTTAGTAGGCGCCATCACGACTCCCGAGGGTGAGAAATCTGAGTCATGACAATAACACCTTACTATAACGGTCAAGTTTTCTTTGGAACTAATTTTTTTGTTACGTTATAATATATGTTCTCTATAACAGCATTTTATAATAGCAACCAAAAAAATTAAAATAAATGATACTGTTAAAGAGAGGTTTGACTGTATTGTAATTTATATATATTAGATTTGAAAAAAAAACTGAAACTTCCATTTAAGAGTTTAAATTTTTTTTTGACAAGACAGAAAGTGCCTTCTAAATCTTTTAATTTTCTAGAGAGTGAACAAAAAGAAAGGCATGCATGATCATGTAGGACCTTTAGAAGTGGACTACCTTCAGTTCTAAAATAAATAGAAATTTTGAAAAATAATACAAAATAAAATCTATAGTTGAACTGGCAAAGTAACGACCCGGCCGGTCGTTTTGATAGTATCAATCCTGTTCCCCTATTTATTGCTTCGTTTATATTATTTTGTAGTTACTTGACTTGCCGGGGTGCTTGGTGTCAAGTCTGGGAGAGTTGCGAAGTGGAATGTGACACATATTTCCTAAATTGAAAGTTAAAGTCGTAGGATTTGACCATAGTTAGACTTGTGCAAAGAGGACTCTGGAGCAGATCGGTTCCAATAGCTCCTTATGGTGATTTTGATCTTAGGAGCGTGTCCGAATGTTGATTTGGAGGTTCGTAGGTAATTTCGGCATTAATTGGCAAAAGTTAGAAAGTTGCAAGATTTTTAGAAAGTTTGACCGGGGTGGAATTTTTTTATATTGGGGTCGGATTTTGATTCAGGAAGTTGTAACAAGTTTGTAATGTCATTTAGAACTTTTTTGCAAAATTTGAGGTCAATCGGACATGATTTAATAGGTTCCGACATCAAATGTGAAAGTTAAAAGTCTATAAGTTCATTAGGCTTGAATTGGGGTGTGATTCGTGTTTTTGATGTTGCTTGATGTGATTTGAGGCCTCGACTAAGTTCGGATCATATTTTAGGATTTGTTGGTATATTTGGTTGAGGTCCCGGGAGCCTCGCGGGTGATTCAGACCATGTTCGGCGCATTTCGGAACATTTAAGATTGCTCAATCTGGTGCTTCTAGTTTCCTTATACGCAATCGCGAGTGGATTAATGCGATCGCGAAGGTTAGTTTGGCACTGGGGAAAATTTTCTCTATGCGATCGCGAGAGGAGGTCTGCGATCACGGAAGGTTGGATTTCAATGAATCGCGAACGTGTGAAGAAAGTCCCCTTTGCGTAGAAGGATTTGGGAGTTGCAGGTTCACACACGTTTGTTCATCGTGGTCGTGTGGTGTGTTCCGTGATCGCGTAGCTTGATGAGACAGTGTTTCGGGTTCGCGTGTGGTCTTTCGCGATCGTGGAGTGTTAATTTGGCATCTTGAGATTTTGTGATTCGCGATTGCGAAGCTGTTCCCCGATCGCGAAGAAGAATTTATACCTGGGCAGAACTTAAGTTTCAAAACGAGGGTTTATTCTCTTATTTCATAATTTGGACTTAGAGAGCTCGGTGTGAGGAAATTTTCGGGAGATTTTCAAGGGAAACATTGGGGTAAGAATTCCTAACTTGATTTAGGTTAAATCCCACTAATCCATCTTTGATTTCATCAATTAATTAGGGATTTGGGTTGAAAAATTGGTGGGGGAAATGGAGGAAACTTACAATAGTTATAATTTCATTATTTAGATTAGTTTCCAATAGTTATATTTATAGTATGTAGATATTTTTTGGCTAGATTTGGGTCGTTCGGAGTCGAAAAGTCGAGGAAAAGACCTTTTTATTGATTGATTGAGCGAGTATTTGAGATAAGTGACTTGTCTAATCTTGTGTGGGGGAAACCCCCCCTTAGGATTTGGTATTGTTATGACACTTTGTTATATGTGAGGGCCATGTACGCGAGGTGACGAGTGCATACACGGGCTAAATGTTGAAATTCCGATTTTATCTAAGTAGTTTCCTTTATATGCCTTAACTGAGTTACTTTAGCATGTATAGTCAACATGTTTAGCCTAATTTCACATGTCTACTTGTCTTATCTCTTATTTGCAACTTGTACTACATACTTAGTTGAATTATCTGCTTTCTTGATTCCATATTCCTTATTTAACTGTGGGATTCTTTACTTGAAATTGCTATCCTTGAAATATTATTGTTTTCGTTGTTATGTTTGGTGTCTGTGATTATTGTTGAGATGATTGTTTGGTTGTTGTACGAGGTTTCTGCCGTGTGGTTGTTATTTTTGCACGAGGTTTCTGTCATGCGGTTGTTATTATTTGCACGAGATTTCAGCTGTGCCGCTGTGATTATTGATACGCATGCAGTGGTATAAGGTCTGGGTATTGAACGCATTCGGTGAGATAAGGTGGGGCTTGAAATGCGTTGCTAGTAGGGGAATTACTAGAAGTTATGCAGAGTGATAAGGTGGACTAAAACGTGGGATGTTATTTCAGGAAAATAATTTTTCAAAAGTAAATATAAAGGATCCCACGGTATATAAGGAAAGATTGTGAGATACTTTTAGGACTACGAGGTAGTACCTCGGGAATACCTCTGTCAATTTCCTCTATTTACCGTATTGGTTGTTGTTGTCTTTCCTTAACTTGTAAAATTTTTGTTTTCCTTTCATGTTGTATTTGTCTTTCTTTGATTCCGTGTTATTACCTTCCATAAATTCTCATTGTTTCACTTCTCTATCATTTCATTATATTATTATATCTTCTGTCTTGTTTCTTATTATTTTTAGTATGGCCCTGACCTGACCTTGTTATTACTCAATCGAGGTTAGGCTTGACACTTACTGGATATCGTTATGGTGTACTCATACTATACTTCTGCACATCTTTTTGTGCAGATCCAGGTACTTCCTACCAGACCACATATCAGTGAGCTAGTCCGTACGTAGAGACTTCAAGGTATATTTTCCAGCATTCTCAGACCTCATAGTCCCCCTCTATCTTTATTATGTTGTTTCTTTTTCCTCATTAGACTCGGATGTATAAGGATATTTAGTATTCCTCTTTAGAGTTTGTAATTTATATCTACCGGGTTTCGGGAGTTGTTTATAATTTGAGTTGCATATTTTAATTATTACAGTTGTTGACGTTTTGAGCTTTAGCTTAAAATTTTAGTCATTTCGCATACTTGTTAGGTTTACCAGTCATAGATACTAGGTGCTGTCACGATATCCTACGGAGAAAAATTGGGATCGTGACAAGTTGGTATCAGAGTCCTAGGTTCATAGGTATTATGAGTCACAAGCAGGTTAAGTAGAGTCTCGCGGATCGGTATGGAGATGTTTGTCCTTATCTTAGGGAGGCTATGGAACTGTTAGGAAAAACTTCACTTCTTTGATTCCTTATCGTGCTAAATCTTTGACTTCGGATTCTAAATTTCTATCTTTCTATTCTCTCACATATGGTGAGGACACGTACAGTTGGATCAGATGACAAAACACTTACGCCCCCTGCTAGAGCCTCGAGAGGCTAGGGCTGGAGCCGGGGTAAAGGCCGAGGACGTCCATATGGTGTAGCCAGAGCACCTACATGAGGTTCTACAAAGGAGCCACCATTAGTTCCAATTGGAGGGCAGGCACCTGAGATACCTGTTATTGCTCCAGCTCTCTATGAGACTCTCGCCCAATTTCTGAGCATGAGGCATTTTAGCTTAGGCAGGGTTGATCCCACTTGCTCCTGCCATATCTCAGTCCAAGGGAGGATTACCGACTCCCACCGCCAGTACCCTAGAGTAGCGAGTCCCCATTGACTAGGTCCCAGAGGTCTTAACAGTGCAGCCAGTAGCCCTAGCTCAACCCGAGGTTAGGGTAGCAGTTTCTGAATGGGAGCAGCTCAGGCTCGAAAGGTACAAGAAGTACCACCTTCCTACTTTCAGTGGCTTGGCGTTAGAGGATGCCTAGGGTTTTCTTTAGGAGTGCCACCATATCCTTCGTACTATGGTATTGCAGAGTCTAGTGGGGTTGCTTTCACTACGTTCCAACTTAAGAGAGCGGCTTATTAGTGGTGGCAAGCATATGAGTTAGGTAGTTCAGTTGAGGTAGCTTCACTCACTTGGACTCAGTTCTCAGATATGTTCTTGAGAGAGTATGTTCCCTAGAGTCTCAGAGATGCATGACGCGCAGAGTTTGAGTAGTTGCATCAGAGTTCTATGACCGTGTCGGAGTATGTAGTCTGGTTCAGTAATTTGACTAGGCATGCACCAGCCTTGGTTGCTACTGTTAGAGAGCAAGTCCGTCAATTTATCGAGGGGCTCAACCCCAATATCAAATTTAGCATAGCCCGAGAGTTGGAGATGGACATCACATACCAGTAGGTGGTGGGGATCCTAGGAGACTGGAGGGTATGTTGACTTGGAAGAGAGAGGAGAGGGAGGCCAAGAGGTCTTGAGGGTCTGACACATATAGTGGTACACATGCCCTAGTTGTAGCTCGTCATGGTAGGGGCTATATGAGTCGCCCTGTTCATTCAGTACTTTTAACTTCCAGCGGTATTCTGGCCACTCCTAGGCCTCAGGCTCCCTATTATGCACCGCCATTGTCTAGTGCACCTACTGCATGGGGTTCTTTCAGTGGTCAACCCAGCCAATCAGACCCGAGTCAGTCACAGCAGCCACGTCCTTCGAGATCTTGTTTTGAGTGTGGTGACACTCGTCATGTGGTGAGGGATTTTCCAGACTCAGGAAGGGTGCACCTCCACAGACTACTCAAGCTCCGCGTGCTCCACCAGCTCCTCAGGCTATAATTACAGCACCATCTACCACTCTACCTGCACACCTAGCTAGAGGTGGAGGTCGGGCAAGCAAAAGTTGCCCTAGATGGGGAGGCCTGGCCAAATACTATGCTCTTCCTACTAGGACGGAGACACTTGCATCTGACTCTATCATCACAGGTATTGTTCTGGTCTGTCATAGAGATGCATCAGTCATATTTGATCTAGGCTTCACTTATTCCTATGTGTCATCTTATTTTGCTCTGTATTTTGGTATATCCCATGATTCTTTGAGTTCTCCTATATATGTGTCTACACTTGTGTGAGATTCTATTATTGTTGACTGTGTGTGTCGGTCATGTTTGGTTGTTCTTATTGGTTTTGAGACTAGAGCCAATTTATTGTTGCTTAGTATGGTGGATTTTGATGTTATTTTGGGCATGGATTGGCTGTCGCCCTATCATCTTATCCTTGATTGTAACGCTAAGATGGTGATGTTAGCTATGCTAGGTCTACCGCTGTTTGAGTGGAGGGGTACATTAGATTATGTTCCGAGTAGGGTTATTTCATTTTTAAAGGCTCAACAGATGGTTGAGAAGGGTGTGATGCATATCAAGAATATGTGAGAGATGTCAGTGGTGATACTCCTACCGCCGAGTCAGTTCTGGTGTGAGGGATTAGAAAGGATGTATTCCCGATGGATCTTCCGGGCATGCTGCCTGATAGAGATATCGACTTTGGTATTGATTAGTTACCGGGAATTCAGCCCATCTCTATTTCTCCATATCCTATGGCCCCATCAAAGTTGAAGGAGTTAAAGGAGCAGTTGCAGGAGTTGCTTGATAAGGGCTTCATTCGGCCCAGTGTGTCATCTTGGGGTGCTCCAGTCTTATTTGTAAAGAAGAAGGATGGTTCTATGAGAATGTGTATTGATTATCGCCAGTTGAACAAGGTTACAGTGAAGAACATGTATTCATTGCCACATACTATAACCTATTTGATCAGCTTCAGGGTGATAGAGTGTTCTTTAAGATCGACTTGCGTTCAGGCTATCATCAGTTGAAGATTCGAGAGCCAGATATCTCGAAGACTGCATTCAGGACTTGGTGTGGTCATTACGAGTTCCTTGTGATGTCTTTTGGGCTGACCAACGCCCCAACAATATTCATGAACTTGATGAATAGTGTATTTCAGCTATATCTTGACTCGTTCTTTATTGTGTTTATTGACGGCATTCTGGTGTACTCCCAGAGCCGGGAGGATCATGAGCATCACCTGAGGACTATGCTTCAGACCTTGAGAGAAAAGAAGTTATATGCAAAATTTTTGAAGTGTGAATTCTAGCTAGATTCAGTGGCATTTTTGGGTCATGTAGTATCGAGTGAGGGGATCAAGGTAGATCTAAAGAAGATTGAAGCAGTATAGATTTGGCCCAGACCGTCCTCAGCTATGGAGATCCGGAGTTTTCTTGGCTTGGCGGGTATTACCGTTGATTTGTAGAGGGTTTCTCGTCTATTGCAGCACCTATGACCAGGCTGACCTAGAAGGGTGCTCTGTTAAGGTGGACCGGGAAGTGTGAGGAGAGCTTTCAGAAGCTCAAGATAGCTTTGACTACAGCCCCAGTATTGGTATTGCCTACTGGTTCGTGGTCCTATACGATGTATTGCCATGCGCTGCGCATTGGTCTCGATGCGGTGTTGATACAAGATGGTAGGTGATTGCCTACGTGTCTAGACAGCTGAAGGTGCATGAGAAGAACTATCCTGTCCATGAACTCGAGTTAGCAACTATTGTTCATGCCTTGAAGATTTAGCGACACAATTTATCTAGTGTCCCTTATGAGGTCTACACTGATCACCGGAATCTATAACATTTGTTTAAACAGAAGGATCTTAACTTGCAGTAGTGGAGGTGGTTGGAGTTGTTTAAGGACTATGATATCGCCATTATCTATCATCTTGGGATGGCCAATATAGTGGCTGATGCCTTGACTCACAAGGCGAAGAGTTTGGGAAGCTTAGCATATCTACCGGTAGCAAAGAGGCCATTAGCCTTAGATGTTTAGGCCTTGGCCAACTAGTTTGTTAGATTGGATGTTTTCGAGCCGAGCCAAGTTTTGGCTTGTATGGTTTATCGGTCTTCTCTTTATGATCGTATCAAAGAGCGTTAGTATGACAACCCCTATCTACTTGTCCTGAAGGACACAGTTTAGCACGACGATGACAAGGAGGTCACTATTGGAGAGGATGGTGTATTACTGATGCAGGGCAGGCTATGTGTGCCCAATATAGATGGTTTGCGTGAGTTGATTCTCCGGGAGGCCCACAGTTCGCGGTACTCCATTATCCAGGTGCCGTGAAGATGTATCAAGAATTGAGGTAGCACTATTGGTGGAGGCGAATGAAAAAAAAGAACATAGTGGAATATATAGCTCGATGCCTAAATTGTGAGCAGGAGAAGTATGAGCATCAGCGGCCAGGTGGATTGCTTTAAAAGTTAGATATTCCAGAGTGAAAATGGGATCAAATTACTATGGATTTTGTTGTTGGTCTCCCCACGGACTCAGAGGAAATTTGATGCAGTTTGGGTGATTGTGGATAGGTTAACCAAGTCAGCTCATTTTATTTCACTGGTGACTACTTATTCTTTTGAGCAGTTGGCTCGAGTTTATATCCGCAAAATTTTCAGCCTTCATGGCATGCCGGTATCTATCATATATGACCGGGGTACGCAGTTTACAATGCGGTTGTGGAGAGCCATACAACATGAGTTAGGCATCCGAGTTAAGTTGAGCACAACATTCACCCTCGGACGGACAGGCAGTCCAAGTGCACTATTCAGATATTGGAGGATATGCTCCGTGCATGTGTGATGGAGTTTAGGTGTTCTTGGGATCAGTTCCTGCCACTTGCGGAGTTTGCCTATAAAAACAGTTATCAATCGAGCATTCAAATGATCCCGTATGAGGCTTTGTTAGATTTGGTTTAGGATGCTTTGGAAAAGGTTAAATTGATTCAGGATCGACTTCCTATAGCCCAATAAATACAGAAGAGTTATACGGATCAAAAGGCTTGTGACATTGTATTCATGGTTGGGAAGCGGGTCTTGCTCTGGGTTTCGCCCATGAAGGGTGTTATGAGGTTCAGAAAGAAAGGCAAGTTAAGCCCTATGTATATCGGGCCTTTTGAAATTCTTGAGATGGTTGGAGAGATGACTTAAGGACTTACACTACCACCTAGTCTCTCTGTAGTTCATCTTATATTCCATGTTTCCATACTCCGAATGTATCACGACGATCCGTCTCATGTGTTAGAATTCAGCTCAGTCCCGTTGGACAAGGATCTATCTTATGTTGAGAAGCTGGTTGCCATTTTGGATAGGCATGTTCGAATGTTAAGGTCGAAGAACATCGCCTCAGTGAAGGTTCAGTGGAGGGGTCATCTATTCAAGGAGGTGACTTGGGAGACCGAGCATGATATGCGTAGCCGTTATCCTCATCTTTTTACCACTTCAGGTATGTCTCTATGCTCGTTCGACAACGAACACATTTGTTTTAAGAGAGGGAGGATGTAACGACCCGGCCGGTTGTTTTGAAAGTATTAGCCCTGATCCCCTATTTATTGCTCCCTCTATCTTATTTTGTGGTTACTTGACTTTCCGAGGTGCTTGGTGTCAGGTTCGGGAGTGTTTCGGAGTGGAATGGGACATATCATCCCTAAATTGAAAGTTAAAGTTATAGGAGTTGACAGTAGTTGGACTTGTATGAAGATGACTTCGGAGCGGAGTTTCATCGATTCCAATAGCTCTGTATGGTGATTTTGGTCTAAGGGGCGTGTCTGGATGTTGATTTGGAGGTCTGTAGGTCATTTCGATGTTAATTAGCGAAAGTTGGAAAACTTTTGGAAAGTTTGACTGGGGCTGGACATTTTGATATCGATGTCGAATTTTGATTCCAAAATTTGGAACAGGTCTGTAATGTCATTTAGGACTTGTGTGCAAAATTTGAGGTCAATCGGACGTGATTTGATAGGTTTAGGCATTGGTTGTAGAAGTTAAAAGTCTATAAGTTCATTAGGATTGAATTGAGGTGCGATTCGTGTTTTTGATGTTGTTTGATGTGATTTGAGACCATGACTAAGTTCGTATCGTATTTTAGGACTTGTTGGTATATTTGGTTGAGATCCCAGGGGCCTCAGGGGTGATTCGGACCATGTTTGGCACATTTCGGAACATTTAAGATTGCTGAATTTGGTGCTTCTAGTTCCTTATACGCAATCGTGAAAGGTAGTTTGGGGGAAATGCTCTCTACGCAATCACGAGAGGAGGTCTGTGATCGCGGAAGGTTTGTTTTCAGTGAATTGCTAACACATGAAGAAAGTCACATTTGCGTAGAAGGATTTGGGAGCTGCAGGTTCACACGCGTTTGTTCATCGCGGTCGTGTGGTGTGTTCCGCGATCGTGTAGCTTGATGAGGCAGTGTTTCACGTTCGTGTGTGGTCTTCTGCAATCTTGGAGTGTTAATTTTGCATCTTGAGATTTTGTGCTTCGCGATTGCGAAGCTTACCCCCAATTGCGAAGAAGAATTTATATATGGGCAGAACTTAAATTTCAAAACGAGGGTTTATTCTCTTATTTCATAATTTGGACTTAAAGAATTCGGTGTGAGGCAAATTTTCAAGAGAAACATTAGGGTAAGAATTCCTAACTTGATTTTGGTTAAATCCCACTAATCTATTTTTGATTTCATCATTTAATTAGGGATTTGGGTTGAAAAATTGGGGGGAAATGGAGGAAGCTTCTTAGGCCGAATTTTGGGGATTTGAGCATGATTTTGGTATCAGATTTGTGTAATTCTTGTATGGTTAGACTCGATATCGAGTGGATGTTCGGATTTTATAATTTTGGTCGGGTTCCGAGATGTGGTCCCGGGTATAATTTTTGGTATGATTTTTCCAATTCTTTCTATAGTCATAATTTCATTATTTAGATAAGTTTCATATAGTTATATTTATAGTATGTAATTGTTTTTAGCTAGATTTGAGTCGTTCAGAGTCGGAGAGTCGAGGGAAAGGCCTTCTTATTGATTGATTGAGCGAGGTTTGAGGTAAGTGACTTGTCTAAGCTTGTGTGAGGGAAATCCCTCTTAGGATTTGGTATTGTTGTGACAATTTGTTATATGTGAGGGTCGTGTACGCGAGGTGACGAGTGCGTATACAGGCTAAATGCTGAAATTTCAATTTTATCTAAGTAGTTTCCTATTTATGCATTAACTGAATTACTTTAGCATGTATAGTCAACATGTTTAGTCTAATTTCACTTGTCTACTTGTCTTATCTCTTATTTGCAACTTGTACTACATCTTAGTTGAATTACCTGCTTTCTTGATTCCATATTCCTTATTTAACTGTGGGATTCTTTACTTGAAACAGTTATCCTTGAAATATCATTGTTTCCGTTGTTATGTTTTGGTTTTCGTGATTATTGTTGAGATGATTGTTTGGTTGTCGCACGAGGTTTTTGCCGTGCGGTTGTTATTGTTAGACGAGGTTTCTGCCATGTGGTTGTTATTATTTGCATGAGGTTTCTACCTTGCCGTTGTGATTATTGATACGCATGTGGTGGTATAAGGTCTGGGTATTGAAACGTATGCGGTGAGATAAGGTGGGGTTGAAACGCATGGCTAGTAGGGGAACTACTAGAAGTCATGCGGTGTGATAAGGTGGGCTAAAATGCGGGATGTTATTTCAGAAAAATAATTTTCAAAAGTACATATAAAGGCTCTTGCGGTATATAAGGAAAGATTGTGAGATATTTACCTTTGGGGATACGAGGTGGTACCTCGGGAGTGCCTTATTGATTTCCTCTATTTGTTGTATTGGTTGTTGTTGTCTTTCCTTAACTTGTAAGTTTTTTGTTTTCCCTTAATGTTGTATTTGTCTTTCTTTGATTTCGTGTTATTACCTTATGTAAATTCTCATTGTTTCACTTCTCTGTCATTTTATTATATTATTATATCTTCTGCCTTGTTTCTTATTATTTTCAGTAGGGCCCTGACCTGACCTCGTCACTACTCTACCGAGGTTAGGCTTGGCACTTACTGGGTACCATTGTGGTGTACTCATACTACACTTCTACGCATCTTTTTGTGCAGATCCAGGTACTTCCTACCAGACTAGATATTAGTGAGCTAGTCCATACATGGAGACTTCAAGGTACATCTGCTAGCGTCTGCAGACCTCGGAGCCCTCCTCTATCTTTATTATATTGTTTCCTTATCCTCATTAGACTCGGATGTATAGGGATATTTAGCATTCCTCTTTAAATCTTGTGACTTATATCTACCGGGTTTTGGGAGTTGTTTATACTTTGAGTTGCAGATTTTAATCATTATAGTTGTTGATGTTTTGAGCTTTAGATTAATATTACAGTTATTCTGAATACTTGTTAGGCTTACCTAGTCTTAGAGACTAGGTGTCGTCACGACATCCTACGAAGGAAAATTGGGACCGTGACAGACAATAATGATCTGAATTAGATACGATCATCTGTATAGGAAAAAGAAAATTAAAGATAATTCAAAGTTCGAAAAAGATTCAAATATTCCCTTAAACTATGCGAAATTGAGCGGATATGTCCGTCGTTAGTACTTTGGCACAAGTATGCGGTGTCATCCAATACTTGTTCCAGATATGCCCTGTCACGACCCAAATCGATGGACTGCGACGGACACCCGGTACCTCACTCAATCGAGTACCAACATAACGTATCTTTTCATGTCATAATATCATAAATAACTGAGCCGGAGAGGCTGTCGTGAAATAGGTAGAATACAACAGGTAATGCCAACTTATACATGAGACATATGGGCCTCTAAGACCAAAATAACCACTTGAACACTGAACATAGGCCGACAAGGCCATACAATCTTTTAGGTACATGACATCTGTCTACAAGCCTCTAAGAATACATAATTTTTGATAAACGTCGGGACAGAGTCCCGCCATACCAAACAATACACATCTAACTCATACTAACCAAACAAGCAACTCCGAAGCAAATGGAACGCACCAACATCTTCCATTGAGCTGATCGCATACTTGGAGGGCTCTCGACTTGTCTATCAGGACCTGCGGGCATGAAATGCAGCACCCCCAAGCAAAAGGGATGTCAGTACGAATAATGTACTGAGTATGTAAGGTACATAAATAAGTACATAATAGACATGGAGGAAATATAGAGTAAATGACTCCACCTGTAAGTCTGGATAACTTTGTAAATCATGAAATAATCATAGTATCATGCATATGTATATGATTGTCATGTCGTGCATAGGTACATGCTTCATAACATCATCAGCCTCTGAGGGCGTCCCATCATATCATCTCGGCCATTGTGGGCAAATTCATCAACGTATACCAGCTGATCAGGTGGTGGTGCGTATATAATGCCATAACCTTTCCCATATCCCATATACATATATAGACATACATATATATGTGTATATAATGTCATCTGGTCATGGGCCAATGTACATGAATGCAATGCATGAAAAGTATGTTAATAAAATCTTTCGAAATGTCATAAGACCATTTTGCCTTTGAGTAATATCATAAAGTAAACTCTTTTCAACTTTCGTATTTTTCTGAGACCCATAAACAGATGATAAAATATTATGACACATGAAAATTCAAGAACATAGATATCTCTAATACTTCTATGAATAGAGTCATTTATGGAATTTGTGCATTTGCTCGTTTTGTTTGTGTCATATAGATTATGCCAAAAAGAAAGAAGGGATAGCCTTAACATACCTGGGTAGGGAAAAATTCATATAATATTTTTGGAAAAGGTTGCACCGTACTCCTTTAGAATCGAAATTTTTTACATTGCTACGGTTCTAACAATTCTCGTTGGAATTGTTTGGTTGCAAGAAGTTTGGTTGAAATCTTGTAAGAATTGCTTGAAAGAATAACGTTGTTAAGGTAATGTTTTAGAATCTCATTGTAGAGTTTTGGTAAGGAATTTTGTATGAATCTGATGTAGCGTTTTTGAGAATGAAAATGATCTTTTTGCTATTCAAAATCCAAGAACTTTGCTGAAGCTTTTCTTGGGATTGTAGAGGTTTAAAATAATTTTAGATAGTCTTTTTAAGTCCTTGGGTGTGAGTCCCGCTTATGTGGTGACTAAGCCACCATTCTTTCTTCATTTGCCACCTTATAACACAAATTTAAGAGTCATCAAATGGACTTTGACGTGCTGCCGCATTGGGAGATTTAACTCCTTATCCAAAATATCTTAATTTACTCAATTAGCTTAGTTACATAATTAATCTCTCACTAAAAATCTATAATTACCCAATTTTTCACGTAATTAGGAATTATCTCAAATTACTTAAAATACTATTCACTTTAAATACACCTTATACACCTTACTATCATGGTCATGTGCTACCTTGTATGGCACTAGTCCATAAATATCGGGTATTTTATCTCGAGCCGTATTTTATCCAACATGTCAAACTTGGACGAAAATTCATTTTTCTTGACTTGTTTCCCCTCTCACCTTCACGAATTTACTCATCACTTGCTTGAAATAGCATAATCCTTATAATCTCCAAATAATCTTTTACTTGGACTGATGTCAATTACCTTACGACAAATTCAACGTACAATACTATAGGATGCAACATCATCGTAACTTAATACTGCGAAGCGTAACATTACCGTAATGTAATACTGCATGGTGCAACATTGTCGTAACTTAATACGGCGAAGTGTAACATCATCGTAATGTAATACTGCAGGACGTAACATCATCGTAATATTGCGGGGTGTTACATGCCCTTATTTTATATGGCTCCAGATTGAGGGCATATTTAATCCATTAAAGTTCTTAAGATTTTATGTTATTGAGTTATCTTGTTTAGTTCATGGCAATGTAATAGAAATTTGTAATGAAAAAATTCCCCTCAAATCGATTGCTTTTCCCATGTAAATCTTAAATACGAAAAAGGAGAAGTAAGATATGAGAAAATCTAAACCATTTTGTTGAAAGAGAAACCTATACAGTGGCCGGAAATTTGAGATGTTTCTTCTTCCAACAGATAGTTTAGGTTTTTGTACACTTTTATTTCTCTTTATTCCTTAACCATGCTTCTTTTTGTCCTAAGCAAAGTGGATCATGTTTTATTCATACAGAGCGGGTAAGTAATTTATTTTTTGCTACTAGTTGATTCAGCATATTTGATTGATGCAATTGGTTTATTTATCGCCTATAGTGGCTAGACTTGTCTGTTATATTAGTTTTTATTGTCATGATGCTGATAATGGCTATTTAGTGGGGGTTTAAGGCATATGGGGCACTAGAAATATTTAATGATATAGGTATTCTAACAAATGGTTTAGGTGTTTTAACGTTTTGCTTCTCTTTGTTCGTATTTAACATTTACATAAGAAAAACAATTGATTTGAGGGGAATTTTATCATTACAAACTTGCATAATATTGCCATTAACCAAACAAGATAACTCAATAATATTAAAGTCTAAAAACTTTAATGGGCATAATATGCTCTCAAAGTATGCGTGTGGACCAAATATTTCCTTCATATGGGGACGTTTAAAATAAAAATATATTTGGAGCAAATATTGGACGAAATAGGCATGTTTGTGCCAAAATATTGACAACGGACAAATTCACTCAATTTCGCATAGTTCAAGGGCATATTTGGACCTTTTTGTTCGATGTTTTAGTTCAATTTCTCATCATCACAATATTTTATTAGGAATTCATCTAGTTATGACATGAGAATGAAACTATCTATTTCTTGTGTCTCTATTTGATTTTTTTACCCCTTCCAGTAGCTCTCCTATTTAAGCCCTTAGTGACTTTGTAACGATTCGATTGGTCATTTTGAGCTTTATCATTTCATTCAATTTTTCGAGGTCTTAAGTGGCTTCATATTGTGTATTACGACTTGTGTGTATGGTCGGATTCGATTTTCGGATATTTCTGGATTTAATTGGATGAGTGGTTCTCATTCTAGAAGCCTAAGTTGGAAATATTGACCAAGGTTTGACTTTTGTGAAAACGATCCTAGAACAATGTTTTGATGGCTCTGATAGGTTCGTATTGTGATTTTGTACTTAGGCGTATGCCCAAAATTGAATTTGAAGGTTCCTAGGTTAATTTGTCTTATTTTGCCGAAAGTTGGCAATTTGAAGATTTAGAAATTCCTTAAGTTTGACCATGGTTTGATTTTATGGCTATTGGGTTCAGAATTTGATTTTGGGACTTGTAATAGGTCCTTTATGCTATTTGAAATATGTCTGCAAAGTTTGGCGTCATTCTGAGTTGATTTGATAGGAATCAGAGGTGTGGTTGTGTTTTTAGAAGTTTTTGAGTTTCATTGTTAATTTCATGTGCTTTGATATCTGCTTCGTGGTTCTGGATGTTATTTTGATGTTTTGATTGTGCGAGCGAGTTCGTGTGATATTTTTAGACTTGTGTGGATGTTTAGTTTGGAGCCCCGAGGGCTCAAATAAATTTCGGACGCATTTCAGAGTGATTGAAAGAGTTTTAGTATTTATGGTTTTTTAAACAGGTGTTGCAAGTCTCGTAAATGCAAGATTTTGTTTGCAATTGCACTGTCCTATTTGCGAGGCGGGAGATCACATTTGCGAGAAATGCTGGGGTGTAATTGTCACGGCCCTAAACCCAGACCCGGTCGTGATGGCGCCTCTCGTGAAGACAAGGCCAGCCGACACAAACTTCTAATAAAATTAACAAATAACAATTCATAATCAATTCATTAATAATGATAAATCCCATAATAGAGTGAAATATATCAACTGCGGAAAACCAAACACAGCCCGACATCGGGGTGTCACCAGTCACTAGCACCTAACACAGTCTAAGAGTATGAAAGAGTTTACACAATCTATTATATAACTAGGACAAGAGAAATAAAATAGGAGGGAGAAACATTGGGCTGCGAACGCTGAGCAGCTACCTAGTGGACTCCGAATAGAATGCTGAGCAATCAACCCTTACTGGCGGGACCTGAAGCTCCTGAATCTGCACACAGGGTGCAGAGAGTAAAGTGAGTACTCCAACTCAGTGAGTAATAACAATAAATGAAGACTGAGCGATGAGAAATCACGTAAAAACACAACAACATACTATAAAGAAGCAGAGTAAAACCAAATAAACACAATAAAATAGTGAAATCTTATAAAACACCTTGGTTCAGAATAAGCTTCTTTAAAATACCTTTTTAATAGTTAAACAAGTAAATGAAAAGCATCTAGAAAAGATAAACACATAAAATCCGCCCCTCGGGCACAATGTCAACAGAATCAACCCCTCGGGCAATAACAATAGAACAACACCAACCCCTCAGACTATATCTCATATCACAATGGGTACCCGCGCTCACTGGGGGTGTATAGACTCCGGGAGGGGCCCCTTACGGCCCAAGCGCAATATCAAGCCATCTCATGGCATAATCAATAGGCTCCCGGCCTCATATCAAGCCACCTTATGGCGTACAACTCAGGCCCTCGGCCTCATAATCATAATCAGTACAACACTGCTGCGGTGTGCAGCCCGATCCCATAATAATCCTCACAACACAGGCCTTCGGCCTTACTTAGTCAGAAATATCTAAAAGTCACTCGGGCACAGTAAAACATGATGCTCAACCCAAAATATCTTTTAAAGTATTAAAACAGAGTAAACATGGCGGAGTTATGAAAACAGTAGAATATAGCATGACTGAGTACAGATATAAAATCAAAACAGTGAGGAAATAGCAGTAAAAATCCCCTAAGGGTCCAAATAGTTGGCACAAGGCCCAAATATGGCATTCAGCCCAAAACATGAATAACAAACAGTTTTCAATCAAATAAACAGTCATTCGGGATGGACTAAGTCACAATCCCCAATGGTGCACGACCCAACGCTCGTGATCTAGCATGTGCATCACCTCAATATAGCACAACGATGTGAAATCCGGGTTTCATACCCTCAAGACGACATTTACAATCATTACTCACCTCGATTCGATCCAAACTCTAGCCCACAATACTTTTGCCCTCTCGAATCGACCTCCGGATGCTCCAAATCTAACCAAAATCAGTACATAACCATTAAAATATGCTAAGGGAATAAAGCCCACTCAAAAATATCCAATTTACATCAAAAATCCCGAAATTGCTCAAACCCGGCTCCCGGGCCCATGTCTCGGAATCCGATAAAAATCACATTAATAAGATCCTCATCCTCTCACGAGTCTACCCATATCAAATTTATCAAAATCCAACCTCAATTGCCCATTCAAATCCCCAAAAGAATTCTTAAACTTTTCTTCCATTTTTCCCAATTTTCACTCTAATTTCTCAAATTAAATGATGAATTTCAAGACTAAATCATGGAATTATACCAAATATGAATGAAGAATACTTACCCAAATTGCTCCACGGAAAATCTTTTCAAATTTCACCTTCTCCCGAGCTCTCCAATGGTTTTTGTGATATTGGACTTAAACCCTCGATTTTTAAATATAAACTGTCTGCCCAGATTTTTCTTCATCGCAAGCGGCAGCTCCCTCGCGTTCACGAAGCACATAGCCTCACTGACCAGAATTCCTTCTACACGAATGTGAGAAACCTCTCGCGAACGCGATGCACAACTGACTCAACTCTTCACGAACGCGACCTCTGTCGACGCCCCCTTTTTCCTAATGTGGGTCGGAATCGGGTATACGACATTGGGAGGACAACTCTATTCCCTTTCGAGAATTGGATTTAGAAGTTGAAGAGTCGTCACCTAATGATTATAGTGCATTAGGACACTTTTAGAAGAGTTTGAGTTGGAAAACCAGAGTTCGGGTAAGGGCTAGAAATTATCCCGAGGGGAAGGTGTTAGGCACCCCTCAGGATCCACAAGTGTGGTTCCCGGCCATGCTACAATTGTGACTTTACAAGTAAACAATCAAGGCTCAAATAAGTACTCGCATATAACATTGCAATTAGGTTTGAAAACTTTTGAAGGTAAGTAGAGAGGGCAGAAATTTATGAAAAAGATTTCAATATTTTTACAAGAAGAGATGAAAGCAAATAAAGGGAGGGGGTGTCCTAGGTTTATGATTAATATGGATCACTTCAATGCAATACCCAGCAATCATTCCTCAAAAGAGGGGTCGCACGTGATATTAGCGCACTGGTCATCATATCCATATCTAACCTTCCCACCCCATTAAGGTATTAAAGCGCAGAATGGTATCGTTACTTATTGCATACTAGTACCCATCCCAATCCTATCAGTCCCGGAGGTATTTAGGACTAATAATCTTAAGGGAAAGGGATTTGGGTCCTTTTGAGAGTTTCAAAGGACAAAATACTAAGGCGTCAATCAAAACACATAATACAAGTAAAAGTGGAGGAAGATAAGCAAGTAAGGCTCAAGTAAACCTCCCTAAATCAGATAAGCATAGAGTTTAGCATGTCTTGCATATACTGGTTTGGTCTTAAAAAAAATTAAAGCGATAAGCGGACTGATTCAACACATACTTTTAGATAGGACGTCCACATTAGGCTCACTCGAATGCAGTTGTCAAAGACTGAGCCACTTTGATTAGTCAACTTTACCTTAAGTGTGGGACAGAACTACTGATTGTAAAGGAGTTGCAGAACAAGATAAGTTTCAGAAAAGATTGCATTAAGAAAAAGAGTTGCCGAGTTTTGACAAAAGAACTGAATTGCAGACCGATTCAAAAGGTTATCAGATAAGTATAAATAAGTGAATTCAGATTGATTTGAAAAAAAATGTTTGTCAAATTATCAGGAAAACAGTAAGTTTTCAGAAAATATGCACTGATTTGGTTGCAAGAAAAGTTTTAAGGGTTCAGAAAACGTGCAGAAAGTTGCTTGTTTTAGCAAAAAGGGTCAGTACTGTTTTAGACGAGTGAAACAATTTTGATTTGAGATTCCTATAGGCATGATCTCTACGAGTTATTGATTTTAATACCTTTCAAATGTTAACAGCCTTATAAACATGATATCTATATGCTGATTTATCACTAAACCTAACGGTTTGCCTAATGTCATTATAAATGCAGAAATGCAAATCCCTATACGCATGGTATCTATATGCATAGTTGCAGAAATCAAAAAGTTAGACCCTATAGGCATGGTTCCTACTTGTGAGATTGCATAGATTAACAGTAAAAATCCTATAGGCATGGTTTTTACTCTTTTGTGCATAAACGTAAATCCCCTCCCCTTTTCACTAGATCCCCGAGTTTATACAAATTAGTACAGACCGAAAAAATAAGACAGAAATAAAAATACATCAGAAATTACAGCTACATCCGAGTAGCCTAATTCAGACTTAGTATCTAACAATATGAGATTGAACCACTTTCGAGATCCAGATTTCCAAAGCCATCTCTTATCTAGGGTGTTTCAGAGATCCAAGGAGTTTCAAGAACTCCAGGCAGTGCTTACACCGAAGATATTAATTAGAAAGAGTTATAGTGCAGTGTGGAAGAGCTAGCCCTCAGGTGTCCCAAGTTCAGAGAGAGCTCATGGATCCCAAAGCAAGGCTCACAAGAGGGGGGCAAAGCTTAATGTTCTAAGAATGAGTGCAAGTGCAATAGAGGGGTAGGGGTGCCAAGATAGGTTGGTGGTCATACCTAGTCATAAGGTAGACTGGCACACCCATGACCAAGCCTGTTCAGCCAACAAATATGAGCACAGACCTGTTGAAGGTCAGGCTATGGTCCAGACAATGATTAGGACATTGTTAGACCATAGTCTTAAACTCAGAATACATGTAAAGGGGAATGGGAATGGGAATTGGAAAGAGTTTAGGACTCCGGGAGTCCAGCCCATACACACGAGCAACAATTTCAAGTGTAGTCATGCTTTCTGGACCATACCTCAACATACAAAGGGAATTAGGGGTGGGATTTCATGTAAGCACAGAGAAAAGAAGTAAGTAAACTTGCAGAAATTATAGCATCGAAACAGTAAGACAAACAGAGGAAAGGCTGAAGGATAAACATATGGTGGAGAG
Organism: Nicotiana tabacum; assembly: GCF_000715075.1. NCBI lineage: Eukaryota > Viridiplantae > Streptophyta > Magnoliopsida > Solanales > Solanaceae > Nicotiana > Nicotiana tabacum. Next base: position 33,398,286 of record NC_134089.1, on the reverse strand, counting down.
GCAGAAACTAAACAAAGAGAGACATACCAGTTGCAGAAAAAGTAAGCAAAGAGAAAAGCAGGATTTCTTTTAGCCACAATCAGATAAGAAAGCTTCAAGCTTGTGAGTTCAGAGAACTCGAATGTTTTAGAAATTCTAAGTGTATTTGAGAGAAGTAGTGACTTGTTCTGTCAGAACTTGTTTTTGAAAGAGAAAAAGGTACATGTGTTTATAGCTTTGAAAACGAGTAGAAAATAAGGTAACAAATAAGTTTTCAACACAAACATGGAAATAATCACAGTCAAAATCAATTAACACAGGTTTTTCCCTTTAATCAAGGGATTACTGCTCAACGGATACTAACAGGATTAATATAAGGAAAGAAGATCAATTTGTAATCAGAATAATTATTACCATAAAAGGAGCAGTAAAACCATATAGTAAGGAACTAAGTCTAAATACAGGAGTGTACTTATTTTGGAAAGGATCTGGTAAGGCCAAACAAGGAGAGAGAATCAATCAACCCTTAACGGGTGAGTAAAAATCAGAATTTCACACGGAAAAGTCTTGAAAATCAATCACAGCAGGGACTCAGTATATAAATGAAGTACACAAGTAATAGACAGGTGATGCCAAGCTATGGTAAGAAGAGGTAGCATACAGTAATAGCATGATAGTCACATAGGTCCAATTTCATTGGCTTAGTAATAGAGAAAAGATCATAAGCATGCAAAAGTTAGGTGAAAACCTTTCTGAAAACATAGTCGAGTTTGACAAATAGCAAGGACTAGAACACATAAAGGAAACGAGATGTTGAAGTAAAGAAATCAGACGGAGCAATTCAAACAGACGAGTTGCACAAACAGACTCAAGAACTCGAATAGTCCCCAAAGAACTAAGGTTTTCGAAATCAGTAAAGTTTAGAGGCGATAAGCAAGTGAAACAAATAAACAGTCTCAGAATTTCAAGTAAAACCCCAAATATTAGGGTTTTCAACACTAATCTGGTGTAAACAAAGTAAATCAAACAGATAGACTTAGAAACTCAAACAAATCTCCAAAAGTTAGGTTTTCAACACCAATCAAACTTAGAGATGATAAGCAGATGAATCGAACAAAACATTAACAAACAGACTCAGAAAACCTAGTTTAAAATCAAAGGGTTTTGAAAAAGGAAATTTGGGGAAATGCTTAAAACATCACATATAGCACAGATCAAGCACAGATCCAAACAAATAAATGAAAAAGAACCTCGAATAGGCTAGGGTTTCTGAGAACCCTATAAACGAGAAAGGTTTGGAAGAAACAAGATCAGATCTGGAGTCGATAAGGTCGGAATCAGGCTTAGGAGGCTAAGACACGCCGGAGCAAGGCCGGAGATGGATGAGAACCTTGAATCGATGAAAGTCTGAGCGAAGACCCTCGAAGTTTGGCCTCGAACCTTCAGGTATCAAGCACATAGGGGGTGAGAATAGGTCGTCCATGGTCAGAACAACCATGGATTCCGGTGGATTTGGGGTTGGAGGTGGCAGAGAGCGATTAGGGTTTCGAGAGAGCTCAAGAGCGTTTGAGAAAAGAAAGGAGTTAGAGGCGGCGCTTCTGAAAGAGTGGGGTAGGGTTTGGGGTCGTTTGGAATTAAAAAGGAAAGAAGAGATCTGGGTCGTTGATCAAAAATGATCAACGACTCAGATTTAAAAAAAAAAAAAGAAACGGGCGGGTTTAGGCAATTGGATCAGGCAATCGGGTTTAAATTGATTTGGGGTTGGGATTGGGTTGAATTGGGGTGCGAATTGGGGCTAAAATTGAAATAATAATGGGCTATGTGTTAAATAGCCAATTTCCCTTTTATTTTATAAAAAATAGTAAAATAATTTCTGAAAATAAATTAAAGGTACTAAATTAATTAATAATGCATAAATATTAAATTAAAAATACTAGAGTCAATTTTGTAATTATAAACGTAATTAAATCTTAAGATAGGCTAAAATTACAATTATACGCAATTTAGCTTTAATAATACTAAATAAATTTGTAAAAATGCGTAAAAATTACATTAGCTATATTTTGGTATAAATGTGAGAATAAAATAAGTTATTTACCAAAATTGATGATTTTGGAAATAATTATGGATTTTGTATTGCTAAAATGGATAGTAAATTGATTTTAAAAATCTTAAAAATTAGGGAAAAATACCAAAACTCTTGGGCATGCTTATATATGCATATATATGTTATTTTGAAAGTATTTTGAATATAAAAATACATAGAGAAAAATTGGGTATCAACAACCTCTACTACGCGAACACGTAGAACAATTGCCTTGGGGACCCAGCTATTCCTCTTCCTCTACGCGAACGCGGCATAAACCTCGCGAACACGGTGGCAATTGAACTTAGCCGTTTGTGAATGTGGGACCATCTTCGCGAATGCGAAGGCCAACTCCACATCCTCACACCCTAACCCTTCGCGAACGCGATGGTCAAAAACCTACAACACCAACAACAGTATTTCTGCAATTTCCACCAACATGAAATGATTTATTTAACCACCCGAAACTCATCCGAGGCCCTTGGGACCTCAACTAAATATTCCAACATATCCCATAACATTATTCAAAATTGTTCCAACCTTCAGAATGCTCAAAACAACATCAAAACACCAAAATACCCTCGGATTCAAGCCTAAGAACTTCTAAACTTTCAAATTCCGCAAACGATGCCGAAACGTATCAAGCCTCATCCGAATAACCTGAAATTTTTCACACACTCCACAAATGACACAATAGACTTATTCAAATTTTCGGAATTCCATTCTGATCCCGATATCAAATTTTCCACTACCGACCGAAAAACGCCTTATTTTCAATTTTGCCAATTCAAGCCTAGTTCCACCACAGACTTCCAAATCACATTCCAGATGCTCTCCCAAGTCCAAAATAACTTAACGAAGCTAACCAAATCATAAAAATTCCAATCCGAGGTCATCTACTAACAAGTCAAATCTTGGTCAAACCTTTCAAATTTTAAGCTCCAAACTGAGAACTGTTCTTCAAAATTCATTCCGGTTACCCTGAAAACTAAAACCAATGATTTACAACATCACACAGGGCTAGCCATGCCCGAGAACTGGCGAGCTAAGTGCAAAGGCTCAAAAAAACTGGTCGGGTTGTTAGAGTAATGACCCGACCAGTCGTTTCAAGCATTTACACTTCGCTCGCCAGTTCTTGGGAATGACTAGCTCGTATGATGTATTATGACATGTAAATCATCGGTTTTGATTCTCAGGTTAATCGGAACAGATATGGAAGAATAGTTCTCAGCTTGAAGCTTTAAATTTGAAAGGTTTGACCAAGTTTTAACTTTTTAGTATTCGATCTTGGATTTGGATTTTTATGATTTGGTTAGCTCTGTTAGATGATTTTGGACTTGGGAGAGCATCCGGAATGTGATTTGGAAGTCCGTGGTGGAACTAGGCTTGAATTGGCGAAATTGAAAATTATGCATTTTTCGGTCGGTAGTGGAAATTTTGATATTGGGATCAGAATGGAATTCCAAAAATTTGAATAGGTATATTGTGTCATTTGTGGAGTGTGTGCAAAATTTCAGGTCATTCGGATGAGGCTTGATACGTTTCGGCATCATTTGCGGAATTTGGAAGTTTAGAAGTTCTTAGGCTTGAATCTGAGGGTATTTTGGTGTTCTGATGTCATTTTGAGTGTTCCGAAGGTTCGACTAAGTTCGTATGACGATATGTGACTTGTTGGTATTTTTGGTTGAGGTCTCGAGGGCCTCGGGATGATGTTGGGTGATTAGCGGAGGATTGGAAATTTGGAAATTTGCAACTGAAGTTGTTGTGTTCTATGATAACCGCACATGCGGAGTGGGGACCGCATGTGCGAGGATGCAGGTGCATAGGGATAAGCCGCAGATGCGGAAATAGAGGGCCAGGAGAAGAGTCGCAGAAGCGGGTGTTTTGTCACATCTGCGTGCCCACAGGTGCGATGCATGGGGTGCAGGTGCGGTTTTTAGAAAGTTAAGTGACTTCCGCAGGTGCGGACTTTTAGGCGTAGAAGCGGCACCACAGGTGTGCTATTATGACCGCAGGTGCGTTTTTTGTTGGGCAAAAAACCCTAACTCGAGGTTTGTTCTTCATTTTTCAATTTTGGGCTTAAGGAACTCGGGAGAGGCAGTTTTTCAAGGGATTTGAAGGAGCAACATTGTGTCATGACCTGGATTTCCCACCCTCGAGAGCCGTGATGGCACCTACTGGTGAAAGCTAGGCAAGCCAAATTATTCTAATTACTTAACCTTTTCCAGTTTTAAACCATTATCAGTGTTGAGTAGATATCATGCAAATAGCTAAAATAATTAAGCGGAAGACAAAATCTGATAATTAAACTTAATACAAACAGCGGAAGTCTAAATACAACTCTACCCAGAATTTGGTGTCACAGCTTCACAGATGGTCTAAGAATACTACATACAAAGTCTGAAAGACAAAATACACACTGTTTCTGAAATGAGTAAAGGAAACAGAATAAAGGAAAGATAGGAGGTGACGCCAAGGCCTCGCGGACGCCTGCAGGACTACCTCAGGTCGCCTGTTGGACTGAAGGCATCAACCTCACTGCGGTCCGAAGTCTACAACACTGGGATCTGCACAAAAGAGTGCAGAGTGTAGTATCAGCACAACCGACCCCATGAGCTAGTAAGTGTCTAGCCTAACCTTGGCGAAGTAGTAACGAGGCTCAGACCATACTACCAAATAAACCTGTGCAGTTAAATCACAAACATCAGAAATAGAAGCAGATAATTGCAATTAAAAATTGGGCAGGGGAAACATGATTCGGGGAATAACAGATAACAATAGAATATCAATAGAATATAAAGAAACCAAAATCCAATTACTAACACGGATAGGGAAAACAAATGCAGAGTTCACTTTCATTTCACATCTCGTTACAGGCGCGCAACCCGATCCCATTTCAAGTATCTCGTTGTAGGCGTGCAACCCGCTCCCATTTCACATATCTCGTTGCATGTGTGCAACCCGCTCTAATTTCACATATCTCATTGCAGGCGTGCAACTCGATCCTATTTCACATATCTTGTTGCAGGCGTGTAACCCGATCTCGTTTCATATATCTCATTGCAGGCGTGCAACCCGCGCCCATTTCATATATCTTGTTGCAAGTGTGCAACCCGATCCCATTTCACATATCTTGTTGCAGGTGTGCAACCCGATCCCATTTCATATATCTCATTGCAGGCGTGCAACCCGCTCACATTTCATATATTTCCGTAGCGGCGTGTCACCCGATCCCATTTAAAAATCAACAACAATCACAAATGAATCCCGGCAAGGGAACAATTATATTTCAACAACACCCCAGCAAGGGAACAATAATATCGAGACAACATCCCGACAAGGGAACAATAATATCAAGACAACATCCCGGTAAGAGAACAATAATGATAATAACATCCCGACAAGGGAACAATAATGATAATAACATGTGAAGCATAATAAATTACAACGGAGTCATAACAATTACAATACAGGACTCACGGGCGTACTTGACACCGACGTATAGATACCCGTCACCATACCTATATGTCGTACTCCACAATTAACACGTAGCAGATAAGATAAGACTCCTAATCCCTCAAGCTAATGTTAGACCAAACACTTACCTCAATGCCACGAACACAATTCAAGCCTCTATTATTGCTTTACCTTGTGATTCCACCACCAATTCGCTCGTATCTTGCTACAAGTTACTTAATTACATCAATAAGTGCTAAATGAATCAATGCCAATGAATGAAAATAAGTTTTCCAAAGTTTTACCCAAAAAGTCAAAAATTGCCCCCGGGCCCACATGGTCAAAACCTCAGGTTCGAACCAAAACCCGATTACCCATTCCCCACGAACCCAAATATATAATTTGTTTTGAAATCGGACCTCAAATCGAGGTCCAAATCCCCAATTTTTGAAAAACCTAGGTTCTACCCAAAACACCCAATTTCCCCCATGAAAATCATTGATTTTGAGTTTAAATCATGTGAAAAGATGTTAATGATTGAAGAAAACGAGTTAAAATTGACTTATAAGATTTGGAAGAAGAGTTGTCTTGAAAAATCGCCCAAGAGTGTTTTGGTTTTGAAAGAGTGTGAAAAATGAAAGATTTTCGGCTAAGTTATAAATTGCATGTTGCAGATATGGGAATTGTGACTAATTGCGAACCCAGACTTCTGCTAAGTTCGCATTTGCGAATGCAATGTCACATTTGCAAAGTCGCATTTGCGACCAAGGGGTATTTCAGGCAATTGTTGCATTTGCGATAGTCACTTCGCATGTGCGAAGAAGGCCCAGGACACATCTCGAATTTGCGACACATTGTTCACATTTGCGAGCTTGCATTTGCGAGAATGCGAAGCCTGCAGGCCTGTTGCATACCAGCAATTCCCTAAGTTAAAATTTCTCTCTGTGGCCTATCCGAAACTGACCCGATCTCTCGGGGCTCCAAACCAAACATGCACACCAACCTAAAAACATCATACGGACTCGCTCGCGCATTCAAATTACTAAAATAACATCAACAACTATGAATTTAGCATCAAAATCATGAAATTTCTCAATAACTTCAAATTTTCCATTTTTCTCAAAAACGATCTGATTTAAGTCGTTTCAAGTCCGTTTATTACCAAAATTCACAAACTTATCTTAAATCACATATAAGACCTGTACCGGGTGCCGGAACCAAAATACGGGCCAGATACTATCAAGTTTAAACTCATTTCATTTCCAAAACTCAGAAATAATTTCAGAAAATAATTTTCTTTAAAAATTCATTTCTCGGGCTTGGGACCTCGGAATTCGATTCCGGGCATACGCCCAAGTCCCATATTTTTCCTACGGACCCTCAAGGACCATCAAATTACGAGTCCGGCTCCGTTTACCCAAAATGTTGACTGAAGTCAACTTAAATCCATTTTACAGTCAGAATTCATCATTTTTCACAAATTTTCACATAATGACTTTCTGGATACGCGCCCGGACTACGCACGCAAATTGAGGGGGTGCTGAAAAAGGTTTTTAAGGCCTCGAAATACAGAATTCATTTTAAAACAAGTGATGACCTTTTGGGTCATAACATTCTCCATCTCTAAAACAATCGTTCATCCTCGAACGGACATAAGAAGGAAGTACCAAAGTCAGGGAAAAGATGGGGATAACGGCTCCGCATATCGAACTCGGACTCCCAGGTCGATGCCTCAGCAGGCTGACCTCTCCACTGAATACGAACAGAAGGAAAACTCCTCGTTCTCAACTGACGAACCTGCCGGTCTAGAATAGCTACCGGCTCCTCCTCATAAGACAAGTCCTTGTCCAACTGGAAAGTGCTGAAATCTAACACGTGGGATGGATCGTCGTGATATTTCCGAAGCATGGACACATGAAACACTGGATGCACGGCTGATAAGCTCGATGGCAATGCAAGTCTGTAAGCCACCTCTCCCACTCGATCAAGAATCGCAAACGGGCCAATGAACCTAGGGCTAAGTTTGCCCTTCTTCCCAAATCTCATCACGCCCTTCATAGGCAACACTCGAAGCAATACCCGCTCACTGAACATTAAAGCCAAATCTCAAACCTTGCGGTGGGCATAGCTCTTTTTCCTGGACTGAGCTATACGAAGCCTATCCTGAATAATCCTGACCTTGCCTAAGGCATCCTGAACCAGATCTGTACCCAACAACCGAGCCTCTCCCGGATCAAACCATCCAACTGGCGACCGACACCACCTACCATACAAAGTCTCATAAGGAGTCATCTTGATACTCGAATGGTAGCTGTTGTTGTAGGCAAACTCCGCTAAAGGCAAAAACTGATCATACGAGCCTCCAAAGTCAATGACACAAGCTCGGAGCATATCCTATAAAATCTGAATGGTTCGCTCGAACTGCCCGTCCGTCTGAGGATGAAATGTTGTGCTCAACTCAACTCGTGTGCCCAACTATCGCTGAACTGCTCTCCAGAAATGGGAGGTAAACTGCGTACCTCAATCAGAAATGATAGACTCGGGCACACCATGAAGGCAAACTATCTCCCGGATATAGATCTCAGCTAACCTCTCGGAAGAATAGGAGACTTCCATAGGAATGAAATGTGCTGACTTGGTCAGCCTATCAACAATAACCCACACTGCATCGAACTTCCTCTGAGTCCGTGGGAGTCCAACAACGAAGTCTATAGTGATACGCTCCCACTTCTACTCGGGAAGCTCAATCCTCTGAAACAAACCACCAGGCCTCTGATGCTCGTACTTAAATTGCTGACAGTTCAAACACCGAGCCACATATGCAACAATGTCCTTCTTCATTCTCCGCCACCAATAATGCTGCCGCAAATCCTAATACATCTGAGCGGCGCTCGGATGAATCGAGTACCGGGAACTATAGGCCTCCTCTAAAATCAACTCTCGTAGTCTGTCCACATTAGGCACACAAATTCGACCCTGCAATCTCTAAACTCCATCATCACCTAAGGTAACCTGCTTGGCACCTCCGTGTTGCACCGTGTCTCTAAGGACACACAAATAGGGATCATCATATTGTCGATCACGGATACGCTCCAATAAGGAAGAACGAGCGAATGTGCAAGCTAACGCACAGTTGGGCTCCGAAACATCCAACCTCACGAACTGATTGGCCAAAGCCTGAACATCCAAAGCAAGCGGTCTCTCACCGACCGGAATATAAGCAAGACTGCCCATACTGGCTGACTTCCTACTCAAAGCATCGACCACCACATTGGCCTTTCTCGGATGATACAAGATGGTGATATCATAGTCCTTTAATAGTTCCAACCACCTTCTCTATCTCAAATTTAGCTCATTCTGCTTCAACAAATACTGCAGACTCTTGTGATCCGTGAACACCTCACATGCTACTCCATATAGATAATGCCTCCAAATCTTCAACGCGTGAGCAATGACTGCCAACTCCAAATCAAGAACCGGATAGTTCTTCTCATGAATCTTCAACTGCCGTGAAACATAGGCAATGACCTTGCCATCCTCCATCAACACCGCACCAAATCCAACACGAGATGCATCACAATAAACTGTATAAGGCCCTGAACCTGTGGGCAAAACCAACACCGGTGCCGTAGTCAGAGCTGTATTGAGCTTCTGAAAGCTCGCCTCACACTTGTCCGACCATCTGAACCGGGCACCCTTTTGGGTCAACCTGGTCATCGGGGCTTCGATAGATGAAAACCCCTCCACAAACCGATGATAGTAGTTTGCCAATCCCAAGAAACTCTGGATCTCTATAGCTGATACTGGTCTAGGCCAGTTCTTGACTGCCTCAATCTTCTTCGGATCAACCTGAATACCCTTTGCTGATACAATATGACCCAGGAATGCAACTGAACTCAACCATAACTCATACTTCGAAAACTTAGCATACAACTGACTATCCCTCAAAGTCTAAAGAACCACTAAGATGCTGCTCGTGCTCCTCCCAACTGTGGGAATAGATCAAAATATCATCAATGAAGACTATCACAAACGAATCCAAGTAAGGCCTAAACACTCGGTTCATCAAATCCATAAAAGTTGTTGGGGCATTTGTCAACCCGAATGATATTACCAAGAACTCATAATGCCTGTACCGAGTGCGGAAAGCTATCTTAGGGACATCGGATGCCCTAATCCTCAATTGATGGTATCCAGATCTCAAGTCAATCTTCGAAAATAACTTGGCACCCTAGATCTGATCAAACAAATCATCAATCCTCGGCAATGGATATTTATTCTTGATTGTAACCTTGTTCAACTACCGGCAATCAATACACATTCTCATCGATCCATCCTTCTTCTTAACAAACAACAGCGGCGCACCCCAAGGCGAAACACTAGGTCTAATAAAACCCTTTTCAAGCAAGTCTTGCAACTGCTCCTTCAACTCTTTCAACTCAGGCGGGGCCATACGATGTGGTGGAATAGAAATGGGCTGGGTGCCCGGAGCCAAATAATATAGAAGTCAATATCCCTGTCGGGTGGCATACCTGGCAGGTCTGAAGGGAATCCTAGGAAACTCACGAACAACGGGCATAGAATCAATAGAAGGAACCTCAGCACTAGAATCACGGACATAGGCCAAATAGGCTAAACAACTCTTCTCGACCATACGCCGAGCCTTCATATATGAGATAACACTGCGAGTAGAATGACCAAGAGTCCCTATCTACTCTAAACGAGGTAAACCCAGCAAGTCTAAGGTCACAGTCTTGGCATGACAGTCCAAGATAGCATGATAAGGTGATAACCACTCCATCCCTAATATGACATCGAAATGAACCATGTCCAGAAGAAGCAAATCTACACGAGTCTTAAGACCTCCAATCATAACTACACATGAACAATGGACTTGATCTACCACAATAGAATCACCCACCGGTGTAGAAACATAAATAGGAGCACTCTAGTCATGACCAGATACGATGCAAAATAAGATGACACATAGGAGTACGTAGATCCCGGATCAAATAAAACTGAAGCATCTCTGCCACAAACCAGAACAGTACCTGTGATAACTGCATCGGAAGCCTCAGCCTCAGGCCTGGATGGAAGAGAATAACATCGGGGTTGGGCCCCACCACCCTGAACTACATCTCTGGGATGGCCTACTGCTAGCTGGCCTCCACCTCTAGCGGCCTGAGCTCCACTTCTAATACCTCTATCTCCACCTCTAGCACCTCTACCCCCACCTCTAGCTGGCTGGGCGGCCTATGAAACACTCGGTGCCTGAACTATGGCAAGGGAACCCTGATGCTAAGAGTTACTCGGTGCTCAAGGGCAAAACCTAGCAGTGTGACCCATATCACCATAAGTGTAACAAGCCCTCGACTATTGAGACTGCTGACCATGACGACCTGAATGACCACCCCGAAAACTCTGAAGCAGAGGTGCACTGATAGGAGCTGGTGGTGCATTGTAGGACTGCTGATCAAAATACTACATATGGGGACCTCGGCCACTTGAAGCACCGTGAGAAACCTGAAGTGCTGACTGAAAAGGCCTAGGAGGATGGCCTCTACTATACGAATCTCTGCCTCCAGACGAGGTACCACTAAATCAGCCTGAATGACGAGGCCTCTTTTTAGACCCTTGACCACCTCCCTGCGATAAAACCATCTCAACTCTCCTGGCCATATTGGCCGCCTCCTGGAAAGAAATCTCACTCCCAGTCTCTCTGGCCATCTGAAGTCGAATCGGCTGAATAAGTCCCTCAATGAACCTCCTCACCCTCTCTCTCTCTCGGTGGGAAGTATGATAAGAGCATGATGGGACAAGTCAATGAATCTGGTCTCATACTGAGTAACAGTCATAGAACCCTGCTGGAGATGCTCAAACTGCCTTCGATAGATCTCTCTCTGAGTAATAGGGAGAAACTTATCCAGAAATAGCTAAGTAAATTGCTCCCAAGTCAAAGCTGGTGATCCGGCTGGTCTAGCCAAGCAATAATCTCTCCACCAAGTCTTGGCGGATCTAGACAAGCGAAAAGCAGCAAAATCGACCCCATTGGTCTCCACTATCCCCATGTTCCTGAAAACCTCATGGCAACTGTCTAGATAATCCTGGGGATCCTCAGTAGATGCACCACTAAAAGTAGGAGTGAAGAGCTTGGTGAACCTATCCAACCTCCACAAAGCATCGGTAGACATAGCTGCTCCATTACCGGTCTGAGCTACCAGACCCGACTGAACTGCTCCAACTAGCTAAACCGCTGGAGTCTGAATCTGGGGAGCTACCTGCTCCGGAGTGCGAGTAGGAGGCGTTTGGGCTACTCCTCCAACCTGAGAGACGGTTGGTGATATAGGAAGCAAGCTTGCCCGGGTGACACTCTCCATAAGGCCCACTAGGCGGACCAGAGCATCCTGGATTTCGGGGGTAGCAATAAACCACTCTAGGACCTGAGCTGGGCCCACCGGAATTGTCTGGGCTGGAACCTCATCATCAAAGTCAACTTGAGGCTCCGCCGATGGTGCTGCTACTCTAGGTTGAGCTCTGCACCTACCTTGGCCTCTAGCACGGCCTCGACCTCGGCCTCTAGCACGGCCTCGGCCTCGGCCTCTAGCACGGCCTCGGCCTCGGCCTCGGCCTCTACCCCTCGTGGGAGCTTCTGTTGGGGCTCGGGCTGCTGGTCAGTGGATGAGGAAGTGCGTGTTCTCGCCATCAGCAAAAGAATATAGTAGAAATTCAATTAGCATTGAGAAACCAAACCACACGACAGGAAAAGAATAAATGTGAAGTTTTTCCTAACTCTATAGCCTCTGGGGGATAAATACAGATGTCTTCGTACCTCGACGAAGTAGTGACGAGGCTAGGACCAGACTACCAAATAAACATGTCCAGTTATATCACAAACAGCAAAAATAGAAGAAGATAATTGCAATTAAAAATTGGGCAGGGGAAACATGATTCGGGGAATAACAGATAACAATAGAATATCAAGAGAATATAAAGAAACCAAAATCCAATTACTAACACGGATAGGGAAAACAAATGCAGAGTTCACTTTCATTTCACATCTTGTTGCAGGCGTGCAACCCAATCCCATTTCATGTATCCCGTTGCAGGCGTGCAACCCAATCCCATTTCATATATATCGTTGCAGGCGTGCAACCCGATGCCATATCATATATCTCGTTGTAGGCGTGCAACCTGATCCCATTTCACATATCTCGTTGTAGGCGTGCAACCCGCTCCCATTTCACATATCTCGTTGCATGCGTGCAACCCGCCCTAATTTCACATATCTCATTGCAGGCGTGCAACCCGATCCTATTTCACATATCTTGTTGCAGGCGTGTAACCCGATCCCGTTTCATATATCTCGTTGCAGGCGTGCAACCCGCTCCCATTTCATATATCTTGTTGCAGGTGTGCAACCCGATCGCATTTCATATATCTCATTGTAGGAGTGCAACCCGCTCCCATTTCATATATTTCCGTGGTGGCGTGTCACCCGATCCCATTTACAAATCAACAACAATCACAAAAGAATCCCATCAAGGGAATAATTATATTTCAATAACACCCCAGCAAGGGAACAATAATATCAAGACAACATCCCGACAAGGGAACAATAATATCAAGACAACATCCCGGCAAGGGAACAATAATGATAATAACATCCCGGCAAGGGAACAATAATGATAATAACATGTGAAGCGCAATAAATCACAACGGAGTCATAAAAATTACAATACAGGACTCACGGGCGTGCTTGACACTGACGTATAGATACTCGTCACCATGCCTATACGTCGTACTCCACAATTAACACGTAGCAGATAAGACACGACTCCTAATCCCTCAAGCTAAGGTTAGACCAAACACTTACCTCGAGGCCACAAACATAATTCAAGCCTCTACTATCGCTTTACCTCGTGATTCCACCACCAATTCGCTCGTATCTAGTCACAAGCTACTTAATTACATCAATAAGTGTTAAATGAATCAATGACAATGCATGAAAATAAGTTTTCCAAAGTTTTACCCTAAAAGTCAAAAACTGCCCCCGGACCCACATGGTCAAAACCCGAGGTTCGAACCAAAACCCGATTACCCATTCCCCTACGAATCCAAATATATAATTTATTTTGAAATCGAACCTCAAATCGAGCTCCAAATCCCCAATTTTTGAAAAACCTAGGTTCTACCCAAAACACCTAATTTCCCCCATGAAAATCATTGATTTTGAGTTGAAATCATGTGAAAAGAAGTTAATGATTGAAGAAAACAAGTTAAATTGGGAGTGAAAAATGAAAGATTTTCGGCTAAGTTATAAAATTGCAGGTTGTAGATATGGGAATTGCGACCAGGGTTCGCAATTCTGAACCCAGACTTCTGCTAAGTTCGCATTTGCGAATGCAATGACGCATTTGCGAAGTCGTATTTGCGACAAATGTCTCGTATTTGCGACCAAGGGGGATTCCAGGCAGTTGTCGCATTTGCGACAGTCACTTCGCATTTGCGAAGAAGGCATCATATGCCACATCTCACATTTGCGACACATTGCTCGCATTTGCGAGACGGGCTTCGCAAATGCAAAGCCTGCAGGCCTGTAGCATACCAGCAATTCGCTAAGTTAAAATTTCACTCTGTGGCCTATCCGAAACTCACCCGAGCCCTCGGGGCTCCAAACCAAACATGCACACCAACCTAAAAACATCATACGGACTCGCTCGCGCATTCAAATTACCAAAATAACATAAACAACTATGAATTTAGCATCAAAATCATGAAATTTCTCAAGAACTTCAAATTTTCCTTTTTTCTCAAAAATGATCCGATTCACATCGTTTTAAGTCCGTTTCTTACCAAACTTTCACAGACTTATCTTAAATCACATATAAGACCTATACTGGGCGCCGGAACCATAATACGGGCCCGATACCATCAAGGTTTAAACTCATTTCATTTCCAAAACTCAAAAATAATTTCAGAAAATAATATTCTTTAAAAATTTATTTCTCGGGCTTGGAACCTCGGAATTCGATTCTGGCCATACGCCCAAGTCCCAAATTTTTCCGACGGACCCTCCAGGACCGTCAAATCACGGGTCCAGGTTCGTTTACCCAAAATGTTGACCGAAGTCAACTTAAATCCATTTTACAGTCAGAATTCATCATTTTTCACAGATTTTCACATAATGGCTTTTCGAATATGTGCTCGGACTACGCACGCAAATCAAGGTGATGCCGAAAGAGGTTTTAAGGCCTTGGAATGCAAAATTCATTTTAAAACAAAGTGATGACCTTTTGGGTCATCACACATTGGGGTAAGTAATTCTAACCTATAATGGTTTAAATTTCATGAATCTATGATCTTATTCATCATCTAATTGAGAAGTTGCACTAAAAATTTGAGAATTTAGGGCTTGAAATTGGAGAGTTTAAATTGGGAATTTGAGGGGCTATTTGAGGTCCAATTTTGATAAGTTTGGTATGTCTAGACTTGGGAGTGAAAGGAGTTTATAGTTTTGCGATTTTTGTGGATTCCAAGATATGGGACCGGGGCCGGGTCTGAGCAATTTTTGGAATTTTGATTTAATTTGATAATTTTCGTGTGGGCCTTGTTCCTTTAGCATGTATTGATGGTATGATTCTGATTTTGGATAGATTTGGGGTGATTTGAGGCCAAGTCGAGGGGCAAGAGCATCGCGATGTAAATTTTCATCTGGTTTGAGGTAAGTAATGATTGTAAATCTAGTCCTGAGGGTATGAAACCCCAGAATTTTGTGTTATTTTGATAAAAGAGGTGACGCACATGCTAGGTGACGGGCGTGTAGGCGTGCACCAGTAGGGATTGTGACTTGGTCCATCCCGTGGTAACTGTAAAGTTGCATATTTTGATAACCTCTATATGATATCTATGTGTTTTAGAAATGACTCTATTAACTTAGGCTGAATGCCATATTTGGGGCCTTGTGCCATACTGTTTGGACCCTCAGGGGTATTTTACTACTATCCTCATACTATTTTGATTCGAAACTATATCCTCAGTCATGATTTATACCTGTTTATTGTTTGATTTAGTTTCATTACTCTGTTTTTAAATATATGAAAGTTGTTTGGGTTGAGTTCCCTGATTTTTCACTGAAATGCTCGAGTGGCATGTGAGCTTGATGACTGAAAGGGGCTGATGTCTTGTTGGTGAAGATTATATAATTATGGATCGGGCTGTATGCCGCAGCGATATATATATATATATATATATATATATATATATATATATGGATCGGGCTGCACGCCGCAACGATATAGCGTTTGGGCTGTAGGAGCCCCTCCGGAGTTTGCACACCCCCAGTGAGCGCAGTTGACTATATATTTATGGATCGGGCTGCACGCTGCAACGGTTATTATGAGGTACCTATTGAGTGTAAGTGCTGAGTGTGAGCACTGATTGATGAGAGTTGAGTCACGAGTGACTGAGAGGCTTGCCTGAGGGGCATATATATATATATATATATATATATATATATATATATATATATATATATATATATATATATATAAGTGGACGGCGTGCCACACGAGCTTGCTTTATGAAATTACTATTTTCACTCTTCTTTTGCACTTAGCCTCTATTGAAAATGTTGAACGAATGTTTTAAACAAATTTCATTAAAACTGGAATTTTTACGAGATGTTCGAAATTTAACTGTTGATTTGAACCTTGTTATTTCCATTGAGGCTTTATGTTATGAGATGTATATGATTTTAAATGCTCATTATTGCACTCAGACTTTATTTACCTTTATTACTTACTAATTGGCGTACTCACACTACTCTCTACACCTTGTGTGCAGATTCAAGTATTTCTGAACCCGACGGCAAGTGTTGATTATCAGTGGCAGGTTTATCGGAGTTAGCAATGTAGTTGACTGGCGATCGCACCCCTACTTTTCTCTCTCCTAATTGTCCCGTAGTTGTATTCAGTGATTTTCCCGGCCATGTTGGTCTTAGTGTTGTCAGACAGTTGTAGTAGATGCTCATGACTAGTGACATCCCAATGTCAGGCTTTCTTTCCGCACTGTTGTTTTTTTTAAAAAACATTATAAAGGTTTATTACTAAATAGCTTTCATTTTTTACTAAGAATGAAAATATTGATTGGTTTTGGAATTGTGTTGGCTGGCCTAGTTCCTTGATAGGCGCAATCACGACCGGGTTGTTTTTAGGATCGTGACAAGTTGGTATCAAAGCCTAGGTTACATAGGTCTCACGAGTCATGAGCAGGTTTAGTAGAGGCTCGCGGATCGGTACAGAGACGTCTATACTTATCTTCGAGAGCCTGCAGAACCTTTAGGAAATCCCACTTTCTTGAATTCTTATCATGCATCATTGATTCAATCTTAAATATAACTCTTGAAATTCCTTCCACATATTTGTATGCGCGGATGAGCGCTCAGTATCAACTATGCATCGACGGCTTGTAATTCCCTGATCGAGGGAAGAGATGTGATTTTTGTGTTGATATTAGGCCAGTCTGGAGGACTTGAGGCCGGGCTTTGCCTGTAGCTTGAGCATTGAGGTGTTAGTTATGTGAGCACATGCTTTTGGATTTATATGTTCGATAGTGTCCCTATTAGTGGAAGTGATGATTGGATAGCTACGTGATGAGTATGATGTGACTGGGAGATGTGTTCATATGATTTGAATGTGACGAGAAGGGTCTATTTGTGGGTAGAAAGAACTATCTGGTGCATGATTTCCATCGTGATTTGATGCATAGCCCCGAGTTGTGGGTGTGTTGAAGGATCTTTTCATGTTGTCTAGTTGGGAAGTGAAGTAGATTTCATGTTGTGATATGAGTTCAGACTCAGGAAGATTAAGTGATTACATGATGTTTATGATAGTGGAAAGGTGTGAAGAGATGTTAGTTTGAGGCAAAGCAGGTGAGTTATCTCCTGCAGGGTGTTCTGAGGTTTGTGTGATCCCTATGTTGTTTGTTGGGAGCCTCTTTTACTGGTGAAATATGTGTGTTGCAATTTGAGTTCGGATCGCTTATGAGAGTGGGTGTGACTATTATGAGGGTGAATGCGAGATTGCAGATGATTTGAAGTACTGGATGGTTGTGTTGCACGAGCTTATAAAGGATTTAGTTTAATCCCCCTATAGTATTATAGCAGTATAGAGTATGGGCATTGTGAGCTTTTATGTGTTTTGACCTATGGCTTTGAGCCAAGTGGGGATTCTGCTATTGATAAGTTAATTGTGCGGCTAAGTGTCATATTAGTTTCAGTTTGTGGTACATCGGTGAATCAATTGTGGCTTGCAGGGGTGGAGATCGAGGATGACTCGAGTAAAGGAAATTTTTAATAATGGTGTTTCATGCTTTATGGGTATATGGGAAATCATTGGATGAATTAGTTGTTTTCGTAAGGGATGTAACGGGTATGGAATACGATATCACTCGGCTTCTTAGAATGATGGGTTACTTCCTTAGGTGTTGCTGTACTAATGGGGCACAGGTTGTTCGGTTCGTTCGATAAGTTTAATTGAAACCTGAGTAGAGTGGATGATTCCTGATAATGGTTTTAAAAGATTAGATTTGCATGTAATAATTGGAGATCTTCAAGATATGTATTTGGCTAGAAGTTGAGGTTTACATTGGGGGATGTCAAGATGTGGCATTTCTATATCAGTTATGGATTCTACATATCAGTATCAGGAAGGTGAAGTTAATGGCTATAGCATGAAGTCTCTTTAGGGTAAGTATTTGAAATGTGGTGCTTTTGGGGATATTTAAGAGAGTATTCAGCGGTTTATGAGCCTTAGACAGTGTGGTTTTATGCTTGGGTCTCGTGTGGTGAGTCTAGGTTGAATATTGCGGTATTATAACAAGGGGAAGTATCAATTTGAAGGGAATTCAGAAGGAACATGGACAAATAGGACGGCTTGGTGGTAAGTCGGATTGATATGGTAAGGGATATGATTAGTTCCTTGGGTGCTTATGAGGTAATGAGTTTCTACAGGTGTTTCATGGCAATGCTCTTGGGTTTTTTGGTGACCTGCGCAACTTGGTTGAGTTAAAAGGATTCAGTCCTAACGGTTTGGTTTTGTGCAAATGAGATTCGGAGAGCTCTTGATGGTTTCTACCATGTCCGAGATGTATATTTTCTACTGGCGTGAGGAGCATATGATGTATAGTGATTTTCTTCTAGATATAATCAAATGGAAAGTTCTTGGCTAGTTGAGTACGTAGTTGCTTGTGGCTTAGAAGGGATTATGAAGTTCTCATATTTATCATAGGATGTCATAGTATATGCGGTATGTTGTGTAAGGTTGAGATTTGCATGTGTGAGGTCACAGTTTAGTTCTAGAAAGAAATACATAAGTTCTTATGCAGTATGGACAGTCTCAGATGATTAGGTAAATGATATTACTAATTGGTGTGGCTTGGTGAGGATATATATTTCAGAAAGGGCAATATGTTTGAGTAAGGTTACTTTATTGGTCTTGTGGCACTCTCATGTTTGATCGACTGCTAATATATTAGTTTGCATGGTGGCACAGAAGAATTATAGGAGTATCCCTCATTGAACGATCGAGTATTAGAGGTGCGTAAGATGTACGGACGATGGAGTTGGGATCGGATATGGTGATTCATGTGCAATATGGATTTGGAGACTGGGAGTTCTCATAAATAGGTTATGTCATGGTTGTGGGCCACGTGTATCGGCCTTGTGTGGTGACTATCGAGGGTTTGGAGCCCCGAGTGGATCTTTTGTTGCTTGGTATGGTGGATTTTGATGTGATATTGGGTATGGATTGGTTGTCTCCGTGTCGTGCTATTTTGGACTATTCCACTAAATCGGTGATGTTGGCTATGCCGGGGGTGCCACGGATTGAGTAGCGAGGTTTGAAGGATCATGTTCCCGGTAGAGTGATTTAATTTCTTTTGAAGACCCAGCGGATGGTTGGGAAGGGTTGTCTTTCTTATTTGGCCTTCATGAGGGATGTCAGTACAGACACTCCTACCATTGATTTAGTTCCGGTGGTGAGGGATTTTTCGGATGTGTTCTTGCTGTCGGGCATACCGCCGAACAGGGTTATTGATTTCGGCATTGATTTGGTGCTGGGCACTCAGCCCATTTCTATTCCACCGTATCGTATGGCACCGACGGAGTTAAAGGAGTTGAAGGAGCAGCTTCAGGAACTCCTTAATAATGGGTCCATTGGTAGGCCAATATGGATGTGTGTTCTACATCGAGTCGGCTTTGTTGATTCCGAATTGCTATTGTTGAGGGATGTGTCGTTCGATTATCATTAAGCTTATTTGTGTTCTGGAGTGATCTATGAGTTACCTTTCCGTGTTGTGAGGAGTTGTGATTCATGGATTTTATTCACAAATGATATGGTTCTATTTGGGCATTATAGCAGAGTTTGAGTGAGATGGTTAATTAGGTGTTGCATGATTTATTGCGCATTGGATATGTTCTTTCGGGCCGATATGGCATTGCGTCATTTGCTTCTTTGTGGTTATGGTGATTCATTTTTGTCACTAGGAATCAATTGCATGTGGTTGTTGATTTTGAGCATGGCGACTTGAGGTGTCTCGTATAGACTAGTGTTTGGATAGGGTCGCACATTGTAGTGAAGTTATGTGGAGGTATGATCCTTAGGGTTAGATTCGTGTGTTCTGGCTCTATAGTGTGTGATGAGTTCTTAGCATCGTGTTGTGGTGGTACGGGTGAGCTTGCAGTACAACTCTCTCATTTGAGTCACTTTCCATGATTTGAGTACATTTGGACTGTTTCTTATTGGTGCACGGGTTGCACGGGTTGTGGCTTGAGATTGTATCGATGTGTCATGTCACTAGAGTATCGTGTTGGGTGAGATAAGGTCATTGGGATCTAGAATAAATACTATCTGATTCGATTCAGCATGTTGGAAGGATAATGTTGGAATTCGGCTTAGAAATTTTACTATGGTTCTTGCCGAAGGGGAGGGAACTCCATGACTGGTTGATCTGAGGAATGGTTATGATTTCTGTATGTTTCTTTCAGCATTGGTAGTATACGAAAGTGTTGGAATGAGGCTTTATTTGATAAGAGGTTTATTATCGGTATTCGGTTGTTTTGAGCAGCTGCTGTGATTAGAAGTTATCGCTACAAGTGTTTGAGTTACGTTGTATATCCTGTAATTACATCTATGGTTACGGATATGGTTTGTTACAACTTGTTCGGACTTATCTAGAGTATAGATGTGAGGTTCTGGTCTTATAAATAATTTCGGAAGTGGAAATTTGGTTCTAAGGTTAATGGGCTAGGTTGGATTGTGAAATTTCAGTTATGTTGTGTTATCGTTCCTATATGGGATAGGGTGACGTGGGATCACCCTGAGTATGTGCATGGTAAGGTTATACAGCGATTTGTTGGCTTTTGGAACAACTTTGGGCACATTTGAGGACGAACGTATGTTTAAGTGGGAGAGGATGTAATGACCCGACCAGTCGTTTTGAGCATTTACACTTTGCTCGTGAGTTCTCGGGCATGACTAGATCGTATGATGTATTATGACTTATGTAAATCATTGGTTTTAGTTCTCAGGTTAATCGGAATAGATATGGAAGAATGATTCTCAGCTTGAAGCTTTAAATTTGAAAGGTTTGACCAAGTTTTGACTTTTTAGTATTCGGTCTCGGATTTGGATTTGTATGATTTGGTTAGCTCCGTTAGGTGATTTTGGATTGGGAGAGCATCTAGAATGTGATTTGGAGGTCTGTGGTGGAATTAGGCGTGAATTGGCAAAATTGGAAATTTGGCGATTTTTGGTCAGTAGTGGAAATTTTGATATCGGGGTCAGAATGGAATTCCAAAAATTGGAGTAGGTTCGATGTGTCATTTGTGACGTGTGTGCAAATTTTAGGTAATTCGGATGAGGTTTGATAGGTTTCGACATCGTTTGCGAAATTTGGAAGTTTAGAAGTTCTTAGGCTTGAATCTGAGGGTGTTTTGGTGTTTTGATGTTGTTTTGAGTGTTCCGAAGATTCGACTAAGTTCGTATGATGATATGTGACTTGTTGGTATTTTTGGTTGAGGTCCTGGGGGCCTCATGATGATTTCAGATGATTAGTAGAGGATTGGAAACTTGGAAATTTGCAGCTGAAGTTGCTGTGTTCTATGATAACCGCACCTGCGGAGTGGGGACCGCAGGTGCGAAGACGCAGGTGAGGAAGGATAAGCCACAGATGTGGAATTAGAGGGCCAGGAGAGGAGTTGCAGAAGCGGGTGTTTTGTTGTATTTGCATGCCCGCAGGTGCGATGCATGGGGCGCAGGTGCGGTTTTTGGAAAGTTAAGTGACTTCCGCATGTGCGGACTTTTAGGCGCAGAAGGGGCAACGCAACTGGGTTTTTGCTGGGCAGAAAACCCCAACTCGAGGTTTGTTCTTCATTTTTCAACTTTACGCTTAAGGAACTCGGGAGAGAGGCGATTTTTCAAGGGATCTAAAGGAGCAACATTGGGATAAGTGATTCTAACCTATAATGGTTTAAATTTCATGAATCTATGATCTTATTCATCATCTAATTGAGAAGTTGGACTAGAAATTTGAGAATTTTGGGCTTGAAATTGGAGAGTTTAAATTGGGAATCTGAGGGGCAATTTGAGGTCTGATTTTGGTATGTATAGACTCGGGAGTGAAAGGAGTTTCTAGTTTTGTGATTTTTGTTAGATTCCGAGACGTGGGCCCGGGGGCCGAGTCTGATCAATTTCGGGAATTTTGATTTAATTTGATAATTTTCATGTGGGCCTTGTTCCTTTAGCATGTATTGATGGTATGATTCTGATTTTGGATAGATTCGGGGTGATTTGAGGCCGAGTCGAGCGGCAAGGGCATCGCGATGTAAATTTTGACTGGTTTGAGGTAAGTAATGATTGTAAATCTAGTTCTGAGGGTATGAAACCCCGGATTTCGCATTGTTTTACTACTTTGAGGTGACGTACATGCTAGGTGACGGGTGTGTGGGCATGCACCAGTAGGGATTGTGACTTGGTCCATCCCATGGCAACTGTAAAGTTGCATGTTTTGATAACCTCTATATGATATCTATGTGTTTTAGAAATGACTCTGTTAACTTAGGATGAATGCCATGTTTGGGGCCTTGTGCCATGCTGTTTGGACCCTCAGGGGTATTTTACTACTATCCTCATACTATTTTGATACGAAACTATATACTCAGTCATGAGTTTTACCTGTTTATTGTTTGATTAAGTTTCATTACTCTATTTTTAAATATATGAAAGTTGTTTGGGCTGAGTTCCCTGATTTTTCACTGAAATGCCTGAGTGGCTTGTGAGGTTGATGAATGAGAGAGGCCAAGGGCCTGTTGGTGAGGATTATATAATTATGGATCGGGCTGCACACCATATATATATATATATATATATATATATATATATATATATATATAGATCGGGCTGCACGCTGCAGCGATATAGCGCTTGGGCTGTAGGATCCCCTCCGGAGTCTGCACACCCCTAGTGAGCGCAGTCAACTATATATTTATGGATTGGGCTGCACGTTGCAGCGGTTATTATGAGATATCTATTGAGCATGAGTCCTAAGTGTGAGTGTTGATTGATGAGAGTTGAGTCACGAGTGAATGAGAGGCTTGCCCGAGGGGCTATATATATATGAGTGATACTTTGCCCGAGGGGCTTGTTTTATGAAATTACTTTTTTCACTCTTCTTTTACACTGAGCCTCTATTGAAAATGTTGAACGAATGTTTTAAACAACTTTTATTGAAACTGGAATTTTTACGAGATGTTCGGAATTTAACTGTTGATTTGAACCTTGTTATCGTGCCCCCTTTTTCCTTTGCGGACAGGAGTCTGGGTTTCGACATTCCATGGGGTGTAATGACTCATTTCCTTTTGGGAATTGGGTATTTGAAGAGTCACCACCTAACGGATTATGGTGCGTTAGGGAACCTAGAGCAATTAACTCATGTAAGTAGTTTGCATTACCAGATATTAGGGTAAGGGCTCGAAGTAACCTCGAGGGGAAGGTGTTAGGTACCCTTCTTGGTCCACAACTATGGGTCCCGACCAAACTTATATTTACAAATTAGTCCATACAAATAGCTGAATCAAATAGGTTGCAAGTAAAGCACGTTGAATAATTCAAGTAGCAAGATAAGGTTTAAACAAGTTGTAGAAGATTAAAGTTTTGAATAGAGAAAGGATTAGGTAAAGAGGGGTCCTAGGTTATTTGTCCTATAGGATCACTGATAATAGGATACATAGACGATATTTATACCCTAATTATACCATGCTTTATTGTTGTTTTATAGGCTAAATGATAACAAAATGCTCTAATTGGTGTTCTTTTGCTTCGTAGGGACTAATCCAAGTTAGTAAGAGCTACGGAATGTTTTGGAGTCAATAATGTGAAGAAAACGTCCAAACAAGAAGCACCCGAGCGGAAAGAAGTAAAAAGTGGACTAGGTTTGAATCCTCCGCGACCGCGGTTGGACCGTGGCAGGCCAAAGATGTGAGGCAGAATGTTTGTCTTTAACCGCGGTCGCGCCACGTTCTACCGCGATCGTGGTGAACTGTGCAGTTGCCAGAAATTTTGGGACCAAAGTGTAGCTCGGGGAAAACTTATTCCAAACCCTTATAAACTCAAGAAGCTCACCCAAGAAAGTATCAAACTTGTTTTTAAACTACTTTGGAGGCAAGAACAAGTGTGAGAAGAGCAACCAAACATTAGAGTTTTTCTATCTTCTCTTTATTATTGCAATTACACATTATGAACACTTTTGTAATTTTATCTTGCTTTGTTATGAGTAGCTAAACATTTGATTTAGGGTTGATGGAACCAATTGTTGGATGAAGTTTTGGCTCAACTTTATTATAATCGAGTCGGGTTTATTATATGATTGTTCAACTATGTGTTGTATGGTGATTAATTGAATGGGCCCTTGATTAATCGTGTCTAATTGCCTTGTGTTGCTTGAGAAAGAATACTAGGTTAGACTACTGTTGAACAACACCACTTTTAGGTAATTGAAAAGATTCATTACTTGAACTTAAAAGTGGGGTTAGAGATAACGAAGGATAATACAGAGCTGCACAAATTATCAGCTAGAGTAGTTCGAGAGAATACTCTAGTAAATTATCATAGTTGATCGAGAGATAACTACGATAACACATAGCTCATAATCCTCATAGAGTATTACGGCGAGATTATAGCAAAAGAGTTAAAGCCTAAACTAGCAATTGGGGAAATCAATACCCTAGACCTTTTTACCATTGAATTATCTTTGATTTAGCATATTGTTATATTTAATATCATTTGAAGTAGTTAAACAAAAACCCAATCTTTATTGATATGAATTTTGCATCTGGAAATTATTTGAGTTGATAATAGCATTGCCAAGAGCTGTAATAGATAGGTTAGTTCCCTGAGGATTCGACTCAGGACTTAAAACCGGATTATATTTTCAACGACTGCTTTGTGTTTTAGAAGGCATAGTTGGGCGTGATCAAATTTTGGCGTTGTTGCCGGGGAATTAACGGTGTTATTTAACTTAGAAGTAGTGCCTGAATTATTAGTTTAGATCAATTTTCTAAGGTGTTAAACAATTTTTTCCATTGAAATTCTCACGTTTGAACTCTTATGGGATTCATGTGTTTGCCTAGAAATTCTTCGAGGACTGGCGAACTGCTTGATTCAAGGCATTGAACCGTGCCAACAAGAAGAAAAAACAATCACAACAAACACACCAACTTGAAATTGACATGGGTGACGTAAATAACGTCAATGGAAACATCAGGGATGAGCCAGCTGACATAAACATCAGAGTGGTGGCACCTCTTGTGCCAGAAGCTGCACTTTATAACTGGGCACAACCAACAGCTAACAACCTAGCCACTGCCATTGTTGTGCCCCCAATACAAGCGGAGACATTCCAGATCATCAACAACATGCTGCATCTTCTACAGAATAAAGGATTGTTCTCCGGGTCATACATTGAAGATCCTCAACAACACTTGAAAAATTTTTTGTCGATTTGTGTGACCCAAAGGCAGCTAAATGTGACCCCAAAAGCTATCAAGCTGTTACTGTTCCCGTTCTCTGTAACTGGGGAAGCTCAGACTTGGCTAAATTCGCTCCCAATAAATTCCATTGTCACCTGGGAGGAATTAGTCAAGCAGTTGTTGAACAAGTTTTACCCGCCCAACAAGACTGCAAGACAGATTGATGAGATATTGCAATACAAGCAGCAGCCTATTGAGACCTTGCAGGAAACTTGGGAAAGATTCAAAGGGTTGCTAGTGAAGTGTCCCCACCATGGTATTCCAGACCAGATGCTTGGCCAGAGATTTTACATGGGGTTAGCAGACAATCTAAAGGCCAATGTAGATGCTTCAGCTGGGGGTGCATTTTTGAGTAAGACATTCACCGAGTGTAAAATCCTTCTTGACAAGATGTCCCAGAATTTGGGGTGGATGACGAGAGGTACAACACTGGCACCAATAGTGCATTCAGTTCCTCTTGACCAAAATAATTCGCATGCAGAGAACATAGCCACACTCATGACTCAAATGAGTATATTGACAAAGAAGATTGATGAGATGGGTACAAATCAAGTGCATATTGTTGACACAACAAATGGAGGACTGTGTACACCTTGCATTAATCAGTCTTATGTGTGTTCATGGAGTGGAGAAGGTGACAACCAAGGGTTAAGAGAGGATATGAATTATATCAACAACTTTGGGGGTCAGAGACAACGAGGAGAACAGTGGAGACCAGCACCCAATCAGTAGTACAGATCAAACATGCCACAACCTGGAGGTATGCAGCCCCAAGGCCAAATGGTGCCATATCAGAGACAACAGGGCTATCCACAGCAAAACCAGCAACAGTTGGCATATCAGCCACCTCCTCAGTAGTAAGATAACAACATGGTAGAGATCAGGGGTGTGCTTAAACAACTCATTGGAACAAATGGTAAGATGCAGGAAAATTTGGTAGTGCATGACTCAGCGATAAAGAACATTGAAACTCAATTAGGGCAGTTGTCCATGGCCTTAAACAACTGCCCCCAGGGAGCATTGCCAGCAGACATAAACATTAACCCCAAGGAGCAAAACCCGAATCAGTTGATGTAAGTAAGTCTTCGGAATGAGAGAGATTTAGACAAGGAGCAAGAAGTTGCACAATCCAGCAAAGAGACTATGCCAGCCACTCCAGTTCCATTAGAGGTAGATGAATCAGCAGAACTTACTAAAGTGGTGGTTGAACAGGTTCAGAATGATAAGGGTAAGGCTAAGGAGAGTGAACAAGCTGCAGAACAGGTGGTACCTCTTGTGCCGCAGAACCCCAACAGAGAGAAGCCAGCAAGCAGTGCACAAAGGGTTATACCTGCACCATTCCCTCAGAGACTGGTAAAATAAAAGAAGGAAGATCAATACAGGAAATTCATAGAGATGCTTCATCAGATTCAATTATATATTCCTCTGATGGATGCTTTGAGGGAGATGCCAGGCTATGCAAAGATGATGAAGGACCTAATGTCACAAAAATTTGACTTGCAGGACCTATCCATAGTAATTCTAACACAGACTTGCAGTGCAGTAGTGAAAAGACCTATGGCTCAAAAGATGTCTGACCCAGGTAACTTCACTATTCCATGCACTATTGGGAGTTATACCTTTGCAAAGGCATTATGTGACTTAGGAGCCAGCATAAACTTGATGTCTCTGGCCATATATACCAAACTGGGCATTAGCAGAGCTAGAATGACTTCGATGCTTTTGCAACTGGCTGACCGCACAGTTAAAAGGCTGACAGGGATTCTTGATGATGTGTTGGTACAAGTGGGGAAGTTTGTATTCCCTGCAGACTTTGTTATTCTGGATTTCTAGGTAGATGATGAGATACCCATCATTCTGGAGAGGCCATTCCTAGCCACTGGGAGAGCATTGATCAATTGTGAAAGTGGGGAATTAAAAATGAGATTGAACGATGAAGAAGTTATATTCAACGTTCAGCAATCCATGAGGAACCCCAGTAAATATGCTAATTGCTCCCTAGTGGAGGTAGTGGATGTGATCCTGCACGAAGATGATGAGACCCTGACTGCTACCGATCCATTGGGGGCTTGCCTGACAAATTTAGAGGAGATGGATGGTGAAGGGTTGGCAGAGTGGGTCATGGCACTCGAAGGCCAAGGATTCTGGAAGAAAGAACCTCAGTTTGAGTCCCTTGAGTTAGAAAAGAGGGCTACACCACTGGCAAAACCATCAATAGAGGAACCACCCAAACTGGAGTTGAAACTACTCCCAACTCACCTCAGGTACGTTTTCTTAGGGCCTGATTCTACTTTACCTGTTATTATATCATCCGGTTTGCTAGATGTGTAGGTAGAGCAACTCCTACAGGTGTTACAGGAATGTAAGACTGCCATTGGTTGGACCATGACGGACATAAAGGGTATCAGCCCAGCTTTTTGTATGCACAAGATTCTCTTGGAAGAAGGGCACAAACTTTCTAGAGAACATCAACGAAGGCTGAACCCAAATATGAAAGAGGTGGTGAAGAAGGAAGTGATCAAATGGTTAGATACTGGTATCATATTTCCTATCTCTGACAGCAATTGGGTCAGCCTTGTTCAGTGTGTGCCGAAAAAGGGAGGAATGACGGTAGTACAAAATGAGAATAACGAGTTGATCTCGATTCGTATAGTCACGGGATGGCGGATTTGCATGGATTACCGGAAACTGAACACAGCCACCCGGAAGGATCATGTTCCCTTGCCATTCATTGACCAAATGTTGGACAGGTTGGTTGTGCGATCTCACTTCTGTTTCTTGAATGGATATTCGGGGTATAATCAGATCTCAATCGCCCCCGAAGATAGAGAGAAAACATCATTCAACTGTCTGTATAGCATCTTCGCCTTTCGGAGAATGCCTTTTGGGCTTTGTAATGCACCGGCAACATTTCAATGGTGTATGTTAGCCATTTTCACAAACATGGTTGAGGACATTATGGAGGTATTTATGGATGATTTCTCTGTGGTGGGGGATTCATTCGAGGACTGTCTTCACAACTTAAGAAGAGTGCTCAAAAGATGTGTGGAGACAAATTTAGTGATGAACAGGGAAAAGTGTCATTTTATGGTACAAGAAGGGTAGTCTTGGGGCATCAAGTGTCTAGTAAGGGAGTCGAGGTTGACCATGCTAAGGTTGACGTGATTGAGAAGACTTCAGTCAAGGCAGTGAGAAGTTTCCTTGGGCATGCCGGGTTCTATAGGCGATTTATAAAAGATTTCTCTAAGATTGCTAACCCTTTATGCAAACTCCTTGAAAAGGATCAGCCCTTTGTGTTTTCTAATGATTGTGGTTGGCATTTGAGGAGCTGAAAAAGAGATTGGTGACTGCACCCATCATGTTGCACCCAACTGGGAGCAACCGTTCGAGCTCATATGCGACGCAAGTGACTATGTTATAGGAGCAGTCTTGGGGCAGCAAAAGGATAAATTGATGCACCCGATTTACTATGCAAGCAGAACGATAAGCGGTGCACAACTAATTACACCGTGACGGAAAAGGAGATATTGGCTATCATTTTTGCATTCGACAAATTCAGGTCATACTTGATTGGCTCAAAAGTTATTGTTCATACTGACCATGCAACAATTAGGTACCTGATAGAAAAGAATGAGTCAAAGCCACGCTTGATTCACTAGGTTCTTTTGCTACAAGAATTTGATATGGAGATCCGTGACAGAAAGGGGATAGAGAACCAAGTAGCTGACCACCTCTCAAGGTTGGAAGGAGCTGAAAAGAAGGTAGAGGTTGAGGATATAACAGAGACATTCTGGATGAACAGTTACTAGCAATGATAATGGAGGTGGCACCGTGGTATGCTGATATTGCTAATTATTTAGCAAGTGGTATTGTACCTTATGAACTCTCCTCAATTCAAAAGAAAAAGTTCTTTCGTGATTGTCGGTCTTATTATTGGGATAAACCTCTACTATTTAAAATATATGTAAATAACATGATCGGGAGGTGTATCCCCAAGAAAGATCAACATTCTGTTTTGCAGGCTTGCCATGCTTCACCATATGGTGGACACTTTGGAGGAATTTGGACAGCAGCTAAGGTGTTGGAGTCGGGTTTGTATTGGCCAACTCTGTTCAAGGATGTCCACGCTTGGATCAAAAGTTGCGATGAATGACAAAGGACATGCAACATATCTCGCCGACACGAGATGCCAATGACCACAATTCAGGAGGTGGAGGTTTTTGACATGTGGGGGATCGGCTTCATGGGGCCATTTGTCAGCTCATATGGTAACAAGTACATATTAGTAGCAGTTGACTATGTCTCCAAGTGGGTCGAAGCAGTGGCTCTCCCAACCAATGATGCAAAAGGGGTAACATGCTTTCTAAAGAAGAACATCTTCACACGTTTTGGCACCCCGAGAGCTATAATCAGTGATGGCGGAACCCATTTTTGCAATAGAGCGTTCGCGTGGCTATTGGAAAAGTATGGAGTTCATCATAAAGTGACCACCCCGTACCACCCACAGTCGAGCGGTCAAGTTAAAGTGTCCAACAGGGAAATTAAAAGTGTTCTTACGAAAACAGTGAATGCAACAAGGACCGATTGGGCGAAGAAGCAGGATGATGCATTGTGGGCATACCGCACAACCTTCAAAACTCCAATTGGTATGTCACCGTACAAGTTAGTGTTTGGAAAGGCATGCCACCTTCCGGTAGAGCTCGAGCATAAAGCACTTTGGGCATTGCGGCAGTTGAACTTGGACATGGAGACAGCAGGCACCAACAGAGTCACTGGGTTACATGAGCTAGAGGAATTCAGGTTCCAGGCATTCGAGAGTGCTAGATTATACAAAGAAAGGATGAAACTAATGCATGATAAGCACATCGTGGACCGAAACTTCAAATCTAGAGAGCTAGTGTTGTTATACAACTCAAGATTGAGATTGTTTACAGGTAAGTTGAAGTCCCGAATGGTCGGGACCCTTCAGAGTGGTGCAAATGTTCTCAAGTAGAGCTGTGGAGATTGAATCGGAAGATGGGACGAATAACTTCACACTGAATGGGCAAAGGTTGAAACATTACCTTGGAATGGCAGAAGATAAAGGGGATAGAGAGATAATAACGTTGGAAGAGCCCCAGTACGCGAATGAGGAGTGATGATCCGAGCCTGCGCTGCATGGGAGGCAACCCATGAATGTTGTTGTTTTTGTTTTCTTCTGTAACTTCCTATAAAAAAAATCCTCGCACCGCGAATACGGCTCGACCATGGTCAATGATGAGTATTCTTCCTCGCAGTCGCTTGATCCACCATGACCATGGTGGGACCGCAGCACGACCACGATAAAACGTGAACATTCTGCCTCTCGCCTTCTTCGTTCACCGCGACCGCGGTGGGACCACGGTCGACCGCGGTGATTCGCTAAATTCCGTCGCCCAGGTAAGTTAAAGTTCAATTTTTTTATTTTTATTAGTATTTTCATTTTTTTCTAACTCTCCCCCCCCCCTCCTCTTTATTTCATTAACCCACCCGCCTACCCCCTCACTTTCCCCATCTCTTCTCTCTCTAAACCCTAAATCAACCTCTCCCTTCTCTCTTCTTCTGCTTCTTCATCACTTCTCTCCCAATACCAACCATCTCCCCAACCTCCATTCCTCCCACTCTCTACTCATCCCAGGTATGGCATGCTTCTCTCTCTTCTCTTGTATTTTTGTTCTAGTTTTTATGTTATTTAAATGTTTAATTGTGTAGTAATTTTAGTAGACTTTTTTTTTATTTTGATTTTCTTTTTTTGCTCTTTAATGGGTTATGTGTACAATGTTGTAGAGAGGTGTTTGCACAATATTATAGAGAAGTGAGTGTTTGTGTGTGTAAGACTAATGGTTGGGGGTTGAATGGTGAAGTATCAATTGTTGATTTGGGGGAGGAATTGATCTATTCATAAGGGCTAATGTGTTAGGATAGTGCCTTGCTTACAAGGTGTTTGTGGAATTGCCCCAATGGAGTTCTAAGGGCTAATGTGACCATGGTAGTGGTGAAGTCTGAGTAACCACCCATGGTTTATACAACTCACACCCTCACTGATAGGAGATTTTGTGTTTTGCAGGTACAATGCATCCATCTAGGAAGAGACGCAACACAGGGTCCTCTGCTAGTGGACCGGGCAGTTCTTCGAGAGCTCGGGGTCAAGCTAGTGCAGCATAGTTTGACGGTACTAGGTTTGTCTCCAAACCGGCTAAGGACAGGTATAATGCCAAGGCGTCAAAGAAATTATTATCGGAGGTGCATATTGACCGGGACGCTTTTCAAGTGGAATGCCCAAATATCTTTGTTGAGTTGAGGAGGTGTCAGCTGGACATCTTCTTTGAGGAATCGGAGGAGGCGAATGTACAGATGGTTAGGGAATTCTATGCTAACTGCCCGGAACATGAGAATGGGGTTGTCAAAGTACATAACACCCAGATAAATGCATCCCTCAAGGCCACCCGCCGAGTGTACCGGCTGCCAGTTTTCACAAGGGATAGAGATACTTACATTGCTTCTCATCGCCCAACTATCTGGTGGGAACCAATTCTAGAAGCAATATGTGTGCCAGACAGGGAGCATATATGGATAAAGCACCGGATCACACTGAACTCATAGTCTCTCAATTGGGAGGCTAAGTGTTGGCTCACAATTATCAACAGCTGATTGCTACCCTCCAGTAATACAACCGATGTTAGTGGGCCACGAGCAGCTGCGATCTACTCTTTTATGACCCACCAGGATTTTGATGTCGCCAGGCTCCTCCATGATGAGATGTTTATTCTCTCCCCCGAGGTACTCAAAGGATTTTACTTCCCTTCTCTGGTTACCAGGCTGTGCCGTGCTGCAAGAGCTCCAGAAAATCCCAGAGTTGATGGGAAATTGCCATTGAAAGCCCCGTTCCGGGCTAGCAAAATCTCAATTGGGAGAGAGCCGGTAGTTATGGTTGAGGATGATGATGAAGCTGATGAGGATGCTGAGGAAGCTACTGTACCACCACCTCCGAGAGCTGATGAAGCGAGCCCATCACAAGCTCGCCTAAGTACACGTATAACAGCCCTGGAGCAAGACATGGCTGGTCTCCGCACTTCTTTCACTGACCTGGGCACCAGAGTTGACAATTTGACCACTCAACAGGCTAAGTCGGAGAGAAAGATCATGGGATGGCTTCGGGCACTAGGACGAGCGTGTCACCTCGATCATAGCACCATGTATGATCAGGATTGAGCTTTAGAGAAGTCCCATTACCTTACTCTTTATTATATTTGTTGACATGGGGACATTCCAATGTTTTAAGTGTGGGGTAGGGAATGGTTGTTGTTGTAATAACTATGTATGATGTTGTTTTCTTTTTTTTCTGTTTGTTTGGTATTGGTGGGTCATGTTAGTTAACTGTGACTTGGCTCGAAGACGGACACCTTTCGACAAGTCTATTGAGGGACATTAGTCGAACACAAAAAAAGGAATATAAGGGCTCTTCCTAATGACGGATCTTTTAGACAGTTTTCTTGAGGGAAGTAAGTCTAGAGAAAATACCAAAATGATTTTCTTTTATTTTAGGAAGTGTAGTAACTCCCCCTTGGTTTTTCTTTGGGCCACGGTTATTTTCGAAGGGTTTAGCTTGAACTAGGTGTAGGTAGTTTTTATTTATTTTGTTTTTAGTTTTTAGTTAGTATTGATGGGCTACGAGCTAAAATAGAAGGAGAAACTCTTGACGTTAATACACCTGAACACAGTCGACACTAGAGTGTAACGCCTAGTCTCAGTGGTTGACTCTTGCTAAAGTGCCTTAAATTTGTATGTTTGTAACTGACTTGAACACTCAAAAGAGAGTGTCATGTTAAACCAATATGGAGTGAGTCATGTGCCATGTGTGTGTGAGCTGTACTGCATAATGTGAGCTGTACTGTATTCTATTCTTTACATTTGATGCCTAGAACTTGCCATGTGTGTTTGCAAAGCGAAATAGTAGCTTCATTCAGTCTTAGAAGTGATATAGGCATTTCTTTGTTACGCCAGATATATAAAGTAAACTCACCTAAATGTAATACATTGTAGTTAACCTCGTTGAGCCTATAAGCATGTTTCTTTGGAAAGCACATTGCGAACCTTACCCAACTATTTGAATAGTTATCTGTTTGAACCCCTTTTACCTCCTATAAGCACTTGAATGGCCTTGACATATGCAAAAGTTAAAGTGTGGGGTGGTGGTTTGGTTTTTGAGTAGAACCAATGAATTAGAGGAAAGGTGCAGTTTTTGGAAGAGTAAAAGAAGAAACACCACGTAAAAAAATGAATAAATGTAGTAGTTGATAAGTGGTAGCTTGATACAAATGCACCTAAAGGAATGGGATGTTATAAATAAAAATATAGTGGAACGTCTGGTTGACATAAGTATGATTTTGAAGGTTAATGTGATTATATTAAAAGTGCTTAGGGAGTTTAGTCACTATATCCAAATATATCCTACCCATCACTTAGTCTACATTACAACCAAATGAAGTCCTAATTGATCTTAGACTGAATAGGCTCGATTAGTAGAGTAGTACACTACGGGCAAGCCTATGGTGCATCTTTGTGGTATGTGAATGTTCTTTTTGAGAGTGAGCGAATTTTGTCCATCTGAGTTCCTAATTGTTCTTAATAATATTAATTGTGGAACTATTCTCTTATGTGATGTAAAGGCATGTGATTTACAAAGGAGAGGCAAATCTTGACTTCTGTATAGAGTGGTTTGAGTAAGTACGAATATTGCACAGCACGTGAGAGTCGACTTTTGAAGCAAAGGTTGTTCACTACTAGGTGAAACTTGGGTGAATTGTTCTTGGTGTGATTGTTAAGGGAAAATCTTAGGGAAGGAATTCTGATAGAGTGTGGTGGATTGCTCGAGGACTAGCAATGATTTAACTGTGGGGTGTTGATAATAGGCTACATAGACGATATTTACACCCTAATTATACCATGCTTTATTGTTATTTATAGGCTAAATGATAACAAAATGTTCTAATTGGTGTTCTTTTGCTTCGCAGGGACTAATCCAAGTTAGGAAGAGCTATGGAGTGTTTTGGAGTCAATAATATGAAGAAAACGTCCAATCAAAAAGCACCCGAGCGAAAAGAAGCAAAAGGTGGACTGGGTTTGAATCCACCGCGACCGCTATGGACCGCGGTTGGACCGCGGCAGGCCAAAGACGCGAGGCAGAATGTTTGTCTTTCACCACGGTCGCATTGCGTTCTGCCGCGGCCACGGTGAACTGTGTAGTTGCCAGAAATTTTGGGGAAAAAATGTTACTCGGGGAAAACTTATTCCAAACCCTTATAAACTCAAGAAGCTCGCCCAAGAAAGTATCAAGCTTGTTTTTAGAATACTTTGGAGGCAAGAACAAGTGTGAGAAGAGCAACCAAACATTAGAGTTTTTCTGTCTTCTCTTTATTATTGCAATTACACATTATGAACACTTTTGTAGTTTTTTCTTGCTTTGTTATGAGTAGCTAAACATTTGATCAAGGGTTGATAGAACCAATTGTTGGATAAAGTTTTGACTCAACTTTGTTATAATCGAGCCAGGTTTATTATATGATTGTTCAACTATGTTTTGTATGGTGATTAATTGAATGGGCCCTTGATTAATCGTGTCTAATTGCCTTGTGTTGCTTGAGAAAGAATACTAGGTTAGATAGCTGTTGAACAACACCATTTTTGGGTAATTGAAGAGATTCATTACTTGAACTTAAAAGTGGGGTTAGAGATAATGAAGGATAATACAGAGCTGCACAAATTATCAGCTAGAGTAGTTCGAGAGAATACTCTAGTAAATTATCATAGTTGATCGAGAGATAACTACGATAACACATAGCTCATAATCCTCATAGAGTATTACGGCGAGATTATAGCAAAAGAGTTAAAGCCTAAACTAGCAATTGGGGAAATCAATACCCTAGACCTTTTTACCATTGAATTATCTTTGATTTAGCATATTGTTATATTTAATATCATTTGAAGTAGTTAAACAAAAACCCAATCTTTATTGATAAAAATTTTGCATCTGAAAATTGTTTGAGTTGATAATAGCATTGCCAAGAGCTGTAATAGATAGGTTAGTTCCCTGAGGATTCGACTCCGGACTTAAAACCGGATTATATTTGCACACTTTGTCTTTTAGAAGGCATAGTTGGGCGTGATCAATCATCCCACGTAATGTCCGGTAAATAGTCCTCGACGAGGGGCTACACATGACATTAATGTGTAGTCATTATATCCCATATCTACCCTTCACATCCCCTATTGGTCATGCAAAGCAAGTGTTTGGTCACTGACTCCTATTGCGTGCTGCTACCCGTCCCTTCTTAATAGTCCTAGAGGGAATTAGGACCTCTACCTATAGGTAGTTCTAGACGTACCCCTAAGGCTTTAAATGCAAAAATCTAAGGCGACAGTCAAAAAGCATTTAGGACTTCCACATAATGGGAGCAATTAAGAGGCTCACAATTCCTCCTCAAACAAATATACAGGCAGCATGACTCAAACACAAGTAAGGTCTTTATTTATCAAAATCCTAAAGCAGGATTTCTAAGTGATTATGCAGAAATAGACCCCTCTTAGATCCAGAAGTTATAACCTAGTAGTTGCCTAGAGACTCCTCTTTAAAAGCTTATCAGAATCAGAAAAGTTGAACGACAAAAACAGTTTTAGGGAAATGCAGATTTTGAAAATGCCCTAAGGCTTGTGTATATGCAGTATATTGTGTCTATATTAATGCAAAAACGAACAGGTTTTCAAAATAGACCCTTGTGATACCTATAGGCAGGATATCTAATGAGATTAAAGCAATTTTGAAAGAGCTAGTTTCAGAAAATACCATTGCTTGATAAGACCAGTTTTAAGAAGATGAACTAGGCGTAATGACATTGATTTATCATGCTAATTAGATTATCAGACATAATTGTGAATAGAAATCCCTATAGGCATGGTATCTAGGCGTATTACTGGTTTTAGTCAATTTGCAATAACATATGAAAGACTTATTGGAACTGAATTGGAATTAGATCCTATAGGCATTGTATCTATACTTGAATTGATTTAAGACATAATTGTTTGAAAACATATGAACATGACTTCAAAAATGCAGAACCTTGAGAACATAATTTCTAATTGATGCAAATGACATTGGAAGTGGAAACCTATAGGCATGATGTCTATTATGCAAAAGAAATCAGATTCAATAAGAGTAAAACCCTAAGAACATGTTTTCAAACCCTAAGAACATGTTTTCTATAGAGTAAAGCAGGCAGATTTGAAAGTAAAGCCCTAAGAGCAATATTTCTACCCATATTACCCTCACAAAGTACACATCTACCCACCCTTTTTATTAAATACCCCAAATATCTGTTTACAAATTATTACAGGCCAATAACTGAATTACATAAGTGAAATGAAAAATCAAGAAGCTATTCTATAGAGAGCCTGCAATCAGGCCCAAGTTTCCCAAAGCCTC
Source organism: Nicotiana tabacum (assembly GCF_000715075.1). Classification (NCBI taxonomy): domain Eukaryota; kingdom Viridiplantae; phylum Streptophyta; class Magnoliopsida; order Solanales; family Solanaceae; genus Nicotiana; species Nicotiana tabacum. The sequence goes on along the minus strand of NC_134089.1, from coordinate 33,361,185 downwards.
CAATGGTCTTACAAACCTCATTTCCATAGACAAATTAGAGTCTAGGTGCATCAAAGTTCCCTAAGGGTCTCAAGGACCCCGGACAATGCTTACACCTAGACTTAGTAACCAAGCATTGAACCAGTGCTGTGTGGAAAGGTCAGCCTCAGTATGCTAGAGTTCAGAGGGTTCTTAAGAGGATCCCAAGGCAGTACACATACTAGAGGGGGCGGAACTTATTAACTAAGAGTAAAGTGGAAGTGCAGGACATAGGTTGAAAGAAGTCTGTTTTGAAAGCAACTAGTAAAGTAATAGATGTTGTTTGAAAGAGGTTGGAGTGGTAAACAAAATCAAGCACTACACAGAATCCAAATGAACTCAGTAGTCACACAGGGGTCAAAGGGTTTGGGATACACAGACATTTGATTGCAAACACATAACTCCATCAAGGGTCTTAGGACTAGTTCAGACATGCTCAAAGATAGTTGACACTGGCATAATCACAAACCAGTCATGAGGAGCATAAACACATAGAGGGGGATAAGGATTTGGGATTCACAAAAATGGTAAGTACACAATAGGTAAAATAGTTGTCTAAGCATGCTTTGAATCATATAAGGGAATACATTGATTTAAAGGGAGGGGAGTCATACTAGCATGCTGATAATATAACCTAACTACAGACTTCACAACAGAACCACAAGTAAAAGCAAGCTAGAAATAAAAGATACTGAAACAAGAAGAGAAGCATGTTGTTGTTGAGGCTTTAAATTAAACTATGACATACCAGTGAAGATAGAAGTAAGCAGAATGAAAGAACCAAAGAGCACAGAGGATTAGCCTTGGCTTGCAGCCGGCTAATAGTAGCAAATAGCACAAGAGAGAGGGAAGGACAGGGATTTTTCATAAGAGAGGAGTTTTTGAAAAACCAAGTGTCCCTGTTGTTTGTAAAAGACTTAGAGTATTTATAGTTAAAAGTAGGTAGTGGAATAAGGTAAAAATTATAGCAGTGTGCTAATTTAAGAACTCAGAATCAATCAATTAGAGAATCAAGGAAGCTCTCCCTTAAGTTAAGGGAATCAAGATCAAACGGAAAGATGCAGTACCATATAAGGCAGGAAGAAGAATCATGTGCATTATTAAATAAGGAAGGAGTCAAGGTTTAGTAGGCATAAAGTAGTCAATTTGGAGCAAATTCACAAAGACCCAATTAAGGAAAGACTAAGTAAAACAAAGTACCATAGTAAATAAGGTAATGAAATCAGTCAATTTAAATAGACGAGTAGAATTCTAGGGCTTTGAAAGAAAATCTTTCAATTACCATCAATTAAGGAGAATCAGAATCAATCATGGGGAGTCATGATTCTGTCTTCTCAACATATAAATAAAGACGAATGAACAGGAGTAGTAAATAAACAAGGTCAGCTATATAGACAGAAAGAAACAAGAGATAAGCAAACACAATCATATAGAGATGATATAAGTAGGCTAACGATTCAGCAGAACATATGCGAGGCATAGTGAGAGATTAACAAGAATCGAGTAAAAAGGCTAACACACAGAACCAAGGCAAAGAAAATCATGCTAACACACAAAACCAAGGCAAAGAAAATCATGCTAACTTACAGAAACAAAGTAAAGAAAAATCTTTAAAAATTAGGGCTTTTAACAAAGTCGAGTTAAAAAGCAGTAGGAACATAAAATCGGTCAAAATAAGCAAGGAAAATGGTTTAATCATGAAGAAATCGGTTGGAATAGGTGTAGAAAGAACTCCGAGAAAACCCTAGTTTTTAAAGAAAGTAAAATGGTTTAAAAAATGAGGATCTTTCATAAGAAGTTCAAAAATAGTTAAATCATAAAAGGAAATAGGCTTAAAGCATAAAAATAACACAGATCTGAGAGATTCAGAAGAGGGTTAGGGTTTCAAAAGGAAACCCAAATAGAAATCGAAAGAACCTGTTGTAACTTCACAAATTGTAACACATATGGTGTGATTTTGCCCAAAATCACACCAGAGAAACCTCGAACAACAGAGGCAAAAACCCTAGGTCCAAATCGACATGGCCCAGGGCCCTTGAAGGCCTTAGAGATGATGAGCAAGGTGATGAGAGACCTATTGGAGGCTTGGGGTTGAAGGAGGTAGCCGGAGATGACTGGAGAATGAGGGGATTGACGGAGTTTTAGGGTTAGGTTTGAAAGAGGAGAAAAGATGAGAGAATCTGAAGGCGGCGCCCTTGGAAAAATGACTTAGGGTTAGGGGTCGTTTGGAAATTAAAAAGGAAATGAGGAATGAGGGTCTTTGATCTAAAAGATCAACGGCCAGGATTTATGATGGCTTGGGTCGAGTAGACGTGTATAGGGTCCGGGTCGGGTGATTGGGTGTGAAATTTGGGCTGGAGAGGGATCCGATTTAGGCTATAATTGAAAGCCATATTTGGCTATAATTTAAATAGCCAATTTTCCCCCTATTTAATTTATAAAAATAATAGGTAATTTCTGGAAAATAATTTCAAAATACATAATTGACATTTTAAAAATATAAGGACTAATTTTATGCGTATAAAATATAATTATACCTTAAAATGGGCTAACATTGCAATTATATGCAATTTAGCTTAAAAAATACTAAATGTAATTATAAAAATACATAAATATTATACTAGCTATATTTTGGCATGAGTATAGAAATTAAATAAATGAATTAACAAAACAATAATTTTGGAAATAATTATTGGCAATTTTATGGATAAAAGGGGAGAAAATAAATCAATTTAAACCCTTAAAATTATGGGAAAAATAATAAAAGCCTTGTGCATGCTTATATATGCATGTATATACTATTTTGAAGGTATTTATGCATATTTAAAATATATAGGGAAATATTGGGTATCAACAGCTGCCCCTCTTTACCCGAGAAGGATGAAAGAGTTTTCGGGTAAAGAAATGGTGGCCAATTTTGACTGGATGGGATGTTTTGAAAGACAGAGGCTGAGCTCTGGTTTCCGATTTGCCTACATATCCCTAGTTTTACAGAAATTAGGCCATATGTAGTTCCGGATTCACCTGCGGAGTATGCCGATGAAAATATTGTAAGAATGGACACGAGATGTGGAAGTGGCTACGATCGAGACGGTCAGAAGGAACTGGAGCGAGATCACTCCTGATAGGATAGCGATTGCTTATTTGTTACCTGCATATAAAAGATGCTACGAACGTATTTGCAAAAATATAAACATGATGCAAATTCCCTTCGGACCATGAAGGTTGTCTTCGGACGGTTAGAGATGATGTCCTTGGACCATGACGTCCTGGGCCATGAATTATTTAATGAGGGATTCGCAGGCCATGAAATGATGTTCTCAGGCCATGAAAATGGTGCCTCTGAACCATGACGCCTTTGAATAATGATATTCTAGTTCGAGAGATCCTCAGGCCATGGCATGGTGTCTTCTGGCTATGAGAATGGTGCTTTTAGACTATGACGCCTTTGGAAAAATTGGCGATATTTCAGCCCATGAGATGCAATAATATTATGTAACAAGACAAGGCTTAGTCTTGTAAAATGAAGGGCAGAGCTTAGCCCGATCAAAAAGCAAGTAGATGGTAGTAGAAAAATGGAGCCACATTGGTGCAAAGGAGGGATAGTGCTTATTCCCGTGCAAGTGGGGAGGCAAGGATTATTATTATGCAAAAAAGGAGGCAAGGATTAGCCTCATGCAAGTATTAGACTCATGTAAGACTGGAGACAAGGCTTAGTCTCATGCAAGCGTGGAGTCAAAGATTAGACTCATGCAAATATGGAGTCAGAGATTAGACTCATGCAAATATGGAGTCAAGAATTAGACTCATGCAAGATTAGAGACAGAGCTTAGTCTCATGCAAAAAGAAAGCAGCGCTTAGTCTTATGAAAATATGGAGTCAGGGCTTAGACTTATGCAGGTATGGAGGCAAGGATCAGCCTCATGCAAATATGGAGTCAGGGACTAGAGTCATGCAAGATGCGGGACAGGGCTTAGTCCTATGCAAATAGAAGGTAGTGCTTAGCCTTATGCAAAATGGAGGTAAGGCTTAACCTCATGCAAGATTCGGGACAAGGCTTAGTCTCATTCAAATATGGAGTCAAGGATTAGACTCATGTAAGATGCGGGACAGGGCTTAGTCCCATACAAATGGAAGGCAGCGCTTAGCCTTATGCAAAATGGAGGTAAGGCTTAACCTCATGCAAGATTTGGGACAGGGCTTAGTCCCATGCAAATGTGGAGTTAGGGATTAGACTCATGCAAGATGCTGGACAGGGCTTAGTCACATGCAAATGGAAGGCAGCGCTTAGCCTTATGCAAAATGGAGGTAAGGCTTAACCTCATGCAAGATTCGGGACAGGGCTTAGTCCCATGCAAATGTGGAGTCAGGGATTAGACTCATGCAAGATGCTGGACAGGGCTTAGTCACATGCAAATGTAGAGTCAGAGATTAGACTCATGTAGATATGGAGTCAAGGATTAGACTCATGCAAAGAGAAAATAACAGATAAGGGTAGAGCGTATCTTAGCTAGGATATGTTCAGTGTCTGACGGCCAGATGGATGGTGAATTTGCTTTGTGTACGTATGCTATAGTCAAATGTGCTTGCGTTCAAAGAAAAATCATAAGTTTCATGAGGGGAGGTTGGTTCTTGCTTTGTCTGTCGACCTTGCTTTGCTCTGCCCTAGAAGTCCCCTCTAGAGTCCCCCTAGGTAGCACTTGACTGTTATGAAAAATAGAATTTTCAAATAATATGCATTCATTGATAAAATAGGATTGTTTTGGAAGCGTATTGATATATCAAGTAACTTTTGATGAACTAGCAACTATGACACATTTCAAAGGCATTGCAGCTCTCTTATGTTGGAATTTTGAGGGTCCTCCTCAAAATTCTGCCCCAGTCCGGTAGATGATTTTTAACCATTTGCAGATGGCAGACCTTGCTGAATCTTCTTCGAAATTTTGAGAATCCTTCTCAAAATTTTGTCCCAGTTCTTGATTGATGACTGACTTCCTGGCATGTGATGGTGTTGGCTGGACTTACTCTGAAATTTTGAGGACCCTCATCAAAATTCTGCCCCAGTTTTTGATTCCGGGAATATGAAAATTTATTATGATATGACCGAACCCATAAGGATGCCTACATATCCCCTCTTAAACAGGAATCAAGTCAAGCGTAGTTCAATTATATTAGAAAAGAAATGTGAAATGATTCTAGGCAGAGTATCTCTTGACTGCGTTTGAATTGATTGGTTCTGGCCAGATCTCTCCATCCATCTCTGCAAGTATGAGGGCTCTTCATGTTAGTACTCTATGAACCATATACAGACCTTGCCAGTTGGGAGAGAATTTCCCTTTGGCTTCATCTTGGTGTGGGAAAATCTTCTTCAATACTAGTTGTCCCGGTGCGAACTGTCTTGGTTTGACCCTTTTGTTAAAGGTTCTGGACATTCTGTTCTGATACAGTTGGCCGTGACATATTGCATTCATCCTCTTTCCGTAGATAAGGGCTAATTGTTCATAGCGACTTCTTACCCATTCTGCATCACTGAGTTTAGCTTCTTGTATGACTCTTAAAGAAGGAATCTCTACCTCGGCTGGGATGATAGCCTCGGTACCATAAACCAGCATGTAGGGGGTTACCCCGGTTGATGTGCGAACTGTGGTGCGGTACCCTAACAGAGCAAAGGGTAACTTCTCATGCCATTGCTTGTGATTCTCTACCATATTCCTTAGTATCTTCTTAATGTTCTTGTTGGCGTCTTCTACGGCTCCATTCATCTGAGGTCAGCAGGAGGTGGAATTCTTGTGCTTGATTTTGAAAGTTTCACATATAGCTTTCATCATGTCACTATTGAGATTGGCCGAATTGTCAGTGATAATGGACTCAGGAACTCCGAATCGGCAGACAATATGATCCTTGACAAACTCTGCGACAACTTTCTTGGTTACAGCTTTGTAAGATGTAGCTTCTGCCCATTTTGTGAAGTAATCAATGGCTACCAGGATAAATCGGTGTCCGTTTGATGCAGTGGGCTCAATCGGACCAATAATATCCATTCCCCAGGCAGCGAATAGACAAGGTGAGCTTGTTTCATTGAGCTCGTTTGGTGGCACTTTTATCATGTCGGCATTCACTTGACATTGAAAGCATTTGCGGACATACTGAATACAATCTGTCTCCATGGTCATCCAAAAGTAACCTGCCTTGAGTATCTTCTTAGCCCGAATGAAACCATTCATGTGCGGGCCATATGTCCCAGCATGCACATCCTCAAGTAGCTTAGAAGTTTCCTTTGCATCGACATACCTTAGCAAACCCAAATTCGGAGTTCTTTTGTACAAGTTCCCTCCACTGTGGAAGAAGTGATTTGACAATCTCTGGAGCATGCGTTTCTGAATGTGATTTGCATGCTCCGGGTATTCTCCTTTTGATAAGTACTCCTTGATGTCATGGAACCAAGGCTTTCCATCTGCTTCTTCCTCAACATGAGCATAATATGCCGGCTAATTATGGATCCTCACTAGGATGGGATCAATATAGTTCTCATCTGAATGTTGTATCATGGATGACAAGGTGACCAATGCGTCGGCTAACTCATTCTGAATTCTGGGCACATATAGGAATACGATATTTGTGAACCTTCTTTTCAATTCCTGCACATGGTGCAGATATGGCAATATCTTGGAATTTTTGGTGGCCCACTCTCCTTGTACCTAGTGCACAAGTAAATCTGAATCGCCAATCACCAGCAACTCCTGAATGTTCATGTCGACTGCCATGTTGATCCCTAGTATGCAAGCTTCATATTCCGCTATGTTGTTGGTGCAGGAAAATCTGAGTTTAGCAGATATAGGATAATGTTGACCTGTTTCTAACACCAAAATTGCTCCAATGCCTGCTCCTTTAAAATTTGCGGCTCCATCAAAGAACATCCTCCAACCGTCATATGCTTCCGTAATGTCTTCTCCCACGAATGATATTTCTTCATCATGAAAATACGTTTTCAAGGGTTCGCATTCTCCTCCCACTGGATTCTCAGTGAGGTGATCTACCAACGCTTGTCCCTTGAATGCCTTTTGAGTCACATAGACGATGTCGAACTTACTCAGTAGTATCTGCCATTTAGCCAACTTCCCAGTAGGCATGGGCTTCTGAAATATGTACTTCAGGGGATCCATCTTGGATATGAGGTATGTAGTATAGGCACAGAAATAATGCCTCAACTTCTGGGTTGTCCAGGTCAAAGCACAGCAAGTGCATTCAAGCAAGAATATCGTGCTTCATAAGGTGTGAATTTCTTGCTCGGATAGTATATGACTTGCTCATTTCTTCCTGTCTCATTATGTTGTCCCAAAACACATCTGAAGGCTCCATCTAACATGGATAGATAAAGTAGCAAAGGTCGTCCTGGTTCTGGCGGTGTGGACATGTATTCCTTGATCTTGTCAAAAGCTTTCTGACAATCCTCGGTCCAATTTGTCTCGGCATCTTTCCTCAGCATTTTGAAGATGGGTTCACATATTACTGTGGACTATGCTATGAATCGGCTGATGTAGTTGAGCTGTCCCAGGAAGCTCATCACGTCCTTTTTGCTTTTAGGTGATGGTAACTCCTGAATGGCTTTGACTTTAGTCGGATCTAGCTCGATCCATCGGTGACTAACGATGAATCCCAGTAACTTTCTTGAAGGAACCCAGAATGCACACTTTGCGGGGTTCAACTTCAAATTGTACCTCCTGAGCATGTCGAAGAATTTCCTCAAGTCTATTGTGTGATCTACGGCCCTTTTGGATTTGATAATGACGTCGTCCACATATACCTCTATTTCCTTATGTATCATATCATGGAAGATGGTCGCCATGGCCCTCATATAAGTAGCCCCAGCATTCTTTATACCGAACGGCATCATCTTGTAACAGTATACACCCCAAGGTGTAATAAAAGTTGTCTTCTCAGCATCTTCTTCATCCATCCAGATCTGGTGATAACCTGCGAAGCAATCTACAAAGGATTGGAGTTCATGCTTGGCGCAGTTATCGATCAGGATATGTATATTTGGCAGTGGGAAGTCGTCTTTGGGACTTGCTCTATTTAAATCCCGATAATCAACACATACCCTGACCTTTCTGTCCTTCTTCGGAACTAGCACGATGTTAGCTAACCAGGTTGGGTATTCAACCACCCTAAGAACTTTGGCTTTGATCTGCTTGGTAACTTTCTCCTTGACCTTCAAACTCATGTCTGGTTTGAATTTTCTAAGTTTCTGCTTGACTGGCAGGCACATGGGATTGGTAGGAAACTTGTGAGCTACTATAGATGTGCTCAAACCGGTCATATCGTCATACGACCATGCGAAGATATCCTCATATTCCTTTAGGAAACGGATGTACTCTTCCTTCTCTATTGGTGACAAATAAATGCTGATGCGGGTCTTTTTTACGGTCTCTGTGTCTCCCAAATTTATTGCTTCTGTTTCGTCCAAGTTGGATTTAGGCTTGTTCTCAAAATTCTCAACTTCTCTGACAATTTCCTCGGAGATCTCATCTTCTTCCTCTGAGCCACTATTCTCATGTTGTGTTGCCTCATTACATGTTACAGTCACTAGTTCATCAGGAAAAGTAATAATAATACTGTAGAAGGGAAACGTATAAAAAATAATAATGAATAATGATAAAGGATTAATGCATTTGATTAAAACTGAGAAAATTATTCAAACAAAGCTTGGCTTAATGGATCGAGTATTTATTTTAAAACAAAATTGCTAAAAAATTTAAGTATCTAGAACAGCTATAAATTCTGCCAAGCTACCCAGGGACTCGGCGGGCTCGAGATGGTGTGGCGGTCTAGTTTCTGAGAACAACTCCCTTTGCTACGGTCTGAATGGAGAGGCCTTCTTCCTCCTCCTCCTTCTCCTCAATTATGGCACTGCGGTCCATATCCTCATCTTCTAAGAACAAATCCTTTAGCCCAACTAGTGCTTCTTCTTCTGCAGTTCCCCCTATTGTGTCGGGCTAGTGAAAAGCTTGTTCCAAACGTGATACCGTTTGCTCAAGAGGGTAGTACGGACCGCGCCATGGAGGCAACCAATTATTGTACTCTTGCCATATATACTGGTATCCGAGCCCAAAGGTGGTACCATGATTTTTCAGTCGTATCGGCTTGGTGATACCCTGGAGGTTCTTTCCCAACCTTTTGCCGGGTTCATATCTGGACCATGCTAGTATGCTTTCTATTTTATCACTCCACCATATATCTTTCTCGACGGCATTGACCCGTTCAATATGATGATAGGTTTCCCCTCCAAACCTTCTTCTATGTCCAATAGCCGGGATGGTTTGACTAGTGTAGATGGGGTTACTCACATCTCCATGAATGATTACCTCCTAATGGTTCCATTCGAATTTTACGGCTTGATGTAGTGTGGAGGGCACGACTCCAGCAACATGGATCCATGGGCGACCCAACAAAAGATTATATGAGGCTGGTATGTCAAGCACTTGGAATTCAACGTCGAACCAAGTTGGCCCCATCTACAAGCAAAGATTGATTTCCCCGATCGTGTCCCTCTAGGACCTATCGAAAGCCTTTATATTCATGTTGCCTGTCCGTATTTCATGGAAACCTTTGTCCAACCTTTTTAAGGTGTCCAATGGATAAATATTTAGACTCGAACCTCCATTAACTAGGACCCTGGCAATGAACTTGTCTTCAAATTGTACTGTAATATGCAATGCTCGATTGTGATTCAGACCTTCGGGCGGCAGCTCATCTTCATGGAAGATAATCTTATGGCTCTCCAGCACTTGACCGACCATGTTGGCCATTTTTCCACCAGTGATATTATTGGGTACATAAGCCTCACTCAGTACTTTCATCAAGGCATTCTTGTGTGCCTCTAAATTCTGTAATAGTGACAGGATAGATATCTGAGCAGGGACTTTGTTCAGATGGTCAACAACAGAATACTCTTTTGCCTGTACTTTCCTCCATAGGTCATCTTGCCCGATCTCAATGACAGACTGCCTAGTAGTGGCATCCTTACTTGAACCTCCCAGGTGTTCAGGTGTATAGACTCTTCCAGTTCTAGTCATTCCTTGTGCGGCATTAGATTCCTCTATCTTAGTCTTCCCTTTTCGCTGAGCCTCGGCAATATAATCCCAGGGTATTGCTTTTGAGTTGAATGGGGGTGTGGTTGACACCGTCACAGTAAAAGGTGCAACCACTTCTACTTCAAATGGAGCGGGGGTGGCTGTGGGCAGAGCTACTTCTACCTCGAATGGAGTTGATGTAGTTACCTCAACATTAATAGGTGCATGAATCTGAACCACGATAGGAGTAAGTGTGACGGCAACCTTAAAGTCATCGCCTTCTCGAATGAGCCCGATTGACCCCTCAGGGTCCCATTCTTCACTTGTTTCTATAACATCTACATCATCACCTCTATGATTAGGGAGGGGATTGTTACCGACATTAGGTGCGGCTTCCTTTGCTTGTATGACCTTGTTGTCAATGAGAAATGAACTCGGATTTTGAAATAAAACACATATATGGATTCATGGGGTTATGGGTAGTCAAGACCTACCTTTGGACCCAGGATTTGACCGAACGGGCCCAGGTTGACATCTATAGATTGTATAAAGATCATAGCTTTACTTATTAAAATTTGTTTCTCTTGCATTATTTGATGTTATCAAATTGATTTTGGTTAGATTTGAGCCGAGCAGAGGCGAATTGTAAAGAAAAAGCTATTTTTGAGTGTTGATTTGGCCTAGTTGAGGTAAGTATCTTGCCTAACTTTGTATGGGAAAACTACCCAGTAGGGATTGGTTTGATTCTGTTATTTGTATTTGTGGAAGACGTGTACACGAGGTGATAAGTGTGTACTCGGGCTATATATAGTATTTTAACCGGTGTAGACTTCTATACTTCTTCCATGCATTTAATTGAATTTGTTGTAACATGTTATATCTTTCATTGTTGAATTTACTCTCAAATGCTCTAATTGAAGTTGTTAGTTCATGTTCTATTTTATTGCCATATTTACTCTTATATGCTTTAATTGAAATTGTTGCCTCTTTCATTGTCACGTTATCTCTTCCATAAGTGATTTATTCTTATTCAAAGTCATTGTTACATGTCATCTCTTCCATTGTTGAGCTATTCTTATTTGAAGTCGTTGCTACATGTTATCTATCTCATTATTGAGTTATTCTTATTTGAAGTCATTATTACTTGTTATGTCTTCCATTGTTGAGCTTATTCTCCTATTTTATTGTGTTGTGTAATTCTTGTGTTGATTTACTTATCATACTCTCTCGTTATTGTTATTGTTATTGTACTCAGTATTGTTGAGTTGTCGGCTATGTGTGGTTGCAGTATTTTGATTATTTTTAAAATGTTGTAGCATATGAGTACATGTGTTGTGAGTTGTTATATTGTGTTGTTATATTTTTGGCACATGTAGAATTGTTGAGAGAGTTGTGGGAGTGTTTTCACTTGAGTTGTCTATGCTATTGTTATTATTTATATTTGTACATGCGGCGTGACAAGGCGGACTATATATGTTGAGTTTGAGAACGTGGAGAGACAAGGTGGGATAACTATTGATGTGCGTATGGCAAGACAAGACAGATATTTACTTTACTGTTGCGCACGCGGAGAGACAAGGTCGGCTATGTCGGGGATGATTTGTGATGGCCTGGGGGCATTATCATTGATGATATTTGTGTGGTGGTGTGACTATATTGTGTGAGTCATGCATATTATGGGTTTTGTTGTGTTATTTTCAATGTGTTATTCGGTGTCTTTGATCTTACTTGCTGACTAGAGCTGTGATAGTACATTTGCACAAGCATACACCATAATCTGTCATATATATCAGTTCAGGAGTATAATTCTTGATGTCCATTGATCATGTGCATGTATTCTTGTATATATGCCTTTTGTGTGGGGACTGGTATGTTGGCACCTGAGTTGTCTGTGCGGATAGTAGATATTGTTACTGTTGGCACGTGAGTTGTCTGTGCGGATATGCAATATTGTTATTATTGGCAAGTGAGTTTCTCATACGGGTATGAGGTTACTGATAATAGTATTAGCATGTGAGCTAACCGTGCAGCATGTAGGTTGTCGTACAGTTGTGATTTATAAAGTGGGCACAAGATGTCATGTGATTATTATTCGTGGGTTGGGATTTGTGAAATGATGGTATTTCTGTATGATTCTTGTTGTACATTTTGTGTCGAAAAGCTTGATGAGTTGGACGGTTGTTGTTCTTGTTTTCCTTATTTCCTTCCTTTCGTATTTTAATTATACTTGGTTACATGTTGTCTTTACCACATGTACTCTGTTACTGACATATGTTGTTTTACTACCGTTGTTAGCCTGGTATTGATAAATTGATTGATTGTCCTTTAACTCCCTTTATTTTTTCATTGTTAGATTATATCAATATCCTGTACAAATTTTTATGTCTAGTAGATGTTTTGACCTGACTCTGTCACTACTCTACCGAGGTTAGGCTTATTGTTTACTGGGTACCGTTATGGTGTACTCATGCTACGCTTACTGCATATTTTGTACTGATCCAGGTACTTCGGAGCGCCTTGGTCGCTACTTAGCTGACTATGAGCTGTTGTGGAGACTTAAAGGTATACCTACCAATCCGTTCGCAAGTCTCGGAGTCACCTTCTGTTGTCTTTCTTTATCACTATTTATTTCTATTCAGGAACAATTTGTACATAAAAAATTTTTAGTGAACTCAGTAGAGCTTATGACTTGTACTTCCGATTTTGGGATTTTGTACATCTAATGATGGTTGTTGGCTATGTATAGCAAATACTGGTTCATGCTTAATGGTTGATTTGTTTAAATTTGTTAATAACTCAATATGTGTTAGGCTTACCTAGTCATAGAGACTAAGTGTCATCACGACTCCTAAGGAGGGATTTTGGACCATGATAGACTTGAACCCATAACCTTAAATTGGAGGTGGAAGGTGCTTACTACTTGAACAATTCTCATTCGTCTACTCCATTTGATTTAAAAAGTTATTATGTACACACATGGTCTCAGCCTATTTCACATTTGTAGTTATGTGAATATGTAATGTTTAGATCTATTAATTAACATGTAGAAACAAATAAAATATGCTGATAAATAAAGCAATATATCTTCTTTTAGTATCCAGCTCAGTATTCAAGTTGACGTCCAAACATATCCAAAATGCACACACTAGCAAGCTCCTCAAAAAATACCTCAAAGAAGTAAAATGTAAACTTTTTATATTTATGTTATAATTTAAAATACGTGTATTATATAATTTAGTATGTATTTTTGTACCGCATTAATATTTTGATTTTTATTAATATCGAATAATTTACCAAATATCGATATTTTAAAAACATTAAGCAAATATCATATCTAATATCAAAATTTTCTGTTTCGGTTCGACGTTATACCAAATTATGTACACACATGGTCTCAGCCTATTTCACATTTGTAGTTATGTGAATATGTAATGTTTAGATCTATTAATTAACATGTAGAAACAAATAAAATATGCTGATAAATAAAGCAATATATCTTCTTTTAGTATCCAGCTCAGTATTCAAGTTGACGTCCAAACATATCCAAAATGCACACACTAGCAAGCTCCTCAAAAAATACCTCAAAGAAGTAAAATGTAAACTTTTTATATTTATGTTATAATTTAAAATACGTGTATTATATAATTTAGTATGTATTTTTGTACTGCATTAATATTTTGATTTTTATTAATATCGAATAATTTACCAAATATCGATATTTTAAAAACATTAAGCAAATATCATATCTAATATCAAAATTTTCTGTTTCGGTTCGATGTTATACCAAATTATGTACACGCATGGTCTCAGCCTATTTCACATTTGTAGTTACCATAATTAAAATATGTCTACTTACTGCAACCAAAACTTCGACTAGTTGAGAATCGTTCACATATTGTATGAAACTAACTATTTCGATATGTTCACGTCGAACCTTTGGCTATATGTTTGTACACATGATTGGTACATCTCTGTAATGACCCGATCGGTCATTTTGAGTACTAGCTTTTCTTCGATGTTTCGAGACTTTTCATAGCTCTATTTGATGACTTATGACTTACGTGTGTGATCCGTATCGATTTAAAAAAAATATGTGAACGTGAATTTTTAAAGAAAATGTGAATTTTTAACTTAAAATAAGACTAGAGTTGACCACGGTCAACGTTTTTAGTAAACGGCCTCGGATTGGTATTTTGACGATTCCGGTAGGTTCGTATGATATTTTTGAACTTGTACGCATATTTGATTGGGTCCCGGGGTGATCGAGCACATTTTAGCGCATTATGTGAAAAGTTGGAAAATTAGTTTTAAACTTGAAAATCTTAAGTTTTGATGATTGATTCGTGATTCTTTATGTTATTTTGAGGATTTAAGGTACCGAGTAAATTTGTATGATGTTATTGCACTTGTGTGAATGTTCGGATTAGAGCCCGAGAAGCTTGAGTGAGTTTTGGATGCCTTGCATACTTATTTTTGACTTAACAGGACTATTGTTATTAAAGGTCTGTCGGTCTCGCATTTGCAAGAACATGTTCGTAAATGCGAGGTCAGGCTCGCATTTGCGATGCTGGAGGGGGTTTGTCAGCTTTCCTTTTGCGAAGCTCTGCTCGCAATTGCGATTGTGGAGTTTTTTGCTTTTGCGGGGATCATGTCGCATTTGTGACTGTAAGGAATTAGGGGCAGCCTCGCATTTGTGAATTATTGTTCGCATTTGCGGACTATCTAGCCATTGCAAATTGCGATGCCTTCATCGCTTTTGCGATATTAGTAGGCTCAGATACTTTTCATTTTTGCAAACAGTTGATTGCTTTTGTGATCATCATAATTGCGAACAAGAGTTCGCAATTGCGATATCTGCAGCTGTCTAAATGAAGGAAATTTCGGGACTTAGCTTATTTTACACAATTTTTTAACCCCAAACTCCATAGAGGCAATTTTTGAAGAGGATTTTCTTCCTAAATTCATCGGTAAGCATCTTTAACTTGTTTTTAATCAAATTCAATTACTTTTTCATGAACTTTAACATCAAATGAAATCTATGAATTTCAAAGTAGAAATTGGGGGTTTTGGGTAGAATTTAGGAATTTTATAAAATTGAGATTTAGATCTCAGATTGAGGTAGGATTTCGAAATGAATTATATATTCGGGCCCAGGGGTGAATGGGTAATATGAATTTGGTCCGAATCTCGAATTTCGACCAAGTAGGTCTGGATTGACTTTTTGTTGACTTTTTAAATTATGATCAAAATTGAACTTTTTTCATTCGTGGGTAGTTTCTAAAGCTTGTTTTGAATTGTTTGAATGATATTCGGCTGTATTTGATTGGTTTAGAGGCTTGTTCTAAAGAAAAAGTCGTGATTGATTGTTGATTGTGTTCTGGAATAAGGTAAGTATCTTGCCTAGCTTTGTTGGGGGAATTTTTCCTACTAAATAATATTGTTTGCTACATGCAGGGGTGATGCATACATGAGGTGACGAGAGTATATGCATTTGTCAGAGTTTTCATGCCCGGGAGGGGGAATTACATGTTTTTTTGTGTCTTTGTTGAACTTGGGGATCCCTTTACGTATGCTTAATTTAATTCGAAGACTAATAAACTCAAATAACTGTTAAAAATCATGCTAGGATATATGACATCTTAAAGAAAAGATTTAATGTGTTATTTGGAGATTCTTTGCATACTTAACTTGATCGTAGTATCACGAACCTATATCTATATATGTTATTGCATATGCTTGAGCTTCTTTATCCGTAATAAGAGATGATGATTGGGGCCTTAGGACTACATTTGGCACGATGGTTATTTTCGTGCGGATGATATGATGCTGGAACAATGAGTATTGCCGTACGGTGTGAAATAGGATTGGCCGGTTGGTTGTTACCGTGAGAGAAGAATTGAATTTTCTTGTTATGATTACTCATTCGTTAAACACTTACATGCCCTCTACTTGATTTTATTAATGTTTGTTGTTTTGTATGTTACTTTCATGTTTGTGCTATTTATGTAGTTCTCTTCGTATGTCCTATTTGGCCTGTTACTATGATATCTATGTTCTACTTTGTCTGTTGTGGTCACTCCTATGCTTTAATTGATTTACTTCTGCTTCATGTCCTCTTTGAATTCATGCTTTTACTTGTTGTTAGCCCGTACACATTACATGTCTCTATTTGTTACGTGATGTTTATTAGATGTCTTGACCGGTTACATGCCTTCACTTACTACCTGCCTTCCCTTGCTAAATGACACCACTTGTTACATGATTTTACTACTTGCCTTCCCTTGCTACATATATTATGGTTATTCTTTTCTATTGATTTCTATTATCGTATTGTTTTATGAGACTGAGAAGTGATGATATTCTGGGGCCCTCTATCATTTGTATTCTTGTTTCATTTATTACATGATTATTCGTATCTCTTTCTCGTATTACTCTTTCTACTTATCATTTGTACATGTATAATATTGAGTGAGTATCTTTTAACTTAAAACCCTGTCGCTACTTTACTAAGGCTAATTAAGATATTTACTGAGTATATGGGGTCGGTTGTACTCATGCTACACTGTTGCATCTTGCATGCAGATTTTGGAGATGTGCAGCTGTGGAAGACGATGCCTTGCATTGAAGACGTACTCGCATTCCAGATTCAAGCTACCCTTGTTCATGGTAGTTTCGAATTTAAGTTTTGCTTAAGTAAACTTCAAGCATATATTGTATTTATTCTTCATATCGATTTTATTAATCTTAACCATAGTGGCTCGTGACTTGTACTACCAGTCTTTAGAAAATTGTTTAGAATTTAACTATTTTCATTCTTGTCGTTGTTTATTTTTCATTTGAGTTATATCATTCTATGTTTGATTTACCTAGCACTGACGTTAGGTGCCATCACGACTAGGTAGATTTTGGGTCGTGACAATCTCTGAGATGGATTTATCACTACCCATGGAGGATTTGAGCTCCGAAATGATCTAGTAAAATCTTTGATTGTCAAGTTATGTGTAATGAATCGTAACAATAAGGGTGTATTATTACATTAATATGTAATAAAAAATATAAGTCATTTAAACTAGTAGTATTCTTGACCTAATTACCCATTATGACTTATAAATTAAAAAAGCCAGACTTCAATCTAACTATTTGAGTTTGAAATTAAGGACTATCCGTTCATTATAAATGATCCAATAATCTTAAAAATATTTGATGGTACATTGGTTTTAAGCTTTTTTTTTTAAGCAAATCCACTAGGCAGGTGCCTAGGGCTAGTTTTATTAATAATAAAAAGAACCACATAGGAAGAGTACAAATAAGGGGGACAATAGCACCAGTAGTGTTGCCTCTATGCCTTGGCTATATAATCACTTCTCTGCGCCTCACAATGCCCTTATGGCAGCCTCATGAAGAGGAATCATGGTGTAGCTGCCGGCAAAGTCTCACGAGGGCATATAATCTCATAGCCATTCGGATATCTTTCCAAAGGCATAGGACTACAGCAACACAAACTGGGCTAAACCTTACCTTACTAATCCTAATGAGGCATAACAAGTCTCACCTACTAGCATGCATGTAAAAAGAAAGAACTAGCTAGAACTAAATATTCTATGATCATCAGAGAGTTTATGACATACTCTATGATGATGTTACAGATGATGATACTTTAAAAATAATAAAATAATACAATGTAATAAATTGAGTCTTGCCTCTCTTTCTTTCAACATTGCGCACTCTTCAATTTGTTTCTCCTTTGCTTCTTCTTCAAACCTCTTCAATATGTATGAAAATTGCATCATTTCTTTTTGGAGCGATTGGACCTCGTTGAGGTGGTTGAGGCAGCCACTTTTTGCTTTGCGACTCTCATTGGGAGTCGCCTAATGTTAACTTCCTCATTTATCTTGCCGTCCCAACTTTTCTTTCTCGTATGTGATTTCTTACCTCTACCACTATGCATAGGTGATAAATCACATCTTTTTACCGCCTCTGCCCGATATTGTTGTAGAATTTGATCTTCCTCTCCTTCTTCATAAATATCCTTTCCCACGTTCACTGTATTTGGTAGGCTTTGGACGAGGTTTTGTGTCATTAAAGCATTTTCATTTTGTACCTTTGCCATGACTTCCTTGCCTTGATGTTGAGCTATACGTTGCAGATTGTTCCTGTTCTTAACTCCCTGTCCAGTGCTAAAAGCCTGAGATGGAGTTAACGAATTTAGAGGATTAGAGCTTACCAACGCATCCAGGAGCATTCTGTCCTCCAACGATATAGCTGGAGTTTCTGCACGAAAATGCTGCTGCCCAGAATCTGAAGGTGTTGCTGCATCTTGATCAACAATTTGCTGCTGCCCAGTGTTAGTTGTTACTGCCATTTGCATCTTATTACCATCTAGAGTATTTGTACCAACGTGTTGCTGCCCATCTTTTGGAGGAGTTGTTGCATTTTGATTATCTTCTCTTGTAGAGTTTCTAGGAACAAAAGCTGGAGCCCTCACATTAAGCTTGCTGCTGGAGTTTAAGATCGAGGAACTGCCAATTTTTGGTAGGGCTGGTGATCTAACTGAAGGAACGTCTTCACCTTCGCTCTCTTGATCACCAATGTCAGTCGAAGCCCCAGCAATTTCATCACTCCAGTCCTCCTCTTCATGTTCCTCACATCGGTCACCCCAAAGTTTAGATTTAATAACCATCTCCCTCACATTTGCTTGTATAATTTCGTTGTTATTTCCAGTGGACAGCACTAACTGCCCAGTATCACCTCCATACTCTCCAAATGACTCCAAAGATTGTGATGGTACTTCAAAGACGGATGTGTTCAACGTGACCAATGGTTGTTTAACCATATTAGTATTGAGCATCATTGCATTCTGGGCTTCTTTAATAATTTGTTCCACATGAGGACTTGAAAAATGCAGCGTAGGAGTATTAGAACTGTGTGCCTCGGCCTTTTGCGCATCAACAGGAATAATGTCCTTCGAAACAATTAGTCGACCACCTGTGTTCTTCGAAAGTTGTTGTTGTTTGCTACTGCCTGGAGCTTGTGGTTGCCTATTTTTTGGAGTTGTGTTCATCATCATAGCTGCCTGGGCATCCTTTACCATTTTAGCTAGCTCCGGATTGGAAATATGCAGTGTTGGTGTTGGTGTAGCTGCAGCAGGTATTTGACTTGCCTCACCAGTGTGATTATCAACAGTTGCGATCTCAAGTCGAGCACCTACGTCCTTTGCATTTTTTTGCTGCTTTTCACTACCTGTAGAGCTGGTTTTTCCAGCCACTGATCGTGTCTCGTCATCCATCTGTTGCTCCTGATTTTTAGCCTCCTTCGTAACATGCTCACCCTCATTCACCAAAGCATCAAAAGAATTCGAGACCCCAATGACATTTGATGGTACAATCTGATTTTGCACACCTGGAGATCGCTTCTTGCTAGGTGATTTATTCACCACTGTCCATTTGTTACTCTTTGTATTTGATTTGTTTGGAGCTGTAGCAGATTGCCTTGGAGTATTAAGTACCTGCCCATCAACAAGCACACCTGTAGCCTTAGGACCTGATGGTTTTTCAACAAGATCAACTGCAGCAGCCTGTTTAACACTCCTAGATATAGCAGCATCAACAGAACTATTCAATGCAACAGCAGTAGGCGTACCAACTGCTGGTTTTCCAGTTATTTCACGTGCAGCTGTAGAATCTTGATCATTACCAATAGTAAAGTGGTAATTTGAAAACAAATGCTCTCGAAAAAAATTCAAATTATTGTGGAAAGCAATTGACATTAAAACAACGAGTAAAAATTAGAAAAATAAATAAATTTATAGCTACATAGGTATGAATCAAAAAAATACAAAAAAAAAGAAGATTTCAAACTAATAATCACACTTAGCTCAATCACATTGCTCTTTATTTCTAATGTTTGCTGAATAATTCTATCATGATTTAGACATAACCAAACAAAGAAGAGTTGAATGAATAAATTTTAGAGCAAATAAAACCGATTATTTAATATTCACCAATCACAAGCAAAAGATAAGAAATTTTATAGGAACAAGTAAGTAATTTAAAAGGTACAAGAAAGATATTTGAGTTATTTTAATTTAGTCTAGGGTTGATTTATTCTCATTTTCTTTAATCAATTGATCCTTTTATGAGGTTTTTTTTTTTAATGTGGCCTAATCAGGCAACTCATCTGATGAGGAGAACAACCAAATTTAGAGGGAAGTGCACAGTTAGCCACTAAATAGAGATGTCTTTACTCTTTAGCCATTGTTTAAAATGTATTTATTCTTTAGCCAGTGCTTAATAAATTTTTACCCGTCGACGAAAATACCCCTGTGCTAGACATGAATACTGTGTAAATATTAAGGACATTGTGTCATTAACTTCATGAATGTTGTGTAAATATTAAGGACAAAGTGTCCTGTATTTGCACCTTCCGTTGTTAAACTTTAGGACATCATGTCCTTAACTTCATATGTGTAGTGTAAATATTAAGGACATGGCGTCCTTAACTTCATGTGTGCAGTGTAAATGTTAAGGAAACCATGTCCCTAATATTTACACAACACTCATGAAGAAAGGGTAAAAATATATTTTCGTATTAATTTTAATGGAGTAGTGGCTATTTTTACTCAGCATTGTAAATGTTAAGGACATAGTGTCATTAACTTTATGAGTGTTGTGTAAATATGAAGAACATGGTGTCCTTAACTTCATGAATACTGTGTAAATATTAAGGACAATGTGTCCAGTATTTGCACCTTCCGTTGTTAAACTTTAGGACATCATGTCATTAACTTCATATGTGGAATGTAAATGTTAAGGACATGGCGTCTTTAACCTCATGTGCAGTGTAAATGTTAAGGACACCATGTCCTTAATATTTACACAGCACTCATAAAGAAAAAGTAAAAACATCTTTCATATTAATTTTAATAGAGTAATGATTATTTTTGTTCAGCATTAAAAATACTGGATAAAACTAAATATCCTGTTAAAAGTGGTTATCCCACGCTATTTCAACCCAAATTCTAACTAAATTAGATTTGAATGAGCTGAAAAAATTCTTAGCCAACTCCATACAATTAGAGGGTTGGTTGAGTTGGCTTCACATGCTATGTCCATTTTGACAACTCTATTTTTAAGCTACTCATGAATCTTTTCTCGATCGAGGTGTCAAATTCAACACATACAAGTGCAATCCATTTGGACAAATTAGGTTGCTGAGATTACGCTGAATGGACCTTTTTAGGATTACCATTTAAATTTTGATCCGTTAAGAAAAATCTTAGAAAAATAGCCTTCGGTCAGAATTTGAAAAGCACTCTTGGCAATCATCTGGATTTTCCTTAATAGATAGTTATGATGATCGTTAGGATTTTAGCCATAATACTGAAAAATTCTTGATGATCCGTTGGATTTTGTGGTAAATTCTGGTGATCATCGTATGAAAAATTCTGGCGACTACTAGGAACACTTCTCAAAATTTTGACTGAAGGCTATTTTTTTGAGTTTTTTTTTTTTAAAGAGTTAAAATTTAAAGAGAAATTTTCATAAAGCACTATCTTTTAGTGGTAATTAGCTATCTATAGATATCATTTGCTATATTACGGATTGTAGATACGATTTCTGTTGTTATAAGATATATTAGATGTATTTAAGCTAATGTATTCATGAATACAGTAGCAAAAATAGGCGTGAATCAGGGAAGTCCAGCTAATCAGTTGTTGTATTCGACTGTATTCATGGCGTGAAACATGGGATTACAGCTGGACAGATTATTGTATTCGACTGTATTCATGGCGTGAAACAGGGGATTACACTGTTTTTAAACGTAAAGTGAATCAATTAACATAATAGACTCCTAATATAACTCAACAAACTCAATTATAACACACAAATTTTGTATTTTCAGTTATAGAAAAAATTCTCAACCGAATAATACCCCAAAACATAGCAATCTTCAGAGAAATTATATAATACATCTGAATACATAAATTATATTAATTAAAAAAACATATGAATACATTCATGGCATATAGCGAGACAGTGAATACAATGAAATACATAGAATACAGTGGGATACATTGAAATACAATGGGGGGGAAAAGACAGTGAATACAATGAAATACATGGAATACAGCGAGATACATTGAATTACAATGAAAAAAGACAATGAATACAATGAAATACATGAAAATACAGCATGATACGTTGAAAATACATTGAAATACAGCGTGATACGTTGACAGAGTAAACGACAAAAATCTGTTGTGTTTACTTAGTTAAGAAGAAGAAATGATTGATTGAGAAAATCCATTTACCGTCGTCATTCTTGTCGTGCGTCTCTCTTTCTATACGTTTTTTTGGTTTTTTATGGGGAAGAGAATGACATGTATCAAAGTAAAGAGAGAAAGAAAATAGTGTAACTGAATATTAGTGGCTTAAGGGTAAGAGGTAACCAAAATTAGATATTCTGCTATAAACATTAAAAGGTATCTATATAATATAATTTTTTAAAATAGTATTTATTTAAAATAAATAAGGTGTTAAACTTTGCTGTAGGAGGCAAAAATTCCAAATTTAAATAGCACCACCCAATTAAGTTGAGAATAGAAGCCCAAAATGAACTAAATATCGTAAAATTTCGTGTGGTGCCCAATTTTGTGCTACCCACTGATTTTGTGTCCACTTTTAAAAAAAAAATTAACTAATACTTAATTTTGAAATAACTTCAGATACATATACTTTTCTCTTCTCCTTTATCGTTGTTTTCTTTTTCTTTGTGCTTAGAATTTCTTCTTCTTCTTCTTCTTAGTTGGAAAATGGGTTTGTTAAATTTATTGTTGTTTTGATCATTTGATGATTGAGATTTATTCTTTATGATACTTAAAAAATTTGTTTCAACTTTGAGCTAGATTTTGGGCGTTGAATCGTGTATTGAATTGTTGAAATTCGAAGAATGAGTTTACATTTTAGAACTTAAGATTCTAAATCTGAAGTTGCATTCAATTAATTGAACTACTTAATATTTAAATTTCTGAAGTTCGAAATCTCTTTCTACCGGGAATTCAAAAAGTTTTTTTGTACGCCAAACAAAAATAAATAAGTAATAAAACGTTCGAATAATTTGAATCAACTTGAAAAAAGAATTCAATTATTCTTAAATTGTTCAATTATTATCTAATTGAATAATTTAACGATTTCCTTTTCATATTTGATATTGATTAGCTCACCAATCAATACGTAATGGAACTCGCTTCGCTTTTCTGATTGATAGATAAAATGCATTTGAAAGATAGAAGAACTTGAGATTTGATTTTTGAAGTTTCATTTAAAAGATTGAACTACTTTAGATTCGAATTTCTAAAGTTGCATTTGAAACATAGAATAAATTCAGGTTTGATTTCTAAGGTTGAATTGAAGATATTGAACTACTTCAGATCGAAACGGGTATACTTTACAAAATTTTATGCAGTATGGTCCCAAAAGTAAGTATATATGAAAATATTCCCCGGTTATCTTAGTAACTTTAGACGGGTTGGATCATGATGTAATAGTGACACAACTTATTTTGACCCCTTCAAATTTCATCAAACCACCTTATTGATATACCTACCCTCACTTCTTAGACGGAAGAGTTGTAGAATTTTGCTCAAAAACAAAAACTTAAAAAAAAGAAGAAGAAAAAAAAGAGAGACGGTATTCTTCAAGGCAATAAGCGTCAACAGAAGCAGCAACCTTAAAGGTATGTATTACCCACATTTGCTATAATATTACAAACGGCTCGCCGATGAACACCTCAGTTATCTAGGGTTAGGGTTATCCTTTTTCCGGGGGAATTTCAGCTCCGGCGCGTGTCAATTTTGATGTTGATGTACGAATAACTTCCGCGCGTGGGGTTTTAGTTTTGGATTCCTGATGATCACTCTGATCATTGAATATGTAATGAGCTGATTTGATAATGCAGTAAATGAATAAATTAAAGTTAATTAATCCGGATAATTCTACTGAGCTGAGCTAAAAACTCGCAAGTCTCTAGTATTCAACTGCGTCAGTATATGTGATAGCACCAGTTGTGATAGCCTAGATCTATCCATGATGCAATTCAAAATATGAATATGCTCCGTTTTTACTGAATTTACGATTTGAGTATATAATCATTTGTACCTGTTTCATTACTCTTTTTTTTTTTTTTGAATGACGGTGTCTTGGTCAGCTTTAGCCTCTGGTGGGATTTGAAACTGAGAATTCATGATTCTCCTCCCACTTCATTGACCTTGTGTTGCATTACTTTCAATTTCAGGGTTGAAATCGGGAAAGACAGCAAATAGTGGAGCTGAAATGGCTCCGTTGGAGGGTGTGAAGGAGGGAGGAAGTATGGAAGAAGTAGCTTTGTGTAACTCGCCAGGAAAATTGATATTTGGGAGGTACTCCGATGCAGAAATGGTAGCTCAGCTGAAAAAACTTGCGCTAGATCCTTGTGATTCGAATGTATCACATCAGGGAATTCGACCATTATGGAATCAGATGCTAAGAGTGCGAGATGTTATGGCTCTTGCTGATAATGACTGTTCGTGGGTATGCTCATTTATGAAGTTTCTTTAAATATTTACCTCTATCATAGTAGCGCTTATCTTCTTATCTTCGTGGCGTTGGTTACAGTCTTGCAGATGTGCATCTTTTTTCACCTCTAGGTACTCCTTCTCCACGGAGGAGACTAAACTAAGCATCAATGAACTGTACTGGAGTAATGGAGAGAAACAGTTTAAAACACCAAAATGCAGGAATTAGTATGACTGCAGCTGAAATATATGGAAATTACTTTAGTCGGTGACTTTCTTTTAAGTACTGTTTGTTATTTATAATAAAAAGATAATGATGTAGTCCAATTAAATTGCTAAACGAAGTTAAATTGTGAACGTCGAATATTTACCAAATTGATATCAAATACAAGTTGGATTAAAGTACAGATAGATCATTTTTGAAGTAGATTTTAGAGTAGATTCAGATTAGATGGAATCCCATCTTGATTTCAGAATCTCCAAACAACCCTCAAACTTGGAT